>NC_138203.1:227753953-228101453 GCF_964194415.1 Vipera berus | reverse complement strand
ATTCAGCATTAAGGTAGATGGAGTTCCAGGTGCATTGAGAAGGGTTAAAGAAGATCATCTAGGTCAGACATGTCAAACTTGCGTTGTCACGTGATGTTGTGCAACATATCAGGACGGTTTTGCCATTGCCGGCAATGGGGTGGGCGCAGCTTCTGCATGATGCATCCGGCCCACAGTCTGGCAGTTTGACACCCCTGATCTAGGTGGTTGCTAAGAGATAACATTGACTTTATGGTAAATATTCAACCACTGATGAATCATCTGCCATGCATCTAAGATTAAAATGTGGTGTTTTGTAATGCTAAGAATTAGATTCTAGGAATTTTTAAACCTCTAATCTAATTTATAAATACCCTTTTATTTAATATAATTTTGAAAGTACAATAAGACAGTCATGTTATTCTGATACATTGCACTTCTTGTTAAAAATGTAAATATCACTAAAGTACTTAGAAAACAGCTGGTAAAATGTTTTGATAAAAAATACATTGTTTATAATGCTAGCTTTTTATCTTTCGGCTTCATTGGGTGAATGGATTCATAGATAGGGACAAAAAATTTCTTACTCTCCCATTTTCTTTGTATTTATTTATTTCATTTATCTCCCATCACAATTAACATACCTTATTCAGGGGTAGGCAGCCTTGGCTCTTTTATGACTCGTGGACTTCAACTCCCAGAATTCCTGAGCCAGCCATGCTGAGGGGGAAAAGAGAGGTTTCCAAGCTGAGCCATGCTGGTTCAGGAATTCTGGGAGTTGAAGTCCACGAGTCATAAAAGAGCCAAGGTTGCCTACCCCTGCCTTATATGATATAACTTCATTTGCTCCCTATGCAGAACTTACGGTTATACATAATGCCCTACTAATAATTGGTAACCATAAGTTTTTGAACAAGCCAAGTCTGGGTCTGAGCAGTGCTAAAGCAGAACAGTTCACACTAAACCAAAAACAGAGAAAGCACACTTGGTTTATTATTATGAATGAGGGCAATTAGAAATCAGAGTTGGTAAACATAATTACTGTGATTTTTCTGCAACAGTTTTTAAAAATTGGAACTTCTTATTATTAACAATATATTTCTCTAGATATACCTGCTAATAATAATAAACCTGACCAACCACATATCAATTCAGTTTTTAATTTCTGTAAGATGCTATTTTGAAAAATGCCTCTAAAATTATATTTATTGGTATCTTTAGAATCACAAGGACAATCTTTAAAATGTTTTACTTGGTGGACATAACATTTTTCTATCTTGTCATTAAAAATAATAACTAAAAAACCCCTACCAGAATGCTGATTGGTAGGTGGCATACAAATGCTGATAAATAAATCAGTAAAAAATAAAATTTGTAAATGTAGTTGAAGAGCCTGTGATTTAGAGAAATAGGAAAGATTCATGGAGGGTTCAGGGTGGCAAGTGTCTGTATTGTGAAATAGCAGATGTCTAAGTTCTTTCAGATGTTATTAAGAAGAAAGAAAAAAAAAACAGGGCTTCATGAAAAACAAACAGGCCATAGTTATTAATAGTAAAATTTCATAAGAATCAAGCTTGTTGTAGCTTATTAATAAGGCTGTTAAGTCAGGTTGACCACCTTGCATTTCCTCCTTTGGCAAGATTTGAATTTGGCTAAAAACGATCATAGTTCTTGCCTTATGATTGTATCCTCACAAGATGGTTTTGCCTCTGGTTTCACTATAACAGGGGTGGCGAACCTATGGCATGCGTGCCACAGGCGGCACACGGAGCCATCCCTGTGGGCACACGTGCCATCACCCAAGAGAGAGGCAGGGGCAGGCTGTCCCGACCCCTCTCCACGTGCTCCTGCGCTCTTGCTCTCTTTCTCTCTGCACTGAGAGTCAGGGAGCAGCTGCAAGAGCTGGGCGGATCCGGGCTGGATAATGGAGGCAGCTGCAGCACAAGTCCAGGCAAGCCTCCAAAGTGATTTCGCGCCCCCTCGATCATTTTACAATGCTCCAGCGGCCCAATCCGGGCATCGGAGGCCTGTAAAATGCTTCTGCTGCCCAGATCTAGGGCTGCAGAGTGATTTTGTTCTCCCCCCCACTGGCTGATTTTGCAGGCCTCCAACGCCCGGATCGGGTCGCTGGAGTATCACCCACTCGGTGGCCATGCCCCCGGCACCCAGCGATGCATAAGTGGGTTTCGGGTTGCAGTTTGGGCACTCCGTCTCAAAAAGGTTTGCCACCACTGCACTATAACTTTTTTTAGGGGGTGGGGAAGTCATAGGTTCATTATGGTTATAGGTAATCCACTTGTATCAGTTTTATGTCAATGTTTAGTATAACAACAACAACAAAATAATAATAATAATATAATAATAATAACCATTAAAGGTAAAGGTAAAGGTTCCCCCGCACATGCGTGCTAGTCGTTTCCGACTCTAGGGGCCGGAGCTCATCTCCATTTCAAAGCCAAAGAGCCAGTGCTTGTCCGAGGACGTCTCCGTGGTCATGTGGCCGGCATGACTAGACACCAAAGGCACATGGAACGCTGTTACCTTCCCACCGTAGGGGTCCCTATTCTTCTACTTGCATTTTTACGTGCTTTCGAACTGCTAGGTTGGCAGAAGCTGGGACGAGTAACAGGCGCTCACTCTGCTACGCGGCACTTGGGATTTGACCCGCCAAACTGCCGACCTTCTGATCGACAAGCTCAGCGTCCTAACCCACTGAGCCACCGCGTCCCTAATAATAACCATTAGTGCCAGTCAATTTGAGTGTTCAGTTGACTGAGTTTCATGTTTAATGAATAAAAGTTAGATGATGATGATGATGATGATGATGATGATGATGATGATGTTGGAAGGTACCTTGGAGGTCATCTAGTCCAACCCCCTGCTCAGGCAGGAAACTCTATACCATTTCAAACAAATGACTGTCCAGTCTCTTCTTAAAAACTTCCAATGTTGGAGCATTCACAGCTTCTGGAGGCAGGTTGTTCCACTGATTAATTGTTCTTACTGTCAGAACATTAGTTCTAGGTTGCTTCTCTGCTTGGTTAGTTTCCATCCATTGCTTGTCCTGCCTTCAGGTGCTTTGGAGAATAGCTTGACTCCTTCTTCTTTGTGGCAACTGTGTCTAATTCAACATTTCTTAAAACTTTATCAATAATATAAGTTACAATAAAATTTAACTTTTTTCTGCTTTTTAACAAACAGTAGTGCTGCTCAACTGTATCAAAATTGTAAAAAGGCAACCATATGTGGAACATAATGATGTAAACTGATGTTTCTGCTGTTGGATATGAAAGGGCTATGAATAGGCTAATGATCGGAAGCAACTAATTTTGACAGTTTTTCATTGTAAAGTGATATAGTACCAACATATGAATGCTAGGGGGAGCTCTGATACAGCAGAGCTGTATCAGTTGCTTAATCAGAATTTTGTGATTGAGATTGCTTAGGTGTTAGGTGTTTTAATGAACATGTCCCAACATGTCCAACAATGAAAAAGAATGTAATTCTTATTTATCCTAATTGTTTTTATTTGGTTTAAAACACAAAGAACAATGTGATTAAAAATCAAAGGAAGCATTCTAATTACAGGGTGTCCGAGGTGCCTGCACTAATTCTTTCTTTGGAATTCAGGGAGTTGACCTGAGTGAATGTGGAACTTTATTGCAGTAGAAGCTGTCAGACTTAAGAAATCTGAAGTGTGTGTCTGTATGTGTTTGTGTTTATATGATGCTTGAGACAAAGGTATCCCAAGTTTAAATCTTTAGTCTTTGTAATAGGCTGCTTGCAGTCCTATCCCCATGTTGGCTAAATGATTCCATTATTCTTTGTTTAGAAAACATCCTTTCCTAAGCGTTCCCAAGCAACTTTTTTCCTGCTTTGCCAACTTCAGAAGGCACAGTCTAGTAGTCCCATTGGTTATAAAAATAATAAAATAGATTTGGGGTTATCAGATTTGATCTTCCAAAACTCTTTGCTTTTTGTAGTTGAATTTGTGGAGCTTTGATCTTATTGTCCTAGGCAGACCTGAGAGCTGCAGACTTTTTTACTGCTTATGTTGGTATTTAAGTTTAATAATGGTTTTATACAAAGAAAGTTTCAGATTATTATCTCAATTGTGTTTTTAGCTAGATTGATGAGTGGATTATGCAAAGTAAATGTTTAAAGCAACAAAGAGATCATAATTAGTAGAATTTTAATATTTTTTGCAATTTTTACGCATGGCTTTCCTGAGACTGAAAAATATTTCAAGGGATCCTGTAGGGTAAAAAGATTGAGGAAGGGTTGCCTGAGACAAAATTAAATATATGTTTTCTACAGATAGCTCAAAGACTTTTGTTGTATAAACTAGGATGCAAAAATCCAAAATGCTTTTACTGTCAGGGGAAATGGGAGGATTTCAACATTGGATTTCAGTGCCGTGCCTAACAATGTCTGTGTATGTGTATATTTTTGCCATACAGTAGAGCCTCAAAAGCAATTTCTAATACAGGTGGATATTTAAAAAATGGAAGGAACACACACAGAGACCTAAAACACTATTGATTTTTATTGTGAAAGCAAAGGAGCTGCGGGGGGGGGATGACTTGAAACTGCCTCTCTCAAACTACATGAGCTGCAATGGACCACAAAACATTAAGTACTAATACTCTACTTCTGACATACAAAACAAAGACCCCACAGACTTGCTTTAATCACATCATGGGTTCTTCTATTTCTATACTGTCAGGAATAAACAGAAGAGATAAAACAGGACAAGCAAATGTTTATTTCCATTCCATATGGTGGCAAAGATTATTTCCACTGGCTTGCTTTCTTTTGGAATTATAAGGGAACAGTTATGTAAATTACTTAGCACAGAAAAATACTAAAAAGTGTTTCTTTTAAGTATGTATTAAGGCTATTTCCCTATACAAGTACTTATGCGTTCAAAGCACCATCTTAACCTATTAGTTTTATTCTTGTCTTCCATTCTATATTGTTTATACATTTCATACTTTTTATAATATTTAGACTAAGCATATTTCAAAGAATATTTATAGAGGAAATTCATGGCAAACTACATAAATACTATTCTCAATATATGAATCATGAACACCGTTTATACACAGGCTCTGTTTGCTGCTACTTGGATACTTTTATATAACAGCCTGTGCAAATTCTATTATTTTTTATGATACATCACTTGACTATATTCTAGATGCTTGCTTGCATGATTGCTTCCATGCTTGCTTATGTTCTATCAGAATAATAGAATAACAGCCTTGAAAGAGACCTTGGAGATCTTTTAGTCAACCCCCCCTGCTCAGGCAGGAAACCCTACACCAGAATTCCCCAAGCTTTTCGGCTTTGCCAACCAGCGAGGGGGGAGAAGGGATGGTTCTGTGCAAGTGGCAGGCAAGCACACACATGCAGCTCCATTTACGTGAGGAATGGGTATGCACACCTACCGCTCGAACAAATATATGAGCACACACGCTCGCCTGCTGCACGCACAAGTGGGCATGCATGCATGCATACATTCGCCCACACGTTCCGTAACCCGGTTTCAAAAGGCTCAAGGGCCAGTAGTGGGCCATGGCCCAGAGGTTGGGGACCCTTGCCCTACATCATTTCAGACAAATGGTTGTCCAATCTCTTCTTTAAAACCTCCAGTGATAGAGCACCCACAACATCCAGAGGGAAATCATTCCACTGATTAATTTTTCTCTTTGTCAAAAAAATTTATCTTTAGAGTTAGGTTTGTTCTCTCTTTGTTTAGTTTCCATCCATTGCACCTTGTTCAGGTCTTTTGGAGAATAGGTTGCCCCCCATCTTCTTTGTGCCAGCCTTTTAGCTATTAGAACATTGCTATCATGTTACCCCTGGTCCTTTTTTCCCCTTTAAACTAGACATACTCAATTTCTGTAACTGTTCTTCGTATGTTTTAGTCTCCAGTCCCCCAAATCATCTTTGTTGCTCTTCTCTGCCCTCTTTCTAGAGTCTCGACATCTTTTTTTGTATCATGGTGACCAAAACTGGATACATTATTCCAAGTGTGGTCTTACTGAGGCATTATAAAATGGTACTAACTCTGACATGATCTTGATTCTGTCTCTCTTGTAATTCAGCCTAGAACTGTGTTGGCTTTTTTGGCAGCTGCAGCACACTGCTGGCTCATATTTAAGTGATTGTCCACTAGGATTCCAAGATCCCTCTCGCAAGATCTACTATTGAGCCATGTACCACCTATTCTACAACTGTGCATTTTATTTTTCTTGCCTAAATATAGAACCTTACTTTTCTCACTGTTGAATTTCATTTTGTTAGAGAGGGCCTAGTGTTCAAGTCTGTCAAGATCCTTCTGTATCTTGAACCTATCGTCTGGAGTGTTGACTATTCCTGCCAGTTTGGTGTCATCTGGAAATTTGATGAGTTCCTCTTCTATCCCCTCATTTAAATCATTGATGGAGATATTGAACAGTACTGGGCCTAAGACAGAGCCTTGGGGTTCCCCATTGCATACTTCCCTCCATGTAGATGCAGTTCCATTAAGGATTACATGCTGAGTGCGGTTGGTCAGCCAGTTACAAATCCATCTGGTGGTGATGCTGTCTAACCCATATTTTTCTGTCTTATCGAGTAGTAGGTTGTGGTCTACTTTATCAAATGCCTTACTGAAGTCCAAGGAAATTCAATCCATAGCATTCCACTGGGCCACTAATTTTGTCACATTGTCAAAAAATGCAGTAGGATTTGATTTGTCTGGCATGATCTGTTTTTGACAAACCCATGTTGGCTTCTGGTTATGGCTCTTTGCCTCTAAGTTTTTGCAGATTCGTTGCTTGATTATCTTTTCCAAATATCTTCCCAGGTACTAACATCAGGTTCATAGCTCTATAGTTTCCTGGATCCATTTTTTTCTTGTTTTGAAGATGGGAACTATATGAGCCCTTCCCCAGTCATCTAGTAGTTCCCCAGTGTCCTAGGATCTTTGGAAGAGATGGTTCAGTGGTTCTGAGTGCATGTCTGCCAGTTCCTTCAGAACCTTGGGGATGTAATCCATCTGATCCTGGTGATTTGAATTCGTTTAGAGTGGATAGGTGTTGATTTGCATTCCTAATCTGCATTTTACAGCATTTTTTTAATATGCTGGACTGTTTTTTTTTCTTTTATGTAAAGACAGATACAAAAAATGGGTTAAACTATTCTCCCTGCTGCTCATCACCTTCTTGCCACTAGAAATGTTACAGATATTGCTGTGTGAAAATGTAGCAATGGAAATCGCTCCTTCACTTTTTCCCTGGTACTAGTAATATGCCATCCCATTGATGTCCCCAGTGGAAGGGAAACCCTACAAACTTCAGAACATTCTCCCCTCATTTTTCCTCTTCTAAGGAAAACTTTTCAACAGGTATAACAAATATTTTATAAACTTATCACTTGAATTAAGTACATTCAAGGCAGTATCATATTCTATATACCTGTGTAGCTCTTTAGCAAAATAATGCTGCCCACTCATTCATCTTCTGTAGTTTTAGTTCTTGTTCCCATTATATTGTAAAATGTTATTGCACTGATTTTGCTGTAGAACACTTACAAAGTGCAACACAATTTCTTGCATGAGTGATAACTCCATAGTGTATATACTCTAAGTAAGCAAGCTGTATTGCAACATTTTAAGTGATGTAGGGTAATTTATTTCACTTCCATGTGGTATGAATCACTGGAAAATATTTCATTTCTAAGCTGACTGAATTCTCCTGGCCCCCCACTGTCCCCATCCCCCCTCTGCAAGTCCTATTGTTATGTCAGATTTAAAAGCTCTGCTGGGAAGATCATAACAAGCTGATTGAAATGTTTGGACTTTTGTGGCTGGATTTCATATGTTTGATGGCAAGACCCTTTCCAGTTAATTTTACTTCTAAATTACATTCGCTACATCAATATACTTACTGTTGTGGTTTTGAGATAGAAAACAGACAAAACCATATTCACTTCTATGAAAGTCTTCTAAAAGATCCATGTTATCAGCAAGAGGTGTCTCTGTCATCCTTTACTTTTCCTTTAAATTTCATGTATTTTAGAAATCCATTTAATTCCTTCCCTTGATAATCTCTGTGTAAAATGCATGTGTGCATGCTTGTGTGTGTGTGTCCTCAGGTCAGTATTGACTCCTAACAACTCCCTGGACAAATCTCTGTAGTTTTCTTGGCAAAATTTCAGGAGTAGTTTGCCCTTGCCTCCTTCCTAGCGTTGAGAGAGAGTGACTGGTTCTTGACATCAAACTGGTTCTTGACCTATATTGGGGAATTCTTATAATTTCAGATGAAACACAACTATGACCAGACTTCAGTAATTCTCAGAATTTATTAGGCAGGAGTCCCCTCCCTCATCCTGCTAAGTAGGGGGGGCTGAAAAATAAAATCAAGCAGAAGGCTGTAAAAATATTTTAGGGGCCACAAATATAAACATTTCAGTTACTGTTTGCTCTAAGTTTGTACTCTATTCGCATTGGGTTTCCTGGAACCCTAGAGAGTCATCCAGGATTCAACATGACATTTTCTGTTTACATTGTAGGAAATATATTATTGCAACATACTTATAATTTATTTTGTTTAAATAAAATGTATTACATAAAGCATATTTAATAATGGATTCTGTACAGTTAATTTTCACATTGTGAAGAGTTCCCTAGGTATCTCAAGTTTGAAGACCACTAAGAAAAAAGACAGTGTGTTTCCCTGGATTGTGTTTATTGTTTTATTTTCACCAGAGGAAAAGTGCTAACCAGTACAATTGAGTGTTGTTGTCAAGCAATAACATCCTGCATTCTCTTTTTTAATGCCCTTGTTAAACCCTTTGTATAAAATTTGATAATTAACAATTCTTTGCATTAGCTTTCTTTGAAAAGTAATTTGCAAGTTGGATGTTATTTTGAATTAATTAGTTAATCCTCATCTTATTATTTTTTAGAAAACTTGTAATCCTTTCCAAAGGGGTATTCTCCTTCTAGTTAGACATATGATAACTGTTTCTTGTGTATTCATATTTTTCCCCAATTAGCTTTTCAAGGAAATAGGAAGCTTCAAATATTTAATTAAGTATTTTTGGTAAGAGACCAAGTCTGGTATAGTGGCTAAGGCACCAGACTAGAATCAGGAGACTGCAAATTCTAGTCCCAACTTTGGCACAAAGTCTGTTGGGTAAATTTTTGCCAGTTGATTTCTCCCAACCCTAGGAAGCAGGCAAGGACAAACCACTTCTGAAATCTTGCCAAGAAAACTGAAGAATGGTCCAGTAATTAACATTTACTCAAAATCACACCCAAATGCAACTTCTTAACTGTTTAATTTTTAGAAGCAGTGTATATTGAGCCTAGCCTGAACTGGGTTACAAGTTATTCTATTCTATTCTATTCTATTCTATTCTATTCTATTCTATTCTATTCTATTCTATTCTATTCTATTCTATTCTATTCTATTAATGTGCTCAGAATGTCTGGTTCTGAATCTTTGTAAACTACTTATTCAGAGATGTTACAATCCCTGGCAATACATTAGCCAGAGAAAAATAAGGAAAAAATAACAAAACAATATTTATAGTGTTTATTTAAAGCAACACTATGGGAACATGGAGGAATGACAGATATAATGACAGTGCTCCCCTCAAATCAGAGGGATCCTTCTACCCAGGCAATTATTGGTAAGCCCAAATAATAGTATCCAGACAGACAGAATGCTCATGGGATGCAGAAATATTCTCATCCTCACTATAGACTTTTCAGAGTGGTTTTGGCTCATCTTCATTTTATTTGTTTGTGCCTGTGTTAGATTTATAGTCTGGCTTTTCTCCAGGAACTGAAGACAGCTTGTGTTGGGATCTCACTTCAATTTTTTTCCCCACAGTTACAGCCCTGGTGAGCAGGTTAATCAAAGAGACAGGTTTAGCTGATGATAAACTTGAATTTGAAATTCCACTCTTAGTCCAAAAACTTAATCACTGGCATATTGGCATCTATTGTAGCCCTCAACACATTTAGTCTGTCACAAGCCTCAGCATGTTTATTACTTATAAGTATTTCTTCCTCACAATTCCCAACATATTAGGAAACGTATATCCTCCCTTTGCACAAAATCACTCTCAACTATTGGTTCAGCTATTTATACTGTAAGACCTATTGTCAGTGCAAATGTTCCTCTAATAAAGCAAAACTATAGATATGTCCTTTTAAAAAATTATGTTGAAAATTATGTTGAAAACCTCTTACCAGTTTCTATGAGCTTTAACTTGCACTTTCTCCATAGAAGCTTTATTGTTCCTGCAAATGTTAACCTATTTGCTGAAAAATGAACAAGATATATCCATTGTGTGTCCCTTAGCTAGACTGAGGGAGAACTGTACTCTGTTTTTCTAATCTAACTCTGGATCTAGATAACAAGAAGTCAGTCTGAAATATTTCTGGAATACAGGGAGTGCAGAATTATTAGGCAAATGAGTATTTTATTTATTTATTTAGTTGCATTTGTATACCGCCCTTTCCCTGAGGACTCAGGGCGGTTTACAGGGAATTAAAAATCAAAACATACAAAAGTTAAAAACCAGTTAAAAAGCATTAAATTCACCCTGTACACTAAAAACCCCAGTTAAAATTTTCTCCTCAGCCTGGGCCCGAGAGCTCAAAGAGCCAGGTCTTCAGGCCCCGGCGGAATGATCGGAGGTCGGGAGCAGTCCTCAGCTCCACCGGCTCCTTCCAGAGGGCAGGCGCTCCCACTGAGAAGGCCCTATCCCTGGGTGTCACCCGCCGGCAATCTCTCACCGGCGGAACCCTGAGCAGACCCTCCCTGTGGGAGCGCACTGGGCGAAGGGCGTTTGATGCCGGCAGCAGGTGTTCCCTCAAATAACCCGGACCCAGGCCATGTAGGGCTTTATAGGTAATAACCAGCACCTTGAATTTCACCCGGAGGGCAACCGGAAGCCAATGCAGCTCGCGGAGTAGAGGTGTTACATGGGAGTATCGGGAAACCCCCATTACAACTCGCGCGGCCGCATTCTGCACCAGTTGAAGCCTCCGAGTGGTCTTCAAGGGCAGCCCCATGTAGAGAGCGTTACAGTAGTCCAAACGGGAGGTCACAAGCGCATGAGTGACTGTGCGTAGGGCGTCTCGGTCCAGATAGGGACGCAACTGGCGCACCAGGCGAACCTGTGCAAAAGCCCCCCTGGTCACGGCTCCTATGTGATCTTCAAAATTGAGCCGTGAATCCAGGAGGACGCCCAAGTTGCGAGCCCTATCAACGGGGGGTAACACCTCACCCCCCATCATTAGAGGTGGAATAACTTGGTTAACCCGAGACGCCGATATGCACAGCCACTCATTTTGACCACATCATCCTCTTTATGCATGTTGTCTTACTCCAAGCTGTATAGGCTCGAAAGCCTACTACCAATTAAGCATATTAGGTGATGTGCATCTCTGTAATGAGAAGGGGTGTGGTCTAATGACATCAACACCCTGTATCAGGTGTGCATAATTATTAGGCAACTTCCTTTCCTTTGGCAAAATGGGTCAAAAGAAGGACTTGACAGGCTCAGAAAAGTCAAAAATAGTGAGATATCTTGCAGAGGGATGCAGCACTCTTAAAATTGCAAAGCTTCTGAAGCGTGATCATCGAACAATCAAGCGTTTCATTCAAAATAGTCAACAGGGTCGCAAGAAGCGTGTGGAGAAACCAAGGCGCAAAATAACTGCCCATGAACTGAGAAAAGTCAAGCGTGCAGCTGCCAAGATGCCACTTGCCACCAGTTTGGCCATATTTCAGAGCTGCAACATCACTGGAGTGCCCAAAAGCACAAGGTGTGCAATACTCAGAGACATGGCCAAGGTAAGAAAGGCTGAAAGACGACCACCACTGAACAAGACACACAAGCTGAAACGTCAAGACTGGGCCAAGAAATATCTCAAGACTGATTTTTCTAAGGTTTTATGGACTGATGAAATGAGAGTGAGTCTTGATGGGCCAGATGGATGGGCCCGTGGCTGGATTGGTAAAGGGCAGAGAGCTCCAGTCCGACTCAGACGCCAGCAAGGTGGAGGTGGAGTACTGGTTTGGGCTGGTATCATCAAAGATGAGCTTGTGGGGCCTTTTCGGGTTGAGGATGGAGTCAAGCTCAACTCCCAGTCCTACTGCCAGTTTCTGGAAGACACCTTCTTCAAGCAGTGGTACAGGAAGAAGTCTGCATCCTTCAAGAAAAACATGATTTTCATGCAGGACAATGCTCCATCACACGCGTCCAAGTACTCCACAGCGTGGCTGGCAAGAAAGGGTATAAAAGAAGGAAATCTAATGACATGGCCTCCTTGTTCACCTGATCTGAACCCCATTGAGAACCTGTGGTCCATCATCAAATGTGAGATTTACAAGGAGGGAAAACAGTACACCTCTCTGAACAGTGTCTGGGAGGCTGTGGTTGCTGCTGCACGCAATGTTGATGGTGAACAGATCAAAACACTGACAGAATCCATGGATGGCAGGCTTTTGAGTGTCCTTGCAAAGAAAGGTGGCTATATTGGTCACTGATTTGTTTTTGTTATGTTTTTGAATGTCAGAAATGTATATTTGTGAATGTTGAGATGTTATATTGGTTTCACTGGTAAAAATAAATAATTGAAATGGGTATATATTTGTTTTTTGTTAAGTTGCCTAATAATTATGCACAGTAATAGTCACCTGCACACACAGATATCCCCCTAAAATAGCTATAACTAAAAACAAACTAAAAACTACTTCCAAAAATATTCAGCTTTGATATTAATGAGTTTTTTGGGTTCATTGAGAACATGGTTGTTGTTCAATAATAAAATTAATCCTCAAAAATACAACTTGCCTAATAATTCTGCACTCCCTGTAAACATGTGCAGTGTTTGAATCTAAAGTAGGCATGGACCTTTACTATCAACAATTCCTTAAAAAAACTGATATATTTTTTTGATCCCACATGGTAGCTGTATTAGCTTTGGAAATATATGTTTGAATCAAAGGGCATTAACAAAATAACAACACATGGGTACATTCCTTTACAACCTTTTTAGAGCCTCCTTAGTTAAAATGGGTATTTTCCTGAGTCTGCATGACTATAGTGGAAGCCTGGGAAAATACATGAGTTCTTTAAAGAGCAGCTGAGAAATTCAGGAAAGGGTGTCCGTGCTGTATGCAAACTCTTGCCCAGAACAAATGCTGCACCACTCTATTGTGAAATGAAGTAATCTAAATTAGATGGCAGTTAGAGCTTGGAATTGGAGGGCCCTAACTACATTTAATTATAAGGAGAAAAATAACTATTTGAATAAAGCTCTGGCATTTATTCTCCTTTACACTAAGCAGTTGAGACTACATCTACAGTGTTATGCGCGGTTTTGTGCACCACATTTCCAAAAAGCTATTCACAATTTAGAATAGATCCAGATGAGAGCAGCATGGATGATACAGGGACTTGAAGTTATGCCTTAAGGGTACAGCCTTAAGGCACTTGGGATATTCAATCTGGATAAAAGAAAACAGAGAAGACATATCAGTGTTTTTACTGATATTGACTGAGAGAATGCTAGAAGGGAAATGGAAATAATTTTCTTTGCCACAGAAACTAGAAATAATAAGTATAAATTGCAGAACCCAGATTTTTCATTTAAATAGTAGGAAAAATATAACAATAAGCTTTGCTTAATAGTAGGATAATTTACATACAAAGGTTGTGGGTTCTCTGTCTTTATAGGCTTATGAAAAGTAGTTGAATGCTACTGTTTTTGATAGATTGGACTGTTTTTTCCATTTGTGTAAAGACGGATGCAAAAAACAAGTTAAGTAGTTCTGCTTTCTCCATGTTGCTTGTTACCTTCTTGCCACTTTCTCCCACTAATGGACCAATCGTTTCCGTAACTTTTTCTTGTTTTTTACACGTTGAAGTAATTTTTTTTTCTTTTTCTTTTTGTTATTTTTGACTTTTGTCACAAGCCTTAGTTCATTTTAAGCCTTAGCTTTCCTCGCCTCATCTTTGCAGGCTCGGGCTATTTGCTGATATTCTGCCTTAGTTATGTTCCCCTCTTTCCACTTTTTATACTTGTCCTTTTTGTCTTTGTTTTGGCCTCCAGTCCCCTAATCATCTTTGTTGCTTTTCTCTGTACTCTTTCTAGAGTCTTCACTTATTCTGGGGGTGAGGAACCAACTAGAAGGTAAAATCTCCTTCATGTCAAGCTAGAGTTCTGGTGACTTTATAGTCAAATCCATATAATTTGGCAACAGTATGAAGAGGTTTGCCATTGCTTTCTTTGAAGAAACAAATCCAGATTTGTCTGACTGAGTCACATGGACAATAGCTTTAATCAGTCAATGATTCAGCACAGCAGTGGGCATTTATGTTACACAGGCAAAGGAAGATAGTATCATGGGATGCTATTGATAGCATACGATGCTATTTATAAACCTTGGTTTTTGATAAAATAGTTCTGACTAATAGTTGACTATAGAGAGGGAAGCTTGAAAATGCTATGATTCAGACTTAATTTCAGTATGGGATTAATAGGACATCTGTGTTTTTTGTCTGTGGCTTTCTTTATATTAAATTGGCCAATAATTTTTCAAAAGTTTGAAGTAGAACTATAAAACCAAATATAAAAAGGTGAAATACATATCATTTTCCATTTTTACCATTTATGAGTCATCAGGTAGATAAATGTCTCAAAAATATTGCAAAGTGCATCAATTTAACTACGCTATAATGCCATCATTTATAATGAAAGCCACAATATTAATAGGAATTCAAAATAGATTTTGAGCTTACTTTGTATGTTGTAAATTGGTCTTGCTTATATTCTTGAGGCAGACCTGGTTCTTTAAACACATCTGTTGATAGTTAAATCTCTGTGACGTGGGAAATTTTAGCTAAAATGTGCTTGTGAAATCATTTTCCACTGAGATTCTAGCTGTTTTGACTTAAAACACTACTTGCTGTAATATTTCAAGCAGATGTCCTTGCTTTGTCTTGTAACTTTTTATCTCATTAACTTATAAAGGCAATATCACACTTTAGCAAAAGTATACTTTCATGATGTGAAAGTGCACTTTCTGTGGAGAGGGTTTAGGCTGATGGGTTATGCTTCACACTGATAGTAGTCTCGTTTCAAGGCAAATGGTCTATCAGTAAAGCTGTTTTTAAAAGAGAAACTTCAACTGTATAAACAAAATAATGTCTCCTTTGAGTAAATTTCAAGTTATGATGACTGTGGATATATCTACTTAATTTTCTTGGCAAAAATATAAAAATAATTTGCTATTGGCTTCTTATGGAAGGGTTTATAATATACTAGAGTAACCTAAGCCCTAGGATGCCTTTTAGTCTCTCTTCCAAAAACAAAATCAGGCCAGAATTAAAAGAATTATTAATCATTTACAGAACCTACATATACTTTTCATCTTCTTTTGCTTCTAAAAGAGAAAATGCTTGTTTTATATTTGTGGTCTAATTTTCAGAGGTACTAAAAAAAATTGCACAGGGTCACTGTCAAGGCTCTACCGAGGTGATCAGCTAATCAGTCCAATTTAGTATCTAATTTGCATGTCTTCATTATATACAGTGAAGTGCCATTTAATGAGGATGGCGGAAAGATGTTTAAATATTATAGAAGCAATCTAGAGTCTTCATAGTACAGTTTTATTTATAGCTTTAAATATTATAATGCAGGCAAGACGTATCTGCAAGTAAACTAAGTTCATCCTTTTCAATTCCCTTGTCACAAGTTAACAAAAAATTGCAAGATAATAAATAATAATAATAATAATAATAATAATAATAATAATAATAATAATAAAAAAGTTGGAAGGGACCTCGGAGGTCATCTAGTCCAACCCCCTGCTCAGGCAGGAAACCTTATACCATTTCGGGGAAATGGCTGTCCAGTCTCTTCTTAAAACCTTCCAGTGTTGGAGCATTCACCACTTCTGGAGGCAGGTTGTTCCACTGGTTAATTGTTCTAACTGTCAGGAAGTTTCTCCTTAGTTCTAGGTTGCTTCTCTCCTTGACTAGTTTCCATCCGTTGCTTCTTGTCCTGCCTTCAGGTGCTTTGGAGTTTTGTCACTTGGTCAAAGAATGTAATAAGATTTGTATGGCATGATCTGTTTTTGACAAACCCATGTTGACTTTTAGTGATGACTTTGTTTGCATTAAGGTGTTCACTGATTTGTTGTTTGATTATCTTTTCCAGAATCTTCCCAGGTATTGAGGTCAGGCTGATAGGTCTGTAGTTTCCTGGATCTATTTCCTGGATCACCATTATTAACTTCTCCTGGATCATAGTGAAAGCAAACAAAAAGAATCAAAAGTGCCTGAGCTTGCATTTAAAATGATAATTTTGTTAGCTACAAGATATTTTGGAATATTTTTTCCTAAAGTAGAATTAAATATTTTTGCAGACTTTGTACTCCTATGCATTTAAAAATATAGTCCCCTTTTAGGCAAATTGGAAATTAGAAAAATAACTCAAAACTTAAGTTTTGTTAGGGTTTTTAAAATTAGTTTCCAAAATCAGGATTAAGTCTTTAATTGTTTCTGCATTGCCCCACAGAATAACAGAGTTGGAAGGGACCTTGAAAGTTCTTTAGTCCAACCCTCTTTCAAGCAGGAGACTCTATAGCATTCCAGACAAATGGTTGTCCAATCTCTTTTTAAAAGCCTCCACTTATTAATTGATCTCACTGTCAGGAAATTTTTCCTTAGTTCCAGATTGGACAAGCTTTGATAAGCTTCCATCCATTACTTTTTGTCCTCCCCTCAGGTCTTTGAAGACTAGGTTGATCCCCCTCTTCTTTGTGGCAGTCCCTTAGATATTGGAACACTGCTATCATGTCACCCCTAGTCCAGGGGTAGACAACCTTGGCTCTTTTATGACTCGTGGACTTCAACTCCCAGAATTCCTGAGCCAGCAGGCTCAGGAATTCTGGGAGTTGAAGTCCACGAGTCATAAAAGAGCCAAGGTTGCCTACCCCTGCCCTAGTCCTTCTCTTCATAAGACTAAACATATCCAGTTCCATTTAGTTATCCATTTAGTTCAAAATTGTTGCCTCTTGGTTCATTCATTGTTTTTTAGAATTCAAACTTTGAATGTCTGGAAATGAAATAAGATTTTGGAGATGAAATGGGGTTAAGTGTTTGCAACTGAAGTACCAGCCTGGCTGAGGGAGGGCTCTTTCACCTTTAAGTCAAAGCTTCTTTCTTTTTGCTTCTGGTCCTGTAATTGTTTCCTAAGCTGAGGACATTGTCAAGTCTTATCTACAAAGCAGGATCAGGGAAGCAAGAATCATACTTGTCTTCCATCATCAAAATAGGTTTCTTGATTATTTTCCCCCCCAAAACTGCTTGTGTGACTGACACTGAATCCATTTCCTTGGTAAGCCAGTAACAACCTCTCCCATCTGCTGCTTATTTGTGTCTAGAGACTTTCTTCAATCTCAACCTCAGTGCAATCTGTCATAGGCATACTGTATCAACTGACTTTTATGGTAGACATCCCTGTTCTTTTTAGAAAGAGCTTAAATTCCTCTCGTTTTAAAAAGGTGTAATTTTAAAATAACAGTAAAGGAAATATAATGCCAGAATACCAAAACTTAAAAGACTAAGTGGAAATTGTTTCTAATATTGTGGCTTCTTTCACATGATGATTCTCCATATTGAGGTAGACTGTGTGGTTCCATGAGAGAACATATGCAGCTGGATTGGATATTTATTTCTTTTTTATTTCTAATTTACATTTTAAGGGCAACCAACTGGTTGATGAGTCTAGACAATGTACAAAATTAAAAACATATAAAATAATATGTATCAACAGAAAAATAAGATGGTTGTCCTAGCCAAAGAGACAACTAGTAAAAACCCTACAGGTAAACTTCGACTTATGACTGGTTACCTAGTGACCATTAAAAATTACAACATACTGCCAACAGGTACTGATGACCTAGTTCTGATGTCCTCCCCAACACGTGAGCACATTCTGGCAGTCAGCAACTGGCTCGCATTTATAGCTACTTGCAAGATTCAGCAGTCATGTAACTACAATTTATAAATTTTTGCTGAAAACCAGTGTTTGTTTGTTTGTTTGGCAAAAATAGCCCATAGCAAACAATGGCGTTTGCTTAAGAACCAAAGTGTTCACTTAATGACCATGGATTGACTTAATGACTGTGGTCATTCACTTAGCGACCATTACAAGAAGAGTTCATAAAATCGGATCTGTCATGTGGGTGACCCCCTTTGTGACTGTCAGGACTTACGACCATGAATGGGCAGGCTCCATTATAGTTGTAAGTGAAGGTCTGGTAGTAATAATAATTTGCATGTTGCAATTGTTTCTCCAGAATAAGAAACAGCTTTCATTTTCACTTTCCAGTGATTCAAAATATTAAGGTGAATGAGAAGGCAAGTTTCATCTTTTATCTCTTGTCTCTGTATTGCTACTCTGGCCTTTGGGTTTTTTAGCACTTCAGAAAAAAAATTAAGTGGTATTACAAACTAAACTGTGTAGACCATGTTATACAGTTGTTGTCCCCAAAGAAACTCAGAGGTCTATTGACAGATCAGAAATTTTTGGGTTTCCGTTGAGTTGAAAGGCATAGGAAGGTAGATTTTCCTTTTTAAAAAAACAGGTTTTCTTGTTTCATTATTTTACTTGTCTATAATAGAGATAGACTGAAGACTGAGATTTAAGTCCATCCTTAACCATTAAAGTGGATCACCATCCAATATGTTACAGCCCAGTCTACATTTACAGAACTGGAGTTGTAAGGGATAAAAAAGGGAGGATACACATTATTTAGAGTGTTGAAAAAGGCAAAAGACATAAATCTGTTCATTTGTGCATTTGATCAAAAATTATTTGAATCAGATTACTTTTATACTGTTTTAATGCCATTGGAATTAAAATTTAGATGTAAATGTAAATGCAGAATTTACCTTCACTGTACTGTACTGATTAGAGGGCTAGAGTGGTATCATTGGACAATCAGTTCTGGGAACATCTTTGAATTTGAAAAGAGTGTAGAAGGAACAACTAAGGAAAAATTATTTCATTCTCACAAAATACAACTGTTCACTAGTTTTCGGATGAGATGGTAGGAATATTTATCCTAATTTAAACTATTTATGAAAACAACTTAAAAATGTGTGAACATGTTTTATGTGTGTAGGTGCATTTAAACTGTAAACTGTGGTGTATTTATATGCATCTGCATGAGAGTGTTTGACAGCTGTCTGCGTAATCACAATGTTTTGATCATCTTACCAGAGAGTTAGCTAAATTATGTGCTCCTAGTTCAGGTCCAGTCTTTCAACTGAACCATGCAAAACAGATTTCCCCTTCTAAAGTAAAATGAAATACCAGGCTTTAAAGCAGCTGATCTATAAAGATCCATCTGTTCCTATGGTGAAAGGAAATATAATTGCATTTTTAACCATTTAATAGAAATGTCAAGAGAGAAAAGGAGATAGATATAAGTTAATGCAATATTTTAGCAATGTATTAATAAAAAGAACAATTCTAAAATGCTTAAGGCTTCTTCTCGGAAATTAATTACAATATGATTAGAGTTTGCACATGTGAAATTATAGAATATAATAAAAATCTTCAGATTTAGTATTATAGTAAAGGCATAATATGAAGTTCTAATTAAGTATAGTTTACTTTCTCTTTTCTGCTTTTAAACTGTTTATACAGTATTGCTTTAATGAGTATAGATCTTTATATTAAAGGGAAAGGTAAAGGTTCCCCCGCACATGTGTGCTAGTCGTTTCCGACTCTAGGGGCCGGTGCTCATCTCTGTTTCAAAGCCGAAGAGCCAGCGCTTGTCCAAGGACGTCTCCGTGGTCATGTGGCCAGCATGACTAGACGCCAAAGGCGCATGGAACGCTGTTACCTTCCCACCGTAGGGGTCCCTATTTTTCTACTTGCATTTTTACGTGCTTTCGAACTGCTAGGTTGGCAGAAGCTGGGACGAGTAACAGGCGCTCACTCACTTTATATTAGGACATGCTAATTGGTTCTGCTGAAATTACATCCATTTGAAGATTTGGGGAACAACATGTAAACAGAGAAATATGATAGCTATCAATCAAACTATATAAAATGTAACAATAATGCAGGTATATATTTGTATCTCACTGTAGAATGATAATAGAGATTCATTAATTATAAATACTTCAGATTTCAAATATTTATAAAAATGATGTTAAACAATAATACTTTTTGTGACCTTTTGTATATGGCAGTTAAAACTTTTATTTAAAAATGAATTTTAATATTTTAAAATATATATTACAATATATAGATGATTTGATGGATAATTTGTATAAAAAAATTCATAAGTTTATCTAATACTATACATTTAATATTCTTGTATTTTTTACAACTATCTCAGGACTTCCTTGGAAACAAGAAAAAGCCTTTCAACTGATCCACGCAGGTAAAATATATCAAATATTTTTTTAAAAAAAGATGGAGTAGTAGAATTAATTTCAATAATCATGAACGTCATACAAGTTCAATATAATATTGACAATAAATTTCACTGTCATCAGCACAAATAAAGCCAAACTTACAGTCCTTTCTCTCAATGTGTTATGGAGAGTCATTTTGTAGAACAGGATATAAGCTACTATGGACACTAATGAAAAGGTGAGTGGAGTGTTATGAATCTGAAAAATTACGGTAAGGCAGCTTTCCATGTTTTTTAGGCCAGAGGTCCCCAACCTTGGTCACTTTATGACTTGTGGACATGCTGGCTGAGGATTTCTGGAGTTGAAGTCCACAAGTCATAAAGTGGCCAAGGTTGGGGACCCCTGTAATTTAAGACACTGCAGTATTACCCATAGTAATCCTAAGAAATGGTTGAAATGTACTGTAGTAAATTGCCATACGAGAAAGGAATCTCCCCACAAATCATCTACAGACTGTTATTACGAATAACTCCTGCACTGTAGTGGGAAATTCAACTTAGAAAAGAAGATGCTTCTCAGATGACCTTAAATATAGCCTGTGCTTTTTTAAAAAAATAAATAAAAATCAAAATAATAATTTAATAAAATTCTATTTGAAGAATGTTCTGCTGAAGCTGTGTTTCATTAAATCAAACATATTAGCAGGCAGTATGTTTAAAATGGTTCGTATTATTGCAAAACATGCTGGAGAAATCAATTGGAACACGGTGTTTTTCAATAGAATCTATTGAAGTGGTTTGTCATTGAGATATAAATAATCTCGTGGACTTCATTTTCTGTAACTAAAGGAGTGGAGGAGAAAGTTTGTGTTTGACAGTGTTAGAAGACACTGTGTGCAGTCATTGTCAATAAAATCCCATCATCCATTGACCCATTAAATAACTTCTTTTTGTCCAATGGCCTTTCTTCATTTAAGAGAGGAATGTCAAACTCGCGACGTCACGTGACGTATTGGGACTTTTTCCCATTGCCGGCAATGGAGTGGGCGCAGTTTCGGCGTGACGCATCTGGCCCAAGGACCGGCAGTTTGATATGCCTGATCTAAGATATACTTTTCATTTAGTCTTTTTCAAAATTTACTCTGACAGTGTTCCGTTGCAGCACAGGTTATACAGTCTATCCCAACTATCTTCTTAATAGTCAGACTATTTTGGCATAATAAAGGTTTTTTATCTATCTGTATGAAAGGTTTGAAAAAAACAGGAAATGAATCAGCAGTCTTTTGAAATGCTAACATTGCTCCAAACATTCATGCTGCATTTTTTGAAGTTAATGATTACATAACTACAGGTTGTCCTCAACTTACAATTATTCATTTAGTCAATATTTGAAGTTTCAGTGGCACTACAAAAAATAACTTATTATCAGTCCTTACACTTATAACCATCTCATGGTCACATGATCAAAATTTTGGTGCTTGGCAACTGGTAGGTGTTTATAAAGGATGCATATCCTAGGATCACATAATCATCTTTTGCAACTTTCCAGCTGACTTCTAGCAAGCAAAGACAATGGGAGAAGCCAGATTTGCCTAATAACAGGATGATTCACTTAATAGTTGCAGTTATTTGTTTAAAAACCACATAAAATTGGGTGTGACTCACTTAACAATTGCCTTGCACAGCAAGAGAAATTCTGGCCCCAATAGTACAGTAGTTGTAAGGTGAAAATTACATGTACAATTAACTTTTGTGTTGTTAATGAGGTACAGTGTATGCGTGAATGGTAAATACATATTAGAAAAAGAAAACTATCAATTTTAAAAATGGTGAATGTTTCCAGATGGTAAAACAACATTTCCTGCATAATTTTTAAGCTCTAATCTAATTCAGTATTATTACAGTGATTTTGAATATTGCTTTATCCATCTGTAGTCTAGTGAAAATCAAGCCATATTTCTTTGTAGTAAAGAGAACAGAATTGAAATTGGGAAAACTTGCATTGGATCTTTTGTCTACAAAGGTGAATTTATATTTGTGATTAATGGATATCACATAAAAGAGGAAGCTCCTGTATCCACATCAGTGCAAATTTTCAACCCTAAATTTTGCTGTTAGATTTATATTCATTCCTTTGTTCTATGGATGGCATGTCTATGTGCTTAAACCATGTATTTGCAATTTTTCTAATCAGATACTCTCTAAGCCAGGGGTGCCCAATCCCTGGGCTGTGGTCCACTTCTAGGCTTTGAGACGTTCAGAACCAGGCTGCGGAAATATTGGGCTAGTGTGCATGCATGCACATCCTCACTTGCATGAGCAGTGGGAAAGCATGTGCTCACATGCTCCATTTGCATGAGCAATGGGCACATGTGTCTGTTACCTCACACAAATGGAACTGCATGCACACACGGGCTTGCCTGCCCCTCACACGAAACCATCCCCTTGCTGGTCCACAAAACCAGAAAGGTTGGAGAATTCTGCTCTAAGCAATTTAGATTCTTATTCTTTCCACGTCTCTAGCAAGCCAATTGTGTTTTCTTTACTCTCTTGTTATGTTTTCAACCAACCATTTATGCCACATAACAGAATAATTGCTCCAAATCACATTCAGAGTGCTGTGAATCTTTTCACAGACTTATCTCTGGTTCTTCCATTATCACTGGAGCATGACATGCAATTACCAGCACTCTACCAATTTCTATTTTCATATTCATATACAATAACCTGGATTATACCAGTTCATACTTTGGGATATTTTAGTTCTTCCGTTCATAATTAACTCTACATTTCACTTCCTGATGACTCTACTCTCAAAATAAGACCACCTTCATTCAGATCTTTTGCATCCTTACTCCTAATTTTGCAAATGCGTATCTATTTTTATTTCTTTCAACTCATTCATTACAGTATGTATACTTTTTATCATTTATTCCTCTTACATTGAAAGTCACAGTCTTCTGTATTATATTTTGAACCCCTAGATATTAAGACAGGCTTAATTGGATAGTTCAGTGGGTGGAGGTGATAAAATTTGAGGTAGCACTCCAGCAGAATAATCATAATTAATCCAGATCTGCTTATGCATTAATTTAAAAAATTGAAAGAACTGTAGGTGAGCATGGGTACCATTATTCTCTCTTTTGCTTCCCCCTCAACCTAGATATTAGAGCCTGTGAGAAATTAAAGTGAGTGGAATGCAATAGGGTACAGCATACTACCCAAGATCATCATGCACTAGACTACTTTATGGTGCCCAAATGGGCCTCTTCTCCAATTTTCCTCCATTAGAACTTGTTCAATCCAAATTTCCAAATGTCTCTCTAATTCACTCTGAGATTGGAGACAGGCCTCATAAAGTAGAGAGTAGAGTGTGAGTGGCTATACTCAACTATTGGCTCAAACTATCCTTTTTCCCTTTGGCCTTGACCTATTAACTATGAGAGATGATTTTCAGTCCACATGGAACAAAGCAGTGGTAACTAAAATCTCGACTTTGGGTTCTCTCCAACTGGTAGACATTACCAGTTGGATCTAACCAGGTCCCCAATCTTTATTGCTCATGAATCCAACAGGTACTCTGCTTCTCCTGTGACACTCCAAAGGCTTCCGTCTTGTGTGAGTGTAGCTGCGGGATCATGTACCGGTCTGCCACGCAAGCAGCCCAGTTTACCCTCTCCTCCCCCACCAAGCCAGACTGACAAGCCGGCTGCCCTTGATGTTCCAAAAGCAGAGCTATGAGAGCAGAGGCTGAGTGGGATGAGATCGCCCTGCTCAGTTTCGCTGACTCACTTGCACAGGACACCCAATCCATTTTTGAAGTGTTGGGGAGCCTCGATGAGTCTGAAAAAGCATGAGATCGCACCCCCAAAGGCTTCTCTGTGCCAAAATCATTTGCAAATGGCCGAAAGGCTTCAAGGGGAGCGATATCACTCAGCTTCAGGCCTTACATCCCTTTGCAAAAGCTTTTGGCACGGAGAAGACGGAAGGAGCTGAGATCGTGCCCCAAAGACTTGTCTTCTCTCGCATGAATGGAGCTGTGCGTGCACGTATGTGCGCCAGCCTGCTGCTCACGTGGCCCGGTTCCCCTCCTCCCAAGCTTGGCCCCCAAGCTTGCATAAAAATAGTAATTTTAATAGTAATAGTAATTTTATTAAAATTACAATTCAAAAGATAAAATGAATACAAACTAAAAAAGAAAAGAGTGAAAATAAAAAATAGAAAAGGAAAAATAAGAATACAATAAAGAAAAAGAAAAGAAGTATATATAAAGAAATAGCTTCTCCCTTCATCACAAGTATAAATAATTCTGATAACTTACTATGTTCTTCCCATATTGCATCTCTTATCTATAAACAAATCCTTAAAGCTTTATTGTTCAGTCCTAATCAGCAAAAGTCCATGTAAGGGCTACCACAGATAATATGTTTATTTTAATTTTGATGAAAGAATCCAACTTTATATTCCTCCCTTTTATTTTTAACAATAATAATTTTTAGTTCTTTCAGTTGTCCTAGCACTAGATTTTTTTTAAAAAAATTATTTGTCCCTTCTCACAACATTTTTCAAAGATTTAGCAAATATATTTTGTAAATCCAATGTAGGAAAGTTATCCATATCTTGGTTTCCCTGTAAGACATCAACCAGCTTAGTGTAGCATCTTTTTCATACCATTCTCGCATTCTGTCATTTTTAAATCCATTTTTCAGATCAATCTCTCATCAGGAAAAACATTTTCCTTTATTTTTTATTTTTTATTAAATTTGTTGTCCACCCATCTTATCACAGGATAACATATTCTTCTTTTATAACATCTTTTATACACAGTCTATCTATAGAGATAGATACTTTAAAATTAAATTCTGAGTCCATTTAAAAAAATATCCTTCAAGTTGTCCAATGTTACAATATTCTGCTTCATTGTTGCAAGTCAAGTCTGACTGTTGTACTCCTTTCATCTCTAGTTTCCTTTAGTTTCCTCTAGTGTCCAATTTTTAAAGTCTTATCATGCTGTGTTTTCTTTAAAAAAGTCAAAAACATTTTTCCATGGGAAAGATGCTTATTATTAATTCCAAAATCTTATTTCTAATCCATTCTAGTTGTTTGTAAATTTGTAAATTTCCAAAATCAAAGCACTAATCTGCCTTTTACTGTTTATTTTTTTTAAAATTAAATCCTTAAACTTGCATTTAAATTTGATTTCACTAAGATTAAAGGAAACTCACTGGTGCTTGTAAAATGTATTGATCCAAAGCTTCTAATTGGCTGAGAAATAATTAACCAATTTACAAAAGTGATTTGGGAAGGAACTTTGCAAACTCATTATCCTTTTTGAAGGTGCCAACTGTGATTTGAGCAAAATGAAAGTTATTCCTTCATCTCCCAGAGTTTTAAACCTGCCAGAGATCAATGTCTTGCAGGAACAACAGTCTGGAGCACTTGTGGGCAATCTCAATTCCTCTCCTTGTCTGGAGAGAAATTACAAACAACTGGTCTATTCACCAGCTCTTTATTCCACCACAGTCATTTCCTCAGTTCATCTTTTCTTCCCCAGAATTTCCATGAAAATTCCATTATAACATACTGAGTACGGCATATGCAAAAAGTTTAAAATAACTGGACAAGGTTAATCAAATTTTATTATTCATTTCACATAAAAAAATTATTAAGAGGTTTTTTCCTATCTTTGTCATTTTCAATTATCTTTCATTATGAATTGAAGGAGAGACATCTTCAAGCTTATGCTGTCCTTAACTCATAGAATATTCTCTCTCTACCAGTGTAGGCCAGTGAAGCTTTGCCTCTGCATAACTGATTGCTAAGGCAACCATTCTTTTAGAAGAGATGTACTATACTTTTGAGCCTATTCATTGGAGCTGCTTTTTAATGGCCTGTTAGAGTACTCTACCCTCGTTTGCTGTCAACCACTGAATTCTGCAAATGAATATACAGCAGTTGAACGCAGCTTGCTGTGCATCACAATGCAGGAGCTGTACCACATCCAAAAGTTAGTATGCTTTTTAGACTGGGAATTTGAAGACAAAGAAAGTAGTGGGAAATGCCTTTTCAGAGAACTGGTTTTATATTCAGACAGAATGTGAGATGAAATTTAATGTATTTTACTAGTTTATATTCCAGAGGAAAAGAGAGACTGTAATTTAAATTGGCTGCATATACATCACTCAAAAAAGTCCACCATTAACATTTTCTTTAAATATATGTAATATAGTATGCATTAGAAACTAATTTATAAAATGCGGAATTTTTCAGCCATTGAGTAGTTCTATTTAAAACACAGAGCGATAAACTTTTCTTTCTTGCTCATGAATACAGGTAACAAAATATGGCTGTTCTGAAATTTCCGCTTTCAACTCTTGAAGATTACATTTGGTAGTAAAAAACATTTGCAGAATTAGGGTGCCCAAATGTTTAGATGAAATAGCATATGGGAAAGTGGGGGTAAACAGTTATTACTTTTTTGTGGGGAGGAAAGAGTAGTATTATCTTATCATGTAGCATCTCCTCAAGGAAGAGCATATGAATAGGGGGGGAAATCACTTTGAAAAACTTTATGCTTTTATCGTGAAGATAAAAGTGAACAGAGATAGGCCCTAAAGTCTGTTCCTAATACTTTAGTCAACATTTTGAATAATAGCAGTTTACAAATGCAGAGTATCTACTTCCCTACAGATGGTCTGGATTCTATTGTTAATTATAGCCTTGATATGTTCCACTGAGGTCATAACGATTAGACACTAAGAAAGAACTCCATTTTTAACCTGGACAGCAACTATCTCTAGAACACTTTTTCAGGAAGAAGAAATTAAGAGCCAATTATGTAGTCTAATGGGTATCTGCAGTGATGGTCACTGGACATGACTCAGTGATTGGTCTCAGATTGCACATTAATAGAGATGGGACTGATGCCAAGCAAAAAAATATTCAAGCTTCCCAACTCTCCAGACCAGACCCTTTTCTAGTCTTTGAGTATGCATGTCATAAAAATCTGTAAGAAGAACTGCCTGATTTTCAGATTCTGCATGAATAATCACAGCTTCACATCAATACTAATATACTAGAAAAAATTCAACCTTGACTTGCAATTTAGTAATGTTTGTTCCAAAATTATGAACATTTTTACCTTTGGAAAAGTTTTTTCATACTGACCAGTCCATTCTCAATACTGGCCTTTTTGTAATACTTAGTTTGATGATATTAATTACGAATACCTAGCAAATCAGATCAATCATATTTAGTCTTGATTAAGTTTTCTCCAACCTATTGCTTCCTTTATGTATTGTGTGTATTGCCTAATAACTTTAGAATCTGTGTCAGATTATCCCAGTCACATTGGGATAATCATGTAATCCAGTAAGGATTACAGGATTTAAGATTAGATTGCATAATCTTAAAATTTGCAATTTGGTTTTGTTTAATCATCTTGCACGAACCTAACAATTGAACTATAATTTCAGTATATACTGTATTCAATAATTTATGGTTAAAACGAGCCATGGTTTAACATAACCATAAAGACAGGGTCAGATGCTCATCCTTTGGCTCCAAAGAGATGGTAGCCTGCACAAAGTTATCTTCTTGTTATCATTTGATATATTTAACAAAGCAGCCCCAAAATTCAATTGCATAAATATCAGTATGATATTAAATACATAATGGGAAAGACAGTCACTACAACATACATATAGAGATTTGTAAGGATGACATAACATTTTTGCTTTTTGAAAGCTGAAGAACATTTCTTCACATTATCCCTTACCATTCCACTATGATTGTGTTTTTTGTTTTACTTTACTGACTTGAGCTACTATATAATTTGTGGATGGGTTTACGTTATTTTACATCATTTAACTCCCCCCTTACTCCCCCACCTCTTGTAATTATTGGGTTTCCATTCATACTGTAAAATGAATTGGCATTGCAGTGATTCATGATTGCTTTTTATTTCTTGTGGTCATGATTTTGAGGTTAGGTTTGTCCTGAAATATCATCACCTTGTTACATGGATAGAGTATAGTGTATCTTTTCTAGAATATATTTTTGGAACATTTATTCTTTGCATATTTTTATGCCATGCACCTGTCATGCATGTAACGGAAGCTGCACATTTTTTAAAAAAAGACAAGAAAATGCAGATATGCGTAGTCTCTTAAGGCTCCAACTAGCTTGAGGTTTCCAAGAACAGTAAATGGAAGCTGCTTTTATCATTCCTGCTTCACTCAAAAGATTCAAATAGCAAATGCTTCTAATATTAAAGTTCCTTCTTTCAAGCCACCTCTTTTCTAATTGCTTCTGTGGTCCCCTTAGAATAAAATTCCACTGTAACTAAATGAGGACTAGCTGCTGTTAATTAGCCTCACCCCAAATTCAATCTTCACTGATGAGATTGCTAAGAGTGTCTCAGTATTGCTTGTTATACATGCATTATATCTCTGGAAGCCAATGAGAAACTGTCATCAGGCTTCCATTTTAGATTTTATCAATGTGTTCCTGTTGCCATAACAACCAGAATCAACCTATCTCTGGGAGGCTTTATCCTACTGGCTTTTATAGCTGGGAGCGTGCCCCACTGTGCACCATGTGGTTCAGATGATTAGTTTTTCTTCAGAGAGACCTAACTGGCAAAGTGTGTTGGGATTAAGATAAGCATAATTTATTTTGTGAGTGGGGAGGGTCCACACTTCTGTGTGTCACTTCCTACCTCTCTTCTCTTCCTAATCATAAAGAGACTAACATTTTTCTATGTGCTGGCAGACAATGGAGCAGATGTGATTCACAACAGGAGGAGCAGGCTTTTTTTTTAAAAAAGTTATATTTAGCTTAGTTGCAGAACTGAGGAGTTTTTTTATATTATATTCTCTATATCTGTTTGTCCTCAACAGACTGGAATATTTGCTTGCCTTTTACTCAAGAATTGTGAATTTTCCTGATGTTTTTGTAGGGGCCCTCAAGAAACCTGACTGGAATATTTACTAATTGCTTAAGATTTTTGGAATGGTCTAAATTGGCAGAATTTTTTCTTCTTTTTCTGTTTCTAATGCCAATCACTGGTTGTCTGAAAGAGTGGTGGGAAAATTAACTGAAATCAAAAGAAACATGGATCAGAAAATGAATTTGTAGCCTTTGTACTATTGTCTCTTTGTATTAAAGGACAGCACTGTAGCTATGCAGGTGCAGTACCATGTGGATAAAGAGCTGGCATACATTGATAGCAACAAGAAAACAGGCTGCTTTCTCTTAAACGAGGGGAGGGAAATTAACTCTAATACTGTTTGGCCTTTTTCTCCATTAAGACGTGTGATAGTCTGTTATTAAAGATTACAAGCAAGGTTTCACTTGCTGCAGCTCAGTTGTTTTAAAATGCTGAAGTTAAAGGCCTTCTGTTTGGATTATTGGCAGTTTCTCTGTCTTCAGCCTCTTCACGGTTTCTATAAAAGGTAAGCAGATGTTGAATCTAAAATCTTGCCGAAACTGAATGTCTCCAAGCTGCTCAGCTCACTTGCTGTAAGGCACTTTTACATGGAGAAGAAAGGGGTGTGGTGGGGAAAATTAATGCAGACTTATTACAATGGTTGAAAATCTGCTTGTTCCCCTTTAACTGTCTGTGGTGATTATGGTTCTTGCTATCCCCAGATGCTGCGATACCGTGTTGTGTTCATACACATTTAATTTAAAATAGAAATCTGCTAATTATTTGTTTTAATTCATAATTAATTTTCTTGGACAGGGAAGAATGTTCACTGCTGCTAAATTTTACCTATTACACATTGTGCTTGGTTTGGGAGAAGGTGGGAATTTATAGAGTATAGATTAATGTTGCTGCAAGGAAAAAGTTTAATAGACCAGTTTTTTTAATATGGTACAAAATCAAATGCTGTCCATAGTTGTTCTGACAGAAGGCAGAAGTGATAAATGGGAAGGATGGTTGAAAGTAATGAGACTGAGTGTTGAGTGCATTGTTCTTGCCAAAGTCATGGAACAGCAAAATAAGCAATTTAATTAGACATGTATGCTGCACTGATGGCTTTTTTTAAGTCTCACTATTGAGAATAGCTTCTTAATTAGAATAACACATAGTTCAATATTCATAATGCTTGAAAGCTATTTTTAACAAAATCAAGCAACCATTAATACATTAATTTTGTGTCATAAAATAAGAGATATGCAAGATTAGTAATTTCAAATTTATGATACCAATATTGCAAAGGAAATTTGCAGTTTTTAAGAAATTATGTCTTTTAAAATAAACTCTCTTATATAGTTCTGAATTTACAGCTTTTTGTTGAAGATATAATATTTAAACTCCTATTTAAAGTTTTATCTTGAAGAATTTCTTGCATCTGACATTACTTTTTGATCCACGTATGCAGTTTCTATATTATTTTAGCTAAAAATGTTTCAACATCAAATCATTAAACATTTACTATTTATATGCATTTTTTATTCATGGCTAATTTCTGTCTAATTGACATTATCTTAAATGAATGAGAAAAAATCTAAACTTTTTCTTTTTGTTCTACTCATGGTCATTTTTATCTTTATATATTTAGAGCTTATCCTGCAAATGAAATGGGCTGGATTTACACACAAAATGAAAAATGTATTGCTAAAATAAATAAATGACATTAAAGTCTTAAAAGTTTTGAATTGTGAGTTGTAATAGAATATTTAAGTTAAACCTTTTGTTTCTTAAAACTAAGAAAAAGTGTGAATACCAGGTAACAGAGAATGTATAATTAGTATAAAAATATATTAGAAATATATTTCTAGACACACACAGTTCTTCATTTGAATTTTTAAATCTTTGATTTAAATGCTCTTGGGAATGTGCCTGAAGGCCATTTAGAATATGTGTCTGTGAGAGAGAGAGGGGGGGAAGGAACGAGTGTCTCTGTGTGTGAATTGTATGATCTGAATTGGAAATTAGTACACTCTTTCATTTACACATTATTTATGGAGCGATGGATAATAAAAGGTTTAGGAGTCTTTCTGTCCTGTAAGTGGGTAGATGTTTGCCTCTAAATGCTATGATCTAACATGCAGATGAATGAATTCGTTAGATTAAGTGCACTTAGAACAGTTGCAAGTCGTAGAAAATAATTTGACAATCTGGTATGTTCAGAAAGCATGCTTAATGAAGTCATAGAGAAAAAAATCTAGCAAATACATTAACACAACAAACTGTTATTGTCAAGTTTGGTTAGATTTGTTTTTTAATACAACTGAGGGTATTATTATACCAGCTCAGTCTCTTTAGATAGTTTATGGTTAATATGTTGTACAAACATAAAAAATTGGTTAGCATGTAATCAACTTGAACATGTGTCAATGTAGCCTCTGTCTACTATATTTTACTACCACATCCTGAATCAAGCAGAAGAAAACATTGGTGGAAAGTGTTATAAGACAACTAGAAAAATATAGTTAAATGTGATAACAGTACTGCAGTGACAATGAAATTATCTGCTTAAAATATGAATTTGGACATTACAATATATTTTTCAGAATATTTCAATAATTGATCTACTGCTGATCTAAAAACAAATTTGCCTGAAATGTAACATGCAGATTTTTAAGATATGCTGGAAAGACACAAAACTGCTTTCAATTAAGTCATTACCTTTTGAAGAACAGTGAAAAATTATATAAAATGTGAAAGACAGTTTAATGATTACTCTGAGCATACTTTAATGCTATTCGTTTTAAACAAGATTCCTGATTAGTTAAAATATAGGATGCAATGCATACTTGAATAACTTTTGATTAATTCCAGACAGAAGTAAAAGCTAGTAAAGTAATGAAGACAATGACAGTATTGCTGACAGCAAGGACATCTGGCAGACTTTTCCTTTGTTATCCAAAGAGAAGTTATTATAACCATATAGTTGTCAATAATTGTTTTACCATAAGCAACATTCTTATTGTGGTACAAAATATCCATTATAAACTAGTGAGGCAGAAAGATTCAATAGATTTCATCATAGTGTCTTAATTAACATGAACTGTATCTCCACTCCATGCTCCCCAAAAGAGAGTAAAAGTAAAGCTTAAATCAGAAATAAATGGGCAGTGGGCTGGGAGGAAAGGTATAGAAAGAATCACAGAGGATAGTAGGGTAATGATGCTAAGTGGCAAGGCCATCATGCAGCCAATGAGACTAGGACTATTTTTTCCTCACTGTAACTGTGTTAAATCTATTTTTATAGATTGACCCTTTCAAACAGTATTACCAATTTTTACCAGTAATGATGAGAGGGTTTGAAAGCTTCTCCCCTTCCATCCATTGAGCCCTATCTATTCTTTAGGGAATGTCATAGAAACTGACTGTAAAACCTTTATCTTCTCCTATAGTTTGACATCCTTGGCAAAAGTGTATGTTTTAAGCATTGTTCCCACATACAGTAATGTAATTGGTAGCAAGGATAGAATGGGGGGAATCCTTCTTTCATTTTTTGCATATGATTGCTGACTGAACTGCAGCTCTAAACAAATTCATGGATGGAAGACAATTTTTGGAGAAGTGAAGGCATAAAATGTTCCCTGGCATGTTTTTGAATTACCAGCCAGCTAATGATTTGACTAGTGTAACACCAATATGTTATTTTTAAGCCCAGAAATATGAAACTTATTTCTGTAGAGCTATGTAGCCAAATATTGTTTTTTAAAAAATATGGACATAAATAGTATAGAATTATCATACTTTAAAAAATAATCTTAAATTGTTGTTTAAATATGTTCTATATTATTATGTTCCCAAAAATTTGAATCATATGCATGCATTCACTATACACATGCGTACACATCCTTATATTTAAGAGTACTGTTACTAATGTTTGATAAAAATTCTCCTTTTTTCTTCAATTGGTAATAAAGCTTTATTTATTTTTTGTTTTATTTTCATTGTATTATTCTCTACTGAAGTCTAGACTAAGGTTAGAGATCACTTGTATGTTTTTCTGTAATTTAAAGTATTCAGATATCCACTTTATCTGATGCATTGAATTACAGCCCACTGCAGCATGTGTAAAAAAACACTTAATCAACTGCATTTGTGTTATGGCTATAATGTGTGTACAACAGCTTACTTGTAATAATCAAAATGAAAATTGTGTAATTAATGCCATATTGAAAATAAAGGAAATATCACAAAATATACAAATATCAAACCCTTAACTTTCTTCCAAAATCAATGGATTAAAGGATGCTTTGCATTCTATGCCAGAATGTTATTAATAAAAACTTTCCATGAGAAAGAGTTAACATTCCTGCTGAAAAACCAGAATAGTTACTAAAAGGAACAGTATCGTCTTAATACAGTCAATACCACAGCTTTTTCCAGAAATATGGTGTAAATTAATAGAAATTCATGACACGCTGATGGCAATTCCCCTGCAAATTATGGTTATGACAGGAACTATCACAATGCAGAGCCAATTTTCTACAACACTGATGAATGCAATAATGTTTTATGTCTACATTTTGCTGGGATCCATAAATATTTTAATTTGCATATGTAGAATGGATATGTAATACATAATGCAATTGCATTGGAAGTCTGGTTCAGACAGTTCCTTGAGATTTTGTAAAGCATGGTCTTCTCTTAATGTTTCCTCTTTGAGTGTGCCTTGATTTTGGCATAAAGATCCAGCTTATTAATTAATATATCTAATTATATTTATGGCACTTGTGCTTAACACTTATTTTTAATTCTAAAAATAATTCTGGCTCATAGCTTTCCCTGACACTTCTCAGTATCCCAAATCATAGTTTATGGAAACGGAAATGTATATTTAACTTCAGAAGTATCAAACCAGCATGACAGTAAAAGAGGACCTGCACATTCTGCAGAAAGTATGCAAGTCTTATCACCATTTCTCTGCCCTTGCCTTCCTTGAAGGTCTAATTTCCACTCCATCTTCATTATATTCATGCTGTATTTGCTCAGTAGAGGCTACCAAAGTAGTAATTAGCCTTAATTTAGCTTTAACCTAAAATAGAAAAGGTTTCATTCTCATCTATTTTGTTTCATTTAAGTCATTAATGTTTGTTTAGATTCCTTATCATGTAAGGAAGTGATGTAATAGTGCAGAGAGGTTAGCTAATTTTAAATGGAATATATTATTTGAACTTGCAATTATATAATCAGTAGTAATTATTACATTGATTAGATAAAAAAAGGAACTCGGGTTATAACATACTGAGTTGTGTATCCTTTTTAAACTATTTTGGACATTGCTAAATAAATATTTCCTATTTAATATAGAAGTAATTATTAAAATACATACGGTATTATAGCAAAATATAGTAAGCTTGATTCCTTATTTCAAATTCTTTTTAGTTATGTTTTTGAGTTAAAGAACAGCATGGTTTAATATAAAGAACACACTTGTTTCTATAGAGTCTATGACAGTTTGCCATGGCCAACTTGCCACAGGACAACTCATCGCGGGGCAAAAGTTACACTAGTATCAAAGAAATTGTGGAAAAGAATCATTAAAGAAAGGATGCAAGAGGAAGAACAGAATGAAATGTAAATGGTAAAAATTAAAATAATGTTTAATTTATTTTAAATAGAAATGTTAAATTATTGTGCCATGAGTTGTCCCACGGTGATTTGGACCTGGCAAGTTGTCCCACAGCAACTTGGCCATGGTGAGTTGGCCACAGTGAGTTGGCTGTGTCAAGTTATCCCATTCTCGTTTCTATATGATATACCTTCTATAAAATAGAAAGCTGTTAGAGATCATCTAGAATACTATTCATTGTGATTTGGAATGATTACATTTAGGGAAGGGATGAGAAATTTACTGACAACAATAGGTGAAAAAGTTAAAAACACTTTTAATGGCTACATCTACTGTACTTATAGATTTTGAGGCCAACTTCCTCCTTTCTTGCAGACAGTTTCTATGTGTGTATTGCTGAATTCAGTAGATTTTTTCCACAAATAAATATGCCTCCTGAGAGATTAATATCAACTAGATCCCAATCAAAACTGACTTATAACTATATTGTCCTCTTTATGGCATCTATGTGTTTTGTGTGAGACAATGGAATGATGTAAAACAAAAAGGCAATGGATCTATTATAGATTTAGTTTAGTGTCAGGATTCCTGGGAACAAATGATTTCTTTTTGCTTGAGAGCAAGTTTGTGAATCATAGTGTCTGCAGTATATCTCTCCAAGGAAGGTAGTGTTAAATAAAATTTATTGTAGCTGCAGAGCAGCTGAGCATTCGTATCCTCCTTTCCCTCCTTTCTAGAATAGACCATAGTTCTGTGTTATTTTTATATGTAGTCTACATTCTGCAGAGTTTATATTATGATAAAATAATATGGAGATAATCTAAACAAACTTCTAAGCAGCATGTATAGAGCAAATGCATAAATAACATAAAGATTTTTAACCTCTTTCCATGCATACCATTACATGCAATCCTTGCCATTTGTAACTATGATCCACTACCTACATTATAATAAAATGCATAACGAATATTTGCCACTTCATTAACATTGAAAAATGCAATTGGAATGACTGTATATATTATGGATTTTTTAACTTTATAAAATAGAAAAATTAAAATTGTATTTTCTTCACAATTTTGAATGCTAGTCTCTAAGACTTATCCAAGTAGAAAATTGGTAATGAGCAGGAGCCATGAGTCTAGGGGGATCTCCAAATTTCACACCAACTCAGTCTGGGGAAGTGTCACCCTAACCAGAGTCCGAGGTTAATTATCATCTGGGCCTGGGGTATGTGTGAAATCCAGAGCCATTCTGTCTTGCTAGGTTAGGATTGAGTCAAAGCCAGTTCTTCTCCAGTCAGAACCTTACAACTTCCAGACACTTGGCCAAGACCACTACAGCACTTATCTGGCTAGGGTTGGAAGTATACAATGGAATATCATCAATATACTGATGATGATGATGAATCCCATACCAATGGATAACTTCCTTCAGCAGTTTCATGTATGTAGACATTTGAAAGGAGAGGTGAAAGACTCAAGCACTGAGGCATCCCACATTGCAAGGCCTAGTAGCTCAACTTGTTCTCTTCCACCAACTGTAACTGGCTGCAGATGAAAGAGGAGAGTCATTGTTACAGAGTGCTTTTCAGTCCCAACCCCCAAAGGTGTTCCAGAAGGATTTAATGGTCGATGGTATCAAAAACCATTGAGAGATCCAGGGTGGGCAGGATGATTGCACACATGCCCATTCTGAGCCCTTCAAAGGTCATAAAAAAGGTGACCAATGCTGTTTTAGTGCTATGCCCTGACCTGAACCTAGATAGAAAAGAGTTCAAATAATCCACTTCATCCAGGGTGTTTTGTAACTGTGTGCCAACCCCGCTCTCAACAACCTTCCCTATATATAGATTGGGTAAAAGTTATCTAACACTGTTGGATTCAAGGATAGCTTCTAGAAAAGGAGGTGCCCCATTGCCTCCTTCAGCATAGGAGGTACCACTCCCTGTCATTAGGCGGCCATAATCACCCCTTGGACCCGACCACATGCCATCTCCCAGAAGATTTAAACAAGCAGGTGGGGCATGGGTCCAGAACTCAGGTGGCTGAGCTCACAGTTTCACAGCTATTTTGAAGACAGGCTATCTCCTGGGTAGTGGGTTCCAAACCATATAATTCTTATTTGGCTAGTGTAGACCCAAAGTATGTTGCCTTATGACTTTTCAGTATTAGTCAACTCTGAGGAAGAATAAAATTGTTTTGTTTGGAAATAAAAACTGAAACAAGCATCCTATAGCAGTTACATTTCAGGTCAATATCAAAGATCATGGCTAATTTTCTCCTTGGCATAATATTATGCCTTGGGAGACAAGGATATAGTCTCCTTCTGATCAATGTTCTTCGAGTTCTTAGATGAGGCAGTGTGTTCTGATCTTTAGTACTTCTGTTCTAGAATAACTCAGTAAGGAAGGGAGCGCTTCATTTGGCAAGGAAGACCAAAACAAATTCTCTGCAACTCTTCTGTCTCTGACCAATTTTAGAAAGACAAGCCTATAGAAAATCACTGACTTTTTGAGATAAAATTACATAATCTACATCTAGTTACCCCCATTCCAATTCCAATTGCTGGGACATTGCCAAGTATCATTTATTTTAACTAAAGGAGATACAACTCAGTATTACTCTGCATACTTATTGTGTCACAAACATAGTTCCTTGGATCAGGCTAGCTAGGATCATCTAATCCAGAACACTATCTTCCTCTTATAGCAGTACAGGACAATTATGATTATTGCAGACATTTGATTGGGATGCTTGTGAACATGAGCATTTGCGGTTGCATGAATTTACAGTTCTTCCCTCAATCTTCCTGCCAATATAAGAAAAAGACAAAACACTAGTAGCTGTTCTTTGTCTCTGTTAAAGTATCTTGCTATATAAAGTAAGTTTGCACTACAACTTCTGTATCTCTGAAAAATAAAGTAATGTAATGAAGTTAGTCCCAAAGATGCTTTTCAAAAGGCAACTGGACTTCTTTTTTTCTTGAAAATGTTTCATTTCTCATCCAAGAAGCTTCTTGGATGAGAAGTGAAATGTCTTCAAGGAAAAAAAACCCCAAAGAAGTCCAGTTGCCTTTTAAAAAGCAGCTTTGGGACAACCGTGACTTGGGTGATTGAGAATCTCCAGAGATGTAATGAACTTAGGATCTACATCCCTGGCCAGCAGGAAAATTGTTGTCCCAATGTGTCATTAAAATCCAATACAAATGACAGCATGTATTTTATATTTTCAAATAGAGAAGAAATTCAAAAGGAGAATCTTAAGGGTGGAGTATTTTTACAGATATATGATCTCATTATCAGACCATTTCCTACTCAGTTTTGAACTTTGTGATTTTCCCCCACCCAAAGTTTTAGGAGTTTATTAAATTTATTTTCTCCAAATGACTAATAGAATCTGTTGGATTTCCGAAAGTCCATAGGGACTTGATACAAATGATGCTCCTATTGATATCCTATCAATCTAAGGGATACAGAACTGACCTGGGCAATTGACATCTCTGTTTATAAGATCCCTTTTCCTCTTCCAGAGTTCATGAAAGTTCTACATATTTATCCAAGGTAAGGACAATAAAATTAGATGGTATGATAGCTAGAATACAAATGAAAGAAAACTGAAGTTCTCATTCAATATAAAACCTGTATATCCATTAGAGCCAATTGCAGTCTAGCCTAATGAAAGAAGAAAACAGTTGATTATACCACTGCTGGAATGTTAAAATTTCAAAATTATGTTGATTAAGATTCCACATACTGGTTTCATAGCTTCTGCTAGCTAGTGCACAGTCAGCTCTCTCATCCATGATGTAATGGTGCGTGAGAGGGCTGACTTTACTTGCACTGCTGAAGCATGAAGTGGGGGATGTCCCCTCTTAGAGATGTATCCTGCCAAGCGTGAATGGCATGTGCCATTAACCCAAAGATGGGTTAGGATATAGCCATTGTCATCTGAGAAACTGAAGACTTCTAGGGTCAATAATCTAGAGATAGCAAGTTGGGAGGAACCCTTACAGGGGCGGGCTGAGGAGTTTAGTCATCATCTGGCAGACAAAATCACTCAGATCCGGACCGGTTTGGACTCTGACTGGGCAGAGTCTGACATGGAGGAATCGAGCGGTCTTGAGCATGGTATCTGGACTGAGTTTGACCCTGTTTCCCCCGATGACGTGGACAGGATCATGAGGAGACTGAGCTCCACCACTTGTTCACTGGACCCGTGCCCCTCCTGGCTGGTTTATGCGGCCTGGGAGGAGACACAAGGCTGGTTCCAGGCAGTAATAACTGCTTCCTTGAAGGAGGGCATCTTTCCCGCCTCCTTGAAGCAGGCAGTGGTGAGACCCCTCCTCAAGAAGCCTGCCCTGGACCCGGCTGTTTTAAATAACTACCGTCTGGTCTCCAACCTTCGCTTTTTGGCGAAGGTTGTTGAGAGTGTGGTGGCGCATCAGCTTCCTCTGTTCCTGGAGGAAACTGATTATCTTGACCTGTACCAATCGGGTTTCAGGCCCAGGTACAGCACGGAGATGGCATTGGTCGCGCTGGTGAATGATCTCTGGTGGGCTCGGGACAGGGGATGTTCCTCTGTCCTAGTTCTATTAGACCTCTCAGTGGCTTTCGATACCATCGACCATGGTATCCTACTGTGGCGTCTCAGGGGGTTGGGAGTGGGAGGCACTGTTTTACAGTGGTTCTCCTCCTATCTCCTGGGCTGCTCGCAGTCGGTGTTGACGGGAGGGCAGAGGTCCGCCCCGAGGTCTCTCATTTGTGGAGTCCCTCAGGGGTCGGTCCTCTCTCCCCTCCTGTTCAACATCTACATGAAACCGCTGGGTGAGCTCATTCATGGTTTCGGGGTGGGGTATCATCAGTACGCTGATGATACCCAACTTTTTATTTCCACCCCGAACCACCCCAGTGATGCACTCGGCGTGATGTCCCGTTGCCTGGAGGCGGTCCAGGTTTGGATGGGGAGAAACAGGGTTCGTCTCAATCCTGCCAAGACTGAGTGGCTGTGCATACCGGCATCTCAGGTTAGCCAGGTTGTTCCATCATTAATGATGGGGTGAGGTGTTACCTCCCGTCGATAGGGCTCGCAACTTGGGCGTCCTCTTGGATTCACGGTTCAGCTTTGAAGACCATATAGGAGCCGTGACCAGGGAGGCTTTTGTCCAGGTTTGCCTGGTGCGCCAGCTGCGGCCCTATCTGGACCGAGATGCCCTACGCACAGTCACCCATGTGCTCGTGACCTCCCGGCTAGATTACTGCAACGGTCTCTACATGGGGCTGCCCTTGAGGACCACTCGGAGGCTTCAACTGGTGCAGAATGCAGCCGCGTGAGTTGTGATGGGAGTTTCCTGATACTCCCGTGTAACACCTCTTCTCCGCGAGCTGCATTGGCTTCCGGTTGCCCTCCGGGTGAGATTCAAGGTGCTGGTAATGACCTATAAAGCCCTAAATGGCTTGGGTCCAGATTATCTAAGGGAACACCTGCTGCCGGAATCAACTTCCCATTGTCCTGTGCACTCCCACAGGGAGGGCCTTCTCAGGGTACCACCGGTTAAGGAATGCCGGCGGGTTATTCCCAGGGGAAGAGCGTTCTCTGTGGGCGCGCTGGCCCTATGTAACCAACTTCCCACGGAACTTAGGACTGCCCCCGACCTTCGTTCATTTCGCCGGGACCTGAAAACTTGGCTCTTCGAGCTGTCTGGCCCAGACTGAGGGGCTTTAATTTTTAATTGGGTTTTAGTTTTAAATTTCGGGGACTTGAATTAATTAATTGTTTTAACTGATTTTAATTTTTGTATGTTATGCTTTTAATTTTCCCTGTAAACCGCCCTGAGTCCTACGGGAATAGGGCGGTATATAAATTTAATAAAATAAATAATTTATCAATTTAAACGAAGGGATCAAAGGGGATTATTGCATGTTTACCAGCCTCCCTGATATACAGCAACCTCTCTACCTGAATACTTTAAAGTTGTGTCAGATTTTAACTTGCCATCCCTGGGTACAGATATTCCTTGGACCTGATCCAAATTTCTTCTGGACCACCTCTGGGGAGAACAAAGGAAATGTTAGATCTGCTTTTTATCCTGGGGCAATGGCAATGTGGACTTGAGAGATATTACCATCAGTTCCTTGATATGGACAGAGCAAACTTTTTTTCCTTCAAATAATTTTATTAAGAATTATACACAAAAAGAATAAAAATCTATGCAAATTACAAAAAAAATACAAGCATAAAAATACCAAATGTCAAGGTGGGGGGAATTAAAATAGGGTACTAGAGATGGAAAAGAAAAGTAGCTTCTCCCTTCATGTCAGCAGGTAAAAACAGTTTTAACAGCTTACCACCATCTTTAAATAAAACAAAAACTCTTTTGTCCCTATAGCTCACCTCTTAGGATGGAAAACAAAATCAAAATGCTAATCAATCAGTCTTTGGCAGCAAACGTTCAATAAGAGGAATCACATATAACTATATTCTTCATAATCATGTTTGTCTCTTAGATAAGAAAGCAAAGTCCAAATACCATGTCAATCAATCTTTGTCAACAAAAGTCCAGTAAGGGCAGCCAGATTTTCCTTGTTTAACCCTGATTGAAAAAGCCAATATTATAAATCTGCCCTGACTTTTTTTTAAAAAAAATATTCTTTAACCCTTTAAAAAAAGTCATAGGAATAATTTGCTGTTCATCTGTGTTTCAAGGTAAAAATACCGTATATACTTGAGTATAAGCCGAATTTTTCAGCCCACTTTTTGGGCTGAAAAATTCCACTTCGGCTTATACTCCAGTCAACAAAAAAACTTACCGAGGACTTGTGCGCGGCCGAGGCTTTGGTGCTTCCGGGATCGCGCGCACCTCTCCCAAGCCACCGCCGTCCGCAGACCTGCCGAAGTTTGGGGAGGTTTGGGGAGGTGCGCGCGCACCTCCCCAAACCTCCCCAAACGTCGGCAGGTCTCCGGACCTCCGTGCCCTGCCTGCCTGCTTCTTTCTGCTGCGGAAAGAAGCAGGCAAGCAGGGCGCGGAGGTCTGCTTTCCGCAGCGGAAAGAAGCAGGCAAGCAGGGCGCGGAGGTCCGGAGACCTGCCGACGTTTGGGGAGGTTTGGGGAGGTGCGCTGCGGAAAGAAGCAGACCTCCGCGCCCTGCTTGCCTGCTTCTTTCCGCAGCGGAAAGAAGCAGACCTCCGCGCCCTGCCTGCCTGCTTCTTTCCGCTGCGGAAAGAAGCAGACCTCCGCGCCCTGCTTGCCTGCTTCTTTCCGCTGCGGAAAGAAGCAGACCTCCGTGCCCTGCCTGCCTGCGCGCACCTCCCCAAACTTCGGCAGGTCTCCGGACGGCGGCGGCTTGGGAGAGGTGCGCGCGATCCTGGAAGCACCGAAGCAAGTCCTCGGTAAGCTCCGGGCGGTCACTTGCTTCACGTCTCCTGAGGGAAGGGGGGGCGACTGGAGCGGGCGTGTTTCCTCGCCTGCTGGGCGCCGCGATTTGCCCGGGGAACGCGCGGGCCCCGAATGGCAGCATGGAGCAAGGAAGCGGACAGCCAGGGTTTCCCCGAGAGCCGCGGCCACACAGGGTATTCCTGTGTATTCAGGCTTGCAAAATGGCGGATCGAGCCTCTGCTGGCGGCAGAGGCTTGCAGAGCGCGGATCCAGCCTCCGCCGGCGGCGGAGGCTTGCAGAACGGCGGATCGGCTTATACTCGAGTCAACAACTTTTTCCAGTTTTTGGGGGTGAAATTGGGGGTCTCGGCTTATACTCGAGTCGGCTTATACTCAAGTATATACGGTAATTCAGAACATTAACACATTTAATTTGTATCCATAAGTAAAATGTATTCTTTTGTTCATTACTTCTAAAAAAAAGTCCTTCCAAATCTGAGAGAGCTTTTTTATGTATCTAGAAGAAAAAAAATTATCCAAATCAATTTCCTGATTTAATGTTTATTCATCTCCTTCAGGGAGTAAACTATCCATCAGATTCATTTGTATTACATTTAATTCTCTCTTCAAATTAATTTTATAAACATCCATTGCAGCTCATTCTTGTTTTATAACTTCATTAGAACATGCTCTGTGAAACCTATCAAGTGTTTCAAGTGTTTAATCCATTCTGTCAAAAAAAATTAGCTGAAATGCATTCAAAAATTTGCACTAAGGATTTCTGCTCTAATTTCTTTATCCTCTGGCTCTAGTGTCCAGCTTTAAGGTCTCCTTATCATAAAAAAACCTGAAAACAATCTTCACTTTCCTATGAGAAAATAACTTCTAAATAATTCAAAACCATAATTCCAAATCCCTCTGGCCCCTTAATCTGTTATTAACTTTTTAAAATCCATATACTAAGTCCCATTTTGCTGCATAGTCTTGTAAAATCATTTACTTTTAAAAAGTTTTACACCATCATCTTTTAAGAAGAGGGAAACTCACCTAATAAATGAAGTAAACCCTTGCCAGTCTGTCAGTCTTAATCTATCTAATATGCAAAGAATAAAAAACACCCCAAAAGTGATTAAGATATAAGGCTTAGTTGAGCTTAGTTTCCATAAAGGCAGCTTTGCAAGTTTAAGCTTGATGTAAATCCCAGCTCTCAGCTACTTCACTCCTAAGTCGACCATGAAAACAGTTTCCATAGTTTACTCATAAGGAGTTGCCATCCAGAGCCATATTGATGATCTCGACCATGAGTCTTCAAAAGAATTCTGGGAATTGAAGTCCACAAGTCATAAAAGGGCTAAGTTTGAAGACCCTGACCTTGACTATCTTTTCTTTGTACCAGAGAGATTACACTTACTTGGATCAAACTTCTAGCAGTGATTCCTCTCCCCAAAGTTATGTTGCTAGCTAGCAAAAGTCAAAAAGGCATCCACATCCCATGTAGCTTATAGGTCACTCTGTTGATGGAGTTCTCTGAGAAGGTATCCCATTGCAGAGAGGTTGAACCAGTTCAAGTATCCCAATACCACCTACAGCATCTGATGGACTGTATTAGATTCCAGAGGGACTTTGAGCCAGACAATCTCTCAGTCCAGTGTTGTTCTGAGGGACATAAGAGGCACAAGTATTAATGTTTTCACTATTTTGAGTTTAGATACATAGATGATAGATAGATAGATAGATAGATAGATAGATAGATAGATAGATAGATAGATAGATAGATAGATAGCTGTTTTGAAAGAGATAGTTATGAAACTTCTCCTTAAGTGCTATTGCTAGACCCAATTTCATCCAGTCTCTTAACATTTCCTTTTTACTAAATGGTAGCTCATTTATTGTGGCCTGCCTAGACTTTCAGCAGCTTTCATTAGTCATGGTATTCTTCAGCATAGGGGATTGGATATGAGGTATGCATGATGCTTCAATAATTGTTCTCCTTTGTTTCAGTCTGCTTCTAGTCAGTATTGATAATGGGAAAGAGATTGAGACCTCTACTTTCTGGGTTTCTCAGAGCTCTACCATCCCCTAGTCCACAGGCAACCCGCGGCTCTAGAGCCACATGCGGCTCTTTCAGCCTTCTCCTGTGGCTCCCAGTTTACAGAGAGAGAAAGAGACAGAGAGAGGCACTTGCACTTCCCTTCTCTCTCTCTCTCTCTCTCTCTCTCTCTCTCTCTCTCTGTGTGTGTGTGTGTGTGTGTGTGTGTGTGTGTGTGTGTGTGTAAAACTCACGCTGTTCTCTGAGAAGCTGACAAATGTATTGGGCGGGGCTCCTGCCTTTGCTGCGTCTCCACAGGAAGCAGGAGAAAGCAGGGCAGGAGAGCCAGCCCAATAAGAATGTGTGTCAGCTTGTCCGAGAACAGTGTGAAGCCAGCTTGCCAGGTGAGCAGAAGATCAGAGAGAGGGAGGGAGGGAGAGAGGGGGGGGCAGGAGGAGAGAGTCTTAAATTGGCCAAGTTTGAAGAACCCTGATCTAGGGTCTTGAAAATGGTCATACTTTCATTAGTACGATTGATATTATTGTTCTCTTTACAAATTAATTTACAAGACCAATGGTAATAAGGGGAAAAAACCTTCACAATGTTGACAGAAAGCTCTGACCTACAGTATGAAGCTTTGTTTCTCAGAAAAACAAAACAAGGATTATAATATAAAGGCATTCTTGTTCAGAAAATGGCTTGAATTTGGCCCTTTGTTTCTCAATACTATAGTATTACAAATACTTATCTTTGTCCCTACAATCCATAAGAATCTGGATGAGTTTTCTATTTCACTTTGCATGAAAAGTGTTCCATGAAATCCACAAGCAACAAGAACAGAAGGATCTCTTATTAGATTTCTAATTGTATATAATGATGGCACAGGCAAAATGGTTCTTGAAAGAATTACTATTCAGCAGTAAAGGAAATATTACATATACTTTACTTATACTATATATACTGTAACACAGTGTTGGGATTCAGCCAGTTTGCACCAGTTCGGCAGAACCAGTAGCTAATTTTTTGTTGCCCATGCCCAGAATGGACTTCAGGAAGCAGCCTCCACAGAGAGAACCAGTTGTTCACATATTTGAATCCCACCACTATTGTAACATATTTGTCACATATACTATGCATAATGAGTAATCAATAGTGCTTAAAGTGCAACATTTCTTTCATTATTTTAGCTTGGTAAAATAAATGAATTACCAAACAGGGTTTATCTCTAGTTTGTCCCTTTTCATTTAAGCTTTTCCTTTTGAGTAGCTTTTCAATAACAGACTTCCCCTACTGACTGATATTTCATATAATATTGGGAGTGTAGATTGTCATTCCTGTAATATGTGTTCATATCCAGCATTGGAATATTAGTCATACTTTTTCTGGCACAGGACTTCATTACATTAGGCAAAAGTGTTGGGGTGTTTACACTACTGCCTTATGAATTAATTTTGTTTCCTATTCCTAAAACAGTTGTGGTTCTAGCAAATAATGTCCTGGAACCATAGAAATAAATAACCAATAACAGTTACTTCCTTAGTCATCTGTACCAAGGATTTGTTACTTTCCAAACAGAGCTGGATTTACTAGTTAGTGAGTAATGTAAATACTGAAGAAGGCAGTAATTTGAGATCTCAGATGGGAAAACTGGCTTCCCTCTGTGAGTTGCAGAGTTTAAGCCAGCAGACGTTAGGGAATCATTGTGAGATCATGAATCAGAGCTTGACTGCCTCCTGAAACTTGGCTAACTTTTGCTCTACAACTGCTAAATGTGCTACTTTATTTGGCTCTTCGGAACAAGTGTGCTTTTTCCAGTTCTTCTGAGGTGGTCATGACGGGAGATGGCAGTGCAGTGTGGAATCTAATGTGGAAATACTGCATTTCAGTCAGGACAATCAGGTACTATTTGAAAGTTACAGCCTGTCCTGTGGGCTCAGTCTGTTTGTCTAGGGCAATGTTCCATTCTGTTGGCTTTCTGTACAGTACAGCAAATGCTGACTGAAGAAGAGTGTTATTATTTTCCTTCAGTTGTGCTGGGTGTCAAACTGTGTTTAAATGTTTAACTCCTTTGAATGGATAGCACTTACAGGCACTGCAAGTGAACTTTGTAGGATATAAGTAAAAGCATAGGAGTAACTTAATATATTCCTTTGGGTAGTATTGTCAGAGTCTTACTTGATGCTCTGTATGTTTTTAAAACGGGCTATCCATTTGAGTACAGCAGACTGTGGCTGCTGCGCAACAATCCTTTCCTTTTTCTTCTGACCTGTTTGTTACATTGAATGTTTTTCTAAGCTCTGATCCTGTATCTTTGAAAGAAGCTGATGTGAGGAAGGACACCACTAAGCAAGTACTTGGAATGGCTCAGGGGGTTTCTTCCTTATTTGTTTCATGCTATGATTTCTTTAAACTGTGGCATGTGTTTTGCATGGGAATTTTGTAGCCGTCACCCTCAAGGAAATACATGGTCTAAATAATCACTGTAGTTCACACTGTAATTATTAACTGTGGTAAAGAAATAGCCTGGTCTGGATATTTGCATGACTTTTCACATTTATTTAAACACATAAGAGGCTTTAAGGAAAAAAAAAATCTGTTGTAGCTGTAGATCCCAAGGGGTCCAAAGGGCAAAGGGTTACTTAATATATAAAGTAGGATTGATTGCTTGAGCTTTCTTTTCATAAATGTAAAGAATAGTTTTGGTCAGGATTAGAGGCACTACTGGTGTGACTATGGAATAGTGAAATAGTTTCCATTATCCTAAGAATATTAACTCTGACCTTCAGGATATAAAAAAAATATACCCTAGAATATATGCACAAAAAATAAACAGTAAGGTGGAAGCAGTGAGTCATACACAAGTAAAAGCACTGCAGATTTAAAGAGGATTGGTATTTGTTTATATAGCTGACAAATAACTATTTCTATCTTTGCTACAGAAAAAAAGATATAAATGTCTGGATTAAATTTAGATTTACCATGTTTTCAAGTATGGTGATGTTTTAGCTACGCCCCTATCACTGCATTCCAAACTAATGATCTAGATACAGGTCTTTAAATATTTGGAATAAAGTGTTAGTATAAAATGTTAGATGTCATGAGTCTACTGTGAAGCAACACTGAAATTAGCTTTTGCTTGGCTCAGTGGGCTGGGACGCTGAGCTTGTCAATCAGAAAATCGGCAGTTTGGCGGGTCGAATCCCAAGTGCCACGTAGCAGAGTGAGCGCCTGTTACTCGTCCCAGCTTCTGCCAACCTAGCAGTTCGAAAGCACGTAAAATGCAAGTAGAAAAATAGGGACCACTACGGTGGGAAGGTAACAGCGCTCTGTGCGCCTTTGGGGTCTAGTCATGCCGGCCACATGACCATGGAGACGTCCTCGGACAAGCGCTGGCTCTTCGGCTTTGAAACGGAGATGAGCACTGGCCCCTAGAGTTGGAAACGACTAGCACGCACGTGCGGGGGAACCTTTACCTTTTTATAATATGTATTCAGAATTCCCCCTTGTGATAAGAATTACAAACCCTTAAAGCAGCTTTGTTAATTCTCCACTTTTCTGAAAGAAAATATAAGATAAAACCACAGATAGGCTACCAATAGGCTGCACATGGTATCTAACTCCCTTTATTGCTTCCACTTTCATAAATTTCAGTCCTTTCCATTTGTATATCAGTGTACATCACCTAGGTCCTAGCCTATTGGTGCCCTGAACTACCCACCCACAATACCCAACTTTGGAGTAAGCTCTTTCCACATTGGTCTTCCTTCCCTCCTGTCCCGTTTCCTTCCTTCCTTCCTTCCTTCCTTCCTTCCTTCCTTCCTTCCTTCCTTCCTTCCTCCCTCCCTCCCTCCCTCCCTCTCTCAAAAAGCTTTGAAATTTTGTTTTTAGATCTAATCAAAAAAACAAATTATCCCAGAAATTAGCTACTATAGTCAGCTTCTATAGAGATAGACATTCCTTTCTGGCTGAGTTCATGTAAAGAGTTTTAAACATGTTGAGTATTTAAATCATGCTGTGAGGTCATAATTTCCAGATTATCATATTTTAGAAAAGGATAACTTGATAATTAACTGTCCATTGCTGCAGCCACTTTCATTTTCAGCAATGTTTTTTCTGTCTAGTTGGACCCAAACTTTCATTAAGCAGAAGCATTATCAATTACAGGAACAAGTATACAATTATGTAAATAAAATCCTATCTCTTGTATGTAAAAGAATCATTTACATACAAGTGATATCATCTGAAATGTTGTGTTCATAGTAGAACAGGATTACTGTAGATTATTTAAATTAGACTAAAATAATGTTATATTCTTTTGCCTAGCCATGCTATTCCAAATCTCCTTTCCTTGCAGGCTTTCCTTGCTTCATTTAACTGACTCCATCCTGCTGATGCTTTCAACTATATTGGAGCTCTTCAGGCTTCTCAGGAAGCAATGGAGTCTGATCAAAATAATTCATCCATGTATTTGCTAAATTTCAGTCAGTCCTTCTGTTTACCTATCACATGCTTGCCAGATAATATTTCATTTTTCATTCCACTGATTCATTTTCCATTTCATTGATTATTGCAGTAAAATAATCAAATTATTGTCTTAAATTATTTTCTTACACTAGAGTAGCTAATGATAAAGTCTTTGTGTGTCTGCCTGAGCTCTTTGAAATGTCAAAAGAACTAGTTGGGCCTACAAAGCTTTCAAACGGAATGGATTTAGTATCCAGAGATATGTATTTCATTCTTAGAGATTTGGTTTTTAGGCTACTGTTATGCATAAAACAATATATGTTGTGTATAAATGATACCCAGGACTATATTAAATGCTGCAAATTTAAAAAATTAAAATTCTTCACAGCATTTCTGTTGTATGTCCTTGCAGTGCTAGCATTCCAGATATACAAAATCATGCATGTACAAAAGCAATAGTAAACACTGCCAAGAAAGGCATAAAATCAATTACATATTGCATTACTAATGTTTTTAATAGTAAAGCCTGAAGTAGTTCCCAAATTTGGTTTAGTGGTTGGAAAAGTAGACTGGAACGTTCTTAGTCAACATATTCGCTACCCACAAGGAATAAATTGCAGGGTTTACAAGAAAGTAATGCATAGCTTTATGCTTGCATCCTAAAGTTCAGTTTTCAAGGAATGAAAGAAAAGATTTGATGGTTTGCTTTCAAAGCTTCACACATCTGGAAAAAGTAAAACATTGTTCTTCTATTGTGAGATGTCATGGAGCTTTTCATTGTGTACAGACTTTCTCCATCTTGTTTCAATGAACCTTCTTTCAATTATCGTGCTTCATTTCTGTTGCAAACAATGCACTAACGTCTTTCTAAATAGTACTGGATTCAAATTTTACTGATAGAATATTTGTTGCTCAGAGTTGAGCTGTGGGATTCTTGGTGATCTCTGAGCTTGGTTGTTTTCTTGCAGACGTTTCTGAAAAGTTAAAATAAAAAATAAACCAGAAAACATAATTTGTAGATCTCTCTTGGAGGTATTGGAAGAGGAAGAGAAAGAGGAACAACTTGGTAACTTTTACTAAAGAAACTGACTAATACTGCTGTATTAAGTTTTTAACATAGTGGAATGGTATAATCCCATACTGAGTTCTGCATTTCTGTTTTGCATATGTCAAATATATCTCTAGGATACCTCTGTTTTTATAATCAAGTACAAAAGCAAAAATATTGAGGCTATGTTCATATGATCTGCTTAACTAGGTCAATTAAAGCAGTTAGTACTTGTGTCAGAAGGAGCTGGAGCACTAAACAGCCAAATGGTATTTGGAGCTAAAATAACTTTCCCAGATTCCCCTGTGCTATGCTAATAGAAATTTTAAAAAAATTAAGAGAAATTAATCTCTCATCCAGCAGCCAACTTACTTACAGTTCTGTAGTTGCCCTGCAAACCTTACAGAGTTATTTTAAAAAAAAGTGAGGCCACAACCTCACAAAGGCTTTCCCCTCTCAGAGATAAACCAAAGCAATGTCCAGTGTCCTCATGTCCTATTGTGGGGTGGTCTTAAAACCAGATACCAGGATATTCAAATGCCTGCAAGAAATTAACTTGTGACACATAGCACACCATGGGCCCCTAAATTAATCTGCTGTTATCATATATGGTAGGAAACAGTCGGCCATAATGAATGTTACCAACCAAATTGCTTTAGTCTGTGCACAGTGGTGAAGATTGCCATGTTGATTTTTGTCTTAGGCAGCAAAAACCTTTTGTTCCGGCATCGATAGACTGATTAAGCATATTTTAACTCTCTTATTGCCATCAATAATATTTGAATTGTTTATTTGTTAGCATGCTCAAATCTGATTGAACTCAGCATAATGTGCCAACATATTTATGTTTAACTCAACTTTATTCCTGAATTCTCTGTGGTTTCTCAAACTTTTTAATGGATTCCAACAGCCTTCAGTATGCTGAAGATCTGTAGTTTCATGCAGCTGAAACTGGCATTTATACTATGTAACCCTAGATGTTAGAAACCTAATCTAGTTGGAGAAGTTACCAAAACAGTGTTATTATTTATTTACACCATGGTTTCACAAAATGTTTCTTAATGTAGAAGCAAAAGTACCAAGAGACTGGTAAAACCAGTTACAGTACTGAGACAAGAGAATTATTTTCACAATATTTGGTGATGTTCTCTATGGTATGAAACTTTTGCTTGCTTTACTGCTTTTCATCCTCTCTGCACTTCCAGAATACAAGGGTCAGCATTTGTGCTGACACAAGACTGTTATAATTTTCAGCAATTACTTCATGAAACTAAACTACACATACTGTATTATTGGTGTTGGTAACAATTAGTGTTGCTGAAATTGCTGTGATTCAAACAAGAATAGGAGAATGTATGCAGATTTAATACGTTAGGCATCTTCATGAAGTAGCATTCTTAAGAAAACTGGCTTTTAAACAGTTGGTAAGTATGGAAGTACCTTGTGTACAATATTGTTATATAGTAACATGACAAGAATTTTTTAAAATTTAAAAAATTACATTCAGCACATTTTAACAATAAATAACAATACTGTTTTATTCAGTAATTGTTTCCAATGTGTTATTGTTGATATTTGAAACAGAATTGTGATACCAACCTGTGTTTTTGTCTTACTACCAAAGCAAACTAAAAATTTTACCAGATATATCTTTTACAGAATTTAAATACATAAAGTTCAGTTTTCCTAGTGAACAGCCTGTAAGAAAAACATTCTGATAAATATTTATTGCATAATAATCTTTATTCCCTCAAATACTCTTTATTCCCTTGCTTTTTACAAACTTTGGAAATTTAGAATGTGTTTCCCTCTTGGCATTCTTAATAGCAATATTTCAGTATGCTTCATTTTGTATTTCATTTATGTTCTGAAAATGTATGTGCCATGGATTATTGAATCAATATAGTTTTGAATTAATTACAGTATGGCCTAAACCTTTAAAAATTCTGACATGTGGATGTACCCTTAAATGATTTACTTTATTCTGTCATATGATTTATTTATTTATTTTATTTATTTATTTGTTTTTATAAACCGCCCTTCTCCCGAGGGACTCGGGGCGGTGTACAGAGTAAGGTAGGTATACAGATTGAACAATAGTGAAAAACAATAGTAAAAACAAACTGGGACCCCAATTAGAGCTATCAGGCCAGGCCGGACTGCTGGAACAGGTAAGTTTTTAAGTCGCGCCGGAAGGTGCGGAGGTCGGGGGCCATCCGGATTTCGGTTGGCAAGCAGTTCCAGAGTGCTGGCGCACCCACTGAGAATGCCCTCCCCCTGGGGGCCACCAGCCGACATTCCTTGAGCGGTGGCACCCTGAGGAGGCCCTCTCTGTGGGAGCGCACAGGACGGTGGGGTGCAGACATTGGCAGAAGGTGCTCCCGTAGGTAGTCCGGACCCATGCCATGTAGGGCTTTGTATGTCATTGTTAGCACCTTGAACTTCACACGGAAGGCAACCGGAAGCCAGTGCAGCGCACGGAGGAGAGGTGTGATATGGGAGTATCGGGAGGCTCCCAAGAGTGTCCGTGCCGCTGCACTTTGCACCAGTTGAAGCTTCCGAGTGGATCTCAAGGGCAGCCCCATGTAGAGAGCATTACAGTAGTCTAGGCGAGAGGTCACAAGGGCATGGGTGACTGTACGTAAGGCATCCAGGTCCAGATAAGGCCGTAGTTGGCGAACTAGTCGAACCCGGGAGAAGGCCCCCTTGGTCACCGCTCCTATGTGATCTTCCAGTGAGAGCTGCGAGTCTAGGAGGACACCCAGGTTGCGGGCCCTATCAACAAGGGGTAGTAACTTGTCCCCGATGTTAAGGGATGGGATGTTCTGAGTATCCTGGCTTGCCGGTACGTACAGCCATTCAGTCTTGTCCGGGTTCAGTTGAAGCCTGTTCCTCCCCATCCATTCCCGGACCGCTTTCAGGCAGCGGGACATCACGTCGAGGGCATCACTGATGTTGTTTGGAGTTGAGATGAAAAGCTGGGTGTCATCAACATACTGATGGTACCCTACTCCAAAGCTGCGAATGATCTCACCCAGCGGTTTCATGTAGATGTTGAACAGGAGAGGCGAGAGGACCGACCCCTGGGGGACTCCGCAAGCGAGAGGCCTCGGGGTCGACCTCTGTCCCCCTGCCAGCACCGACTGCGAGCGACCCTGGAGAAAGGAGGAGAACCACCGCAGAACCGTGCCTCCCACTCCCAGTCCCCTGAGGCGTCGCAGCAAGATACCATGGTCGATGGTATCGAAAGCCGCCGAGAGGTCTAATAAGACTAGGACAGAGGAATGGCCCCTGTCCCGGGCTCTCCAGAGATCATTCATCAGAGCGACCAATGCCGTCTCCGTGCTGTAGCCCGGCCTGAAGCCCGATTGGTACGGGTCTAGATAAACCACTCTGTGATTTAGATGCCACTCTGTGATGCTTTTATAACATTAACAACAGTTTGATCTAAAAAAATTCTCTACTTTTTAAATTACTGTATTAATAATTAATGAAGAAGTATGAATTATTTCAGGCACTCTCTATAATATATACTCAAAGTATATAGAGTCTATATACTTTGATATGGAGTATCAAAGTATAAGAGGCAGTGTATGAGAAGCAAATTATATTCCCAAACTCAGAATTCACACTGACACCCTATAAGCATTCAGAATACACTTGCTTAGTCCCAGACATGGGATAAATCTTATTTCCTGTTTCAGCCTAGCCCAAGGCCATCTTACAGGCAGTAGCCATAGCAGTGGCAGCTCATATTTGTGTAATTTTTTTTTGCTTGCTAACAAAGAATAAAGGGAGACCGATATGATCATTTCAAACTTATTTGTTCTCATCAGTCAGCCATATCCTTCTGAGATTCGAACCTGGGCCGACTGCATCTTAAGCAGTTGTTTTAACCCCTAGGCCAATATATATATATTGTACAATATATTTATCTGTTTAGTTGAATCAATGTATAAAAAATTTCTTTTGCAAGTTATCCAAAGACCTCCAGATTCTCTTTTGTTAAGAAACTTTAGATTCATGCTGAAGTCTTGAATTATTTACTATCTTTATTTTAGTACATGTACTTTAATATACAAAGTAATTTTCATACCTAAATTAGTTTGGTAATATCTAGACACTCATGCTTATGAATATTATTCTGATAGTTACAAGGTTAATATAAACTAATATGGGAACATATCAGTATTTATTTATTTTTATTTATTTTAATTCCATTTATATCCCGCCCTTCTCCGAAGACTCAGGGCGGCTTACAAGCTTAGCAGTAGCCTTCATTCTATGTATATGCCTGCTTATTAGGGCTTTCATACACACCCCAAGCGGCATTATTACAAAGTCAGCTTATTGCCCCCAACAATCTGGGTCCTCATTTTACCTACCTCGGAAGGATGGAAGGCTGAGTGAACCTTGAGCCTGGTGGGACTCGAACCTGCACTAATTGCAGGCAGCTGGTGTTACTTAAGGAGGCATTAGCCCACTGCTCCACCAAGGATTACAGTATGCTGTAATTGTATGTTGTATGCTTACAGTATGCTGTAATTGTAGACTTTAAATATTATTAACTTCACCATTTCTTGGGCCATATGTGCAGCATGATTATTTTCACAGAAATAAGTTTAGAAAATAAAGCAGTTTATTACCATACTTTCTTAAAGGACACATCTTACAAGTTCAAACAATATTAAGAATGTTCTTAAGTCAAGTTGTGCTATTTCCTAACACTAATACATTACAAATTATTTTCCTGAAGATATGAAAATATCCAAAGGTTTGCAGAAATAATGCTTGTTTTCCCAGTGAATTATATATCAGGGAATTTTCTGGTGACGTGCATTTTAAACCAACGCATTTCAGTTTTTAGAACACCTTGTACAATTACATTCTAAATTCACCTTATTTTTATAACACTTTGATTTGTGTGTAGCTCTTAAAAATAAAAATGAGCAAAACACATGACACAATCTCAAAGATAGCTTAAGGGTTTTTTTCCTTTAGGGTTTTTTCCTTTATAGTATGGGTTTCTCTTTCTTTGAAGCACAGATCTTGATAATTAAACAATTTGGGCAACAAACACAGTCCAGCCATGGGTCAGGTCAAATCCCAGATGGTCTCCATCTGCATATAACCTATCCACCAGATGAGTCCCCATCATTATATATTTTTTCCAGTGTTAAGCCAATTTGTTACAGTGGTCAAATATTTATGAGTCTTAAAATTCCCACTTGGATAAATTCAGTCTCACTTGGATAAATTCATGTATGTGTGAAACTAAATGAGAGAAAATTTTCAGCATTCCCTTAAAGTCTTGGGGTGTTTGAAGGATCATATTAATAAATAAGCATTCATAGCACAAAGCCTAGTGTTATTACATTATGGAAAATCAGCTAAATTGAATCAAAGCCAAACTTATTATTCTGTTTATAACATTTACTAAAAAGAGGCAAGAATATATTTTGTATGTAGAATCAGTTGCCTGTGTGCGTGGTGAAAAGCTGTTCCCAGTTTATCTCCCTGTTAAACACAATTGCTTTATATAGCTTTCTTCCAATCAGTGTGAGTAAGTCTGGTGAGAAAGGGCACATTGCGCAAGCTTTAGTATTTCCATGTTTTAACGGGAAATACAGTTAAACTTGTGTTCCCATAATTTGTTTAACATTAATAATTGAAGGTAATTACAGCTGAATTATTTAATATAATACTAATTATATTTGGTAAAAACCCAGTTTATACAAAAAGCCCATAGTGTTAATTCAGATATTTGTACTACTCCAATGCACTATGTGTTAAAAAACTATTTGTTAAAACTTACTATTGTAAAACAATACAACACATTTAGTTTTCGGACATGTTCTATAGTGCCATCAGTAAGAAGTATCTTTAAAATGAAAGCATTGAAATGAAAGGATGCTTAGGAATTGGGTGAAATTGAAATTTAATCCTGCTGAAACAATGTTGTGATCTGCCTCTTCTAGGCAGTTTGATTTTAAATATTCATTATGCAGTATCTGATTACAGAGGTTTTTTTCATGCAAGACTCTCTATATTAAGCTACTCAAGGACAGAATCTTTTCTCTAGTACTTTTATTCATTGTATTAGCTATTTTTAAGTTAAAGGATAAGCTGAACAAGTCTTAGCAAGTTATTTTTCCCCATCTGTATTTCATTTCATTTCATTTTTTATTAAAGTACGATTTTCCAAGAAGCCTGAATAATTCCCAGAGTGCTAAACTCTGGAAGCTAATTAAAAGTAATCTCCTAAATTAATTTTAGAAGCAATATTAAATTGAAAATAAAGACTAGCATTTTTATCAGTGTTATTTTAGGCTGTATATTTATCCCTGTGTACTAGAGACAAATGTTCAGTAAAATGAATTAAGTAAAGATTTTTCCAGGTCTCATTTCACTCTAGGCTAGCACATGGAGACAACCATGCAGAGGTTTTTGGCCACAGCAAGGAAGTATTTGCTAATTGCCTTCTTTCCTGTCTTTTGAGTACCATGTCTCACCTAGTTTTACATGATAGTTTTCACCTAAGGTACTAACAAAACCTGACCCTGCCTAACTTCCAATCCAAGAAACTCGTGTGCTAAAATGAAGGGGAACTCTTCCTATATTTGATCCCTTTAAAAGTTCTGAAGAGGACTTTAGCTTTTAATTTGTGCTGTCTATGGAGATTCTCAATCATCTAGGTCAGGCATGTCAAATTTGCGACATCATGTGACGTTGCGTGATGTATCGTGACTTTTTCCCCATTGCCGCCAATGATATTTACAAAATAAATATCAAATGTTCTCATTTTTGTTAAGCTTTTTCTAGCTTCATAGTTTAACAAATGTATTATGAGGTTCTTCAATACCTACATTTATTGTATATGTTTCATTGAGTAAATTAGTTGTTGTTGTTAACTGCGAAGTTGTGTCCGACCCATCGTGACCCTATGGACAGCGTTCCTCCAGGCCTTCCTGTCCTCTACCATCTTCTGGAGTCCATTTAAGCTCACGCCTACTGCTTCAGTGACTCCATCCAGCCACCTCATTCTCTGTCGTCCCCTTCTTCTCTTGCCCTCAACCTTTCCCAGCATTAGGCTCTTCTCCAGTGAGTCCTTCCTTCTCATTAAGTGGCCAAAGTATTTGAGTTTTAGCTTCAGGATCTGGCCTTCTAAAGAGCAGTCAGGGTTTATCTCCTCTAGGACTGACCGGTTTGATCGCCTTGCAGTCCAAGGGACTCGCAGGAGTCTTCTCCAGCACCATAGTTCAAAGGCCTCAATTCCTTGGCGCTCACTAACTGTAAATTAGTTACAGTTACTAAATTTGTCCATACTTAGGTTGGAAGTCGCTTCTTTGTATATTTTTTTCTTTTTTTCATTCTGTACTTTCTTTTCTTTTTCTTTTTTTCTGGCACTTTTTCTTTTTTTCTATTCCTTTTTCTTTTGGTTTAGTTTGTATTAGTTTTTAGCATTGTAATCAAAATCCTTAATAAAAATCTATAAAAGAAGCAAATGACGAAGCAGATTGACTATAAGAGCTGAAGACCTGAGGGAAAAGGAAAGAGTTAAAGTGCTAAGAAACAGTTAATATAAAAAAAACATTATGCTAAAAACATAGGGATAGAACATAGAGAAAAATGAATAGAGTAGATAGAAATAGATGTAAACTTACAGTGATAGGAAGACAATAGAATAAGATGAGAGCCACAGGCTAGAAACCAGGGGACTGTGAGCCTCACTAGCCTCACAAAGATGGCTAGGTGACCTTGGAGTAGTTGTTAAAATTTAGTTGGGAAACAAAAAGTCAAGATATCAATACTAAGGTTCCAAAATATCTAGCACTTCTGAAGAATTCGGTTTTTAACTCTACTTCTGCACATAGTTAGCAAATATTAACTTGAGGAGAGTGGCTTCTTGGAAGAAGCAAACTAGAGATTTCTTGCCCTGTAATGAATTTTTATGTTTAGGAATATTTGACCTTATGGTGGTCTTTGATACCATTAAATGTGAGAGGTCTACTCCTTGACCCATACGTTATGAGATGCAACAGGATTTGATATTTTCTATGTTCCTGTTTAATGTCTATATGAGGCCACTGGGTGAGGTCATCCAATGCTGTATACCCTTATTCCTGATGAAATAAGCAAAGTTGTGACATCCTGACTTGGTCCTTGGATGGGAATTTGGATGGGGAGCAAAAGGCTTCAATTCAGTGCTGCAAGACAGAATGGCTTTGGATTTGGAATCTGCCAGGATCTGAAAATTTACTATCTTTAGTTTTGGATAAGGTGGCACTGCCCAGACAGACCTGGTGCATAATCTGAGGTGTCCTTCTGGACTTACAACTCCTGATTGATGAGTAGGTGGCAATTGTGGTTATGAGAACCTTTGTACAACTTTGTACCCAGGGGACCTTATACTCTGTCACTCATGCCCTGGTCACCTCCCATATGGATTATTGTAATGAAATTTTCATGGAGCTCCCCTTGAAGAGTATACGGAAGCTTCAGTTGCTACAAAATGTGCTAGAAAGGACAGTTATGTATGCACTTTGATCAGCAGACATTACAACTCTGTTCTATAACTACATTGCTTGTTTCCAGGTTCAATTCAAGATGCTAGTAATGACCTATGAAGCCATATATATTATGGGACTGGGTTATTTGAAGTAGTGCCTCTCCCCAATCACATCTCCCCATCCCACCATATCCAGTAAGAAAGACATGTTATCTGATGGGCTGCAGGAGAAACTTTTCTGTCACAAGGGTCTTTTATTATCCCTGAAGTCAGAATGGCTCTAAACTTGCTAGCCTTCTGGAAAGACCTCAGAACATGGATTTGCCATGTAATGTTTGTATATCTCATAGATTACAGGAGTTTTTAATGGTTATTGTTTTAAATGTTTTTAATAGTTTTTATTAGAGTTTTTGGACATTTTGTTGCATTGTTTTTGTGCTTTTAACTTGATACATCACTCAAGTCACATGTGTGAGATGAGTGCCTATATAAATATACCAAATAAAGCAATAAATGTTTACAATTGAAAATCCAAGGAGAAACCTTACATATTTAAAAATAACACTACAGTTATGATATTCTTTAAATAAATTACAGGACACTCTTGCAGAGAACTCCCTGACAGCAATGGACTTTTAACTCAGGAATTTTTGTCTTAATGAGTCTTGCCTAGCAAAGATCTTTCCCTGCTGGAAAGTTGTTATAGTATAATAGTTTTTTGATCCACAAAGAAGAAATTCTATCCTTTTTTACCTTTAGAAGAAAGTCAGTTCTTTTCCCTGTGTAGTGTGCAGTTTGATCCGTAGAGAATGTTTTTACACACATGCCATTTTCCATTCAAAGACCCTAGGCCTAAGAAGATAGCACAAATGTGCTAATGAAACTTTTAAAAATTGAACATAAAATAACACATTGCATATAAAAATATTGTTTATAAAAATATTATATTTGGTATATCTTGTAACTATAAAATTTTGCTACTTAGTTAATTCACTTTGATGGTGAATTAAGCAAGTCTATTTAAGCAAGTTGCTACCCACTTAACACTGAGCTAAAATAGAATGCTCAAGAAACTAGTGAAAAATAGCTCAGTAAAACATGCCATTATCAGGACAGTTATAGCCATATCTGTACCTGCAAACATAGATATTTAAATGTCTTTAAACGCCTCTACTTATCTGTTCAGAAGTGATGGCATGAGAGAATGCTACTTTGATGCATAGCATTTGAGAGTGATGTTACTTGAAGGGTATTTTACCTGGGCAGCAAAAATCTAGATGACCATTAGATAGCACAAAAGAGTTTGAGTACTAGATTCTGTATCTCTTTGTTGCCATCTACCAGTCAGATAAGTATCCCTAACTGCTTCCTAATTACCAGTAACATCTGTATTCAGAAGAAAGTTTAGTGGTTCAGAACATGCATGGTTATATAGCACCTTTCAGTAACTTCTTAGACCAAAAACATCTAGATCAATTCTATTTTCCTTTAAGATATGCATTTTTTACAAAGCAGAATATTTTCAGTCTGATTTGCTAAATGTTGTAGTGTGAATTTTCATTCATTATGTGCCATAATGATCTGGTGTCAACTTTGAGTGGCCATGTAGATAAATTTCCTCTAGGACAATCTGTTCCTGACTGGATCTTTTAAGTGTTCCAATGGTTCACCCATCACCTCTTTAATTCAGTTGATCCACCTTGCTGCTGATCATCCTGCTCCTTTTCCTTCTCCCTTTCCCAACATTATGGATTTGTCTGGAAAGCTAGTTTTTTTTTTCATAATGTTTCTGTAGCATTATAATTTCAGCCTGATCCTTTATGCTTCAAGGGAAAACTGTAGGTTGACTTGATCAGTGATGGGTTTGTTTGTTTTCTGGGCTATCCCTTGTATTCTCAGGAGTCTTATCCAATATCAAGATTCAAAAGCATAAATGTTCCATCCTGCTTACTCAAAGTCATTAATATAAACAGCAAGAGTTGTATAATTGTTTATTAGTTTTCATATGTTTACCCAGCAGTCATTACTGAAAAATAAGAGAGACTGTAACATATGTGTTCACATCACGATTTTTGGGAAACAAATACCTGCCCCAAACCCTGTACCAAGTTATTGTTATCTTTATTGGAGGTTTGATCAAAGCTCTCAATGGAGTGACGCCTCATTTTAATCAATGGAGCAAAATGCCTGCCCTTCTTTAATTGGAATTCCCCCTCCTGTTGGAGGCGCCATTTAAGGCACTTCTGGGGTGAAAGAATTAGCCGGTGAAATCATTGTTGCACAGGGAATGCTCATAGAGGCTGCTTTCATGTCCCCATCAAGGAGCTGAAGCAAATGATGGGAGCTCACCCAATTAGTGCAGGTTCGAGTCCCACCAGGCTCAAGGTTGACTCAGCCTTCCATCCTTCCGAGGTAGGTAAAATGAGGACCCAGATTGTTGGGGGCAATAAGCTGACTTTGTAATAATGCCGCTGGGGGGGGGGCGAAAGCCCTAATAAGCAGGCATATACATAGAATGAAGGCTATTGCTAAGCACATTGATTTGTGCTTTAAATTGTAAGCCGCCCTGAGTTTTCGGAGAAGGCCGGGATATAAATGGGATTAAAATAAAAAAAATAAAAATCATGCAGCAGCACAAGGGTCTCAAACGCGGACTTGCTAGCCTCCAACCCAGTATCCTAACCGTGCTCTTTCTTTAACTGGAATGATAAAATGTGATGCCACATCAAACTGGATCACAGCCAGTACACACTGAACTATAGGATGTCAGTTTTCTATGATCATATTTATAGACATTTGCATGGATAAGAACTTCTTGATCTCTTTGCAATACAAAGAAACTATTATATCTGAATAATGGCATATTCCTAGTTAATCAGTAAGATGTCTATAAAATAATAGTATAGTAGAAAAATCTTTTGTACTTTTAAAATGAACTACTTGGCCCATTTTTTAAAAAAAGGTCTGTGGAGCACAACTTAGTTTATTTAATTTTTCTATATGTATCAGTGTGTTCCTTCTGTGTAATTTCTTATTTTGTTATTAAAAGTACTGGTTGATTTTTAAAAGATTTGAATATTTACTAAATTGAATTTTACTAACAAGGGCAAGAAATAAATACGTGAAACTGGTTGACCTGGGTAGAGTGTCTCAGGTTTGCTTTGACAATGCAATTTTAGCTTTGAAGACAGCATGATTTGCTTCACTTTGTCAAGGCATTTTGATTCTACCTTGTAGAAGAAGGCTGTTCTCAGCCTTCTCCTCCAGCACTTGCAAGGATGGATGACTAGGGATTTCCCACAGTAAACATGAGCTGCCCGACTTGGAAGACTTTCATTGCTCAACAAAAAGACTTTAGGTTAGGCAGCTTGACACACATTGCAAGATAGCTCATAGCATTTGAAACATGCATTTGCCGAAGCATGGAAGTATTTGGACCCATGCTCAGACAAAAAGCTGAGCAGACCTCTGAGATAGAGCAAGATAAAGCAACATGCTCATTTTATTTTTCAAGGAAAACTACACATTGCTTTGTGAAAAATCCTGCAGTGGGGAAAGCGGGATGGAGTGCTTTGTTTGAAAATTTATGAAAGCAAACCATCCCTTTGAAGCTTCATACATTCCTAGTAGTTGCCTATTCTAAGTAAATAATTGAGTATGTGGGAAATGAATAGAATCTGGCTAGGAGAAAATAAATTTACATAAATATATTTATTTCAGCTGTGAATAAAACACACACAGAAAGACACACACAACACACAAATGCCTAAGTAAGTAAATAAACAGCTTTATTTTTATGGATTGTAGTGAAACTGAAACGTGACAGGATGAGATGAATAACCTGGAGAGTTTCAATAGATAGAACAGATGGGCAAAAGTAGTAGTGCATTGTGTATATGACAGAAGGAAAAATAATAAATGAGATAAAAATTTGTATGAAATATATAAAAATATGATTTTTTAAATAAAAAAACAATCATTGTCATTTATGTATCCAGGTCTTATAACAACAAACTAACTAGAAATTATAACAGATTTTTTTTCACATACTACAGTAAGTTGAGTTATTTTATACTACTGAGAATCCAACTATAAGGGAGCCACCAGCATGGAAAGCTTCTTAATATGATATATAATGATTTTCAGTAGCCAAAGAATATCATCTTTTAATATGTGAGATCCCATTTAATGATTTTTGGGAAGCCAAGAGCTACAGTAGATGGGACAGTGATGTAAAGCTTGTATGCTCTTTTCTGTCATTTTGATTGATCCTAGAAAGTTGTTACTAAACCTTGCTTTTAAATCACTTTGAAGAAATATTTTATATAACAGCCTAAATTTATATTATACTTAACATCTAATTGGTGTTCTTGTAAATTAACATGTATGGCACAGTATAAGAGATTTGCAAGTGTACTTTAAGCATGTTAAAACAGCCTTATCCTTGTAGTGCTCTGATACTGTTTGTCTTACATTTCTGTTCAGTGTTCATAAATTATACAGATTTTAGGTGTCTGGGTGTTTAATATGTTAGCTATTTAACCCTGCATCACTCTTAATCGTAAACATGATGCATAAAGAGACTTTATTAATTTGTAATTAAATGCACTTTTTATACTTCTATTTGGCATTCCACATAGAACACACCAATCCACCTGCACATTCACCTTCTCATTTTAAAAACTGGTGACAGCCATTATTCCATCCAATGAGATTGTCAGAAGCACTAAAGAAATTAGATATTGCATGAATTACAGTTGCCTTGAAAGCTGCTGAGTAGAGTTAGAAAAGGCAGAGGTCTAGCACATCATGATAGCATCTGGCAAATATGCTGATCAGTACAGAACATCTCAGCAAAGAATCCTGCACTCTGTTCCAGCTGAGGCTGAGGCACTGACCCAGCTGCATCCTCCTATTGGACATAATAGGGCTTCTCTGTCTCTGCCTCTCTCCTGTCCTTCTCCCTTCCTCCCACCCAAGTTGTTGTTTGATCACCACTGCAAAGGGAAACTGACAGAACTCCACCTGGTTATTCGGAATTATTATTTTTTTTTATGTCCTCTGGAACTGTGAAATCAGAGGTAGGTGAATGATGCAGTGCAGGAAGGAAGTTACTGCAGCACTAGCTTTTGCTAAGGCTGTAATTAAATGAACCCGTATAGCAGTGGAAGATTATGTTCGTACAATTCTATTTCTTTTGCATGCATCGGGCTGGAGCCACAGATCTTTACAGTCTTTTTCCTGTTGTATGTGAATTGCGCTCAGAATGGAACTGAAGAAAATGAATTCCTTTTTTTTTTTTTTTTTGGTTTCTGAAACAGAAAGCAGAAGGCTGTATTTTATAGAGAACAGAGTATGTCTCAGCTAAACAGATTTAAGAGTTTTGGGTTGCTCTATACTGTATCAGTTCCTCTCCTGAAATGCTTGTTATAATTATACTGACCACATTGATTCCTTTTGCTTCTGCGTTCGAGTTGTTTGCGTTTGACCAGTTATGTATGTTTGCTAATTCTGAAACACTTTTGGTGAGCTTTTTTCCTTCTTTTTTTAACCAATAGTTTAAAAGATGGGGGTTGTTTATCACTTCTGCATCTTTTAAAAATATTGGAATGCAATTGGAATCAGCAAGGTTATTAATATGAAAAAAGTGTGATATATAATAATAAAAGTAAAACATGACTGTTTTCAAAATCTCTTAATACCGGTCCATTTTTCAGGAGGAGCTTATCTTCTGGTTTGCAATCTTCTGTGAACAAATTCTCTTTATTTCCAAATCTGACTATTTGAGGGTAGGAGAAATTTCTAAAACATTCTGTAATGAATCTTAAATACAGCTTTCAAAATGCATTTTAGCTACTGGATGGCTAATATATCAAGATGTTTTTATAGGTAAGTGATGAATTACAAACCACATGTATAGCTGAAAGGTAATAACAATATATTTCAGGTTTAAAAAAACACTGAATGTGCTTGTATTTCTATACCAATAAGATCTAACTATGTCATTGGATATGTTTTAATATTTAAACTGATAGAATTCTATTCACACTGATACTTGGTTTAGAATCCATGCTTCCCCAACTACTATTTTGAATAATATTGTGAAACAAAACAATTTCTTATTAGATTAATGGAAAAAGAATACAGTCATACATAAAAATCACAAGGATAAGAAAGTGATATATTTACGGCTGGGATTTATTTTTCACAGCTTTTACATTTTAAAAGTTATAATCCTACACACGATTACTACAAAGTAGCCTCAGTTGCCATAGTGGGATTTATGTCTGAGTAAACATGGATTGAAATATATTGCAAACTTAGGAATGTATTTCAAAAAGTAAGAAAAACTAAATATATTTAGTCAGTGATTTCAAAATAGATGCATAAAATTCATGAGCCAGTACAAGCTTTATGAGAATAGAATAAAATGTGGCCTATCGTACATGTGAATAGCTACAACATACTACTTAAAATTCTTGATTTTAGGTAACTGTACGTTAAAGCATTTTTCTGTGAGAGATTAGATTTTTCCTACCATTTTAATGTACATGTTTAAAATATTTCTTCAAATTACACAAAATTGTTATAGTCAATTACTCTTGCAATGAAATATAGTTGTAAGTATACTAAATTTGAAAGATGTGAACATTACATTCATTTTGTAGAAGTTCATATAGATGTTTCTGTAATGAATGAGATTCATAATGGAAAACATCTATTGATTGTATTTTGTCCTTTTAAACAGCCTGGATTTAATTTTTCTTTCTTTCTGATTTGATTCCTTTTATATTAGTAAATAGTTAGATCTTATGAATAATTGAATACTCATTTTAGCAGCTCAGTGTCCTGTCATTGTATGTGGGTTGTCATGTAGTTATTACACTTGGTAAATTTGTATTCCTAGTGGAAATGCCATTCATAAAGCAACAAAATGTGCATAAGCAATACATTGTATATATGTATGTGTGTGGAATTTTTGTAAAGCTGTCAAAAATATACTCAAGTTTAGCCTGGCATCCTTTAGCAACAAACTTAGTCTTCCGTTGCTTCCTATTATAAAGTTCTTCTTTATAATGCTGCTTTCATCTTTAGCAGCTGTGAATTGTAGTGGCTTCCAGGAGACTTTATAAGCGCTGACTTTTAGCACTACACCGTCAAATGCTAGGCAGCAACTACTGAAAACTTTTAAGGTTCTTTTACCATTTAGAAGTAGAATGTTGTGAGTTTTCTTACTCAGTGATTGAACCCCGGCAATCTTTCTACTCGAGAAATTAATTATATACATTTATTACTAAGAAATTCTTCTAAAAGATGAAAGAATTTAGATTATCAGAGGCAAATACTATAAATAAATCGCTTTTTTTGCAAGGTATGCCATCAGAACAAGAATCCTGACATACCTCATATAAATTGTAAAGGTACAGTTTGAAAAAGAGAACTAAACTGTGCAAGAGTCTTCATCCTTTTCCTCTGTAACATTGTGCAGTGAAAACAATGTGCGTGCATTGTGTATGCTCAAACACACATCTAGAGAAAAGTTGTTGTTTTTCCTCACAATGGTAAAAGTAGATAAACTTCAGTATTTGGAATATTCCATATTTTCATCCTGGTTAAAATTCAGCCATGGTTACCAACACAGAAAACAAAACCTTTGAAGGATTTTAGGCATATTACTATGTGTAATTTTTACTTTCATTCTAAAATTATTTAAGTTACTGGTTATTATTTTTAGAGATCAAGAAATATTTTTAAAAGATTAGCTATGTAGAATTCTAGTGAAGTTTATTAGCTATGTAGAATTCTAGTGAAGTTTATTGGAAGAAATTAACCAAAATCATGGCTTGTCACAATCAGTAGAAATTATATGGACTTCTGTTAGCAGTATACAGACAAAAAAATGTCTGCATACTGCTAGCAACATATACAGGTATTCTCGACTTAACAGTCAAATTGAGAGTAGCATCTGTCATTGAGCAAAGCAGTCATTAAGTGAGATGTCATGTCTGCCCATGTGGCTGCCCTGCTCAAGTACTGGAATCATGGCATTTCTGCTTGTGGATATTAAGCAATTGTGGATGAAGTTCCAGATAAGGAGCGTGGGTTGGGGGGCATCCCACTCAGGAACTGCAAATTCTCCTTGCCAGAATCCAACCAGGATTTTCAGCCCCCAAGTGGAGAGACACTTGCAAGCTGCCTCTCCAGTGCATCTCCCAGGGCCTCCCCCACTCACCTGAGGGGGCCCTACCCTTTACCGTATCTCGCCAGTCACCACACTTTTTACCACACTGATTCCCACTCTGTGCTAGGATTTCAGTCCCCTCTCTTGCCTGGTTCCATTTGAAAGAGCTGCTTGCTGAAATAGTTCATATCCCTTCTGTGCATGGAAGGGAATTCCTTTGGCAGGATGTAGGAATGGACCTGAAATCTTCAGGATTTTAGAGATTGTAAATAGCAATTGCATGATCCCAGGGTGCTTTGCAAGTCAATCATTCAGATGGTGGTCATGTGACGACAGGGATGATGGTGCAACATTTTGAGACAGACAGAAGTGGTTTACAGACCATAAAACACCCTTTCAGAGGCCATCATAATTCTGGATCATTATTAAACAAATGGCCATAAGCCAAGGACTGCTTGTAATATTATCTGTCAGTTTGAAAACAATGACATCCCTATTAGGCTGTCTGTTTTGCAGGACTTGGTAATAGGCACAGTCACGACAATTTCCTGCTAGATCTCATTTCCTCTTTCTCCCTATAGACCACAGCAACACATTTCACACTGTTCCAGAGGACCCTTTATATGTCCAGGGAGGAGTGGAGTCAAATGCAACCATACAGAATAAACTGCATTTCAATTAAGTTACATTTAGCAAATGAAGTTGCAGAGTGTGTTCTATTTTAATCGTTCTTTTCCATTTTAAATTCTGATTGCTCTTTTGTACAAAGAGAGTGCTGAATTGTTTACTTGTTGTATACAGTAAATAATGTTTTAATATATAGAAGTATTACAAATAGCAAGCTTTTATATCTCTACATTTGCTGTCTAACATGCACCTATGGATTCCAGCTGTATTTTTCTACAGTTTAAGCTTCAAATGACTTAACTTTATACAAACTTCAAGCCAATAGTCAGCAGGAATCAAAAGGGACCCAGTCTGAGAAATGGCCCATTATGACACTGTGCCTTTATTATGTTTTTAGAGAGCATAATAGAGGGTGTTAGTTCAGCTGCAAGCCCCATTCTGCTTTATCTAAGGTTCTTATAAGAGTCCCTTAGAAAAGAAATAATGTTTTTTTAGATATTAGTTGCTGTACTCTTTTTCTTTCCTTTCCTTTCCTTTCCTTTCCTTTCCTTTCCTTTCCTTTCCTTTCCTTTCCTTTCCTTTCCTTTCCTTTCCTTTCCTTTCCTTTCCTTTTCACTGAATTGCTAAATATTTCTTTAACAGCCCAGAAGAAGAGAGAACATTTTCTAGTAAGCATAAAATCACTGAATACCATGTGTTTATGCCACTAGTGGGGAAGAGCCTAGGGGTCAGTATAGATGGACCTTACTACATCTGTTTTTTACTATTTTTTTTGGGGGGGGGAGGGGGAAGACTGTGGTCCACTAGAAAGCCAGAACACTCTATAAGTAAAGTGAAGCAGGAAGGCAAATGCTTGTAAAATCTTTGGCCAATACAATAACATGGGCAAACTCCATGAATGTACATTGTCCTTTTCCAGAGCTAGAAACTATTGCACTGAGGTCAGTTAAAGAGGGAGGGGTTGGGGGTAAGGATTGGAAGCAAAGGGATTTATTTATTTATTTTATTTTATTTTAATCCCATTTATATCCCGCCCTTCTCCGAAGACTCAGGGCGGCTTACCTAGAGGTGTCAGAAACACACATGACCCCCCTCCCACATACACACACACACACACAAAATTTTGGGCAAGACACAAAATCATTACATTTGTTCTTTTTTCAGTAGAAATTGTGAAGGGAGGTTGAAGCTTGCTTTATGATACGTCTGCTTTGTTCTTAAACAGAGAATCAGTGGAACAGAAAGCTTTTTTTTAGTATTCACAAAGAACATTCAGAATGTATATCCATTGTATGCATGCAATGAAGGCATGATAAAAATTCCATCTCTACAAAAATTGAATGACCTTGAAGGCAATCATTTTCTCTGATGGCTCCCCAAATATGGAACACTTAGCCCAGAGATACATCTACCCCTCCTCCTTTCTTTCCGTAAAGGCAAAGCTGTTTGTTGTGTTTATGTATGTCCTTGGTGGTTGATTTTTCAGTGCTTTTTTTCTTAAAGTTTACAGTGTCCAGTCTGTTTTTGCATTAGATTTGATTTTATTTTTATTTATATTAGAGTTACATGAGTTTTGTTTTTGCAATTACAGTGTAAATTATCTAAAGTTTTGAGATAGTTGGAGCTGGATGGTATATAAATCATCATGTAAATTTCAAGATTTTAAAAATGAATGAAGGATAACTGTATTTTGCTTTGTATACTGATTTGGGAATTTCTCCTTGCAACTTTTTTTTAACAATTTCTTTATACAATATAGGAATGAAACATCTAAAAAGTCACTCTCTGATCCAAAAGCAAAATTATATATTTTTTGTATGTATACAAACAGCTGCAGGTATTTGAGCATTTCAAAAGAAAGGAGGAGTCATAAATAAAACTAGGTTCAGGTAGAAAAGTATTACCGTTAGTGGGTGAACCTTTGGTTTAAGTGACTATTATTCAGCCTTTTCTGAAGTTGGTCATAATTCAAGGTATTGGATAAAGCTGTGCTAAGCTACAGTATGCTAAGAGCCACTCTGGTGTAGTGGGTAAGGCAATTTGGTAGACACCATTAATTCTAGTCCTGCCTTACGCACAAAACCAGCTTTATGATCTTGGGCTGGTCCTTTTTTCTCAGCCCTAGGAAGTAAGCAGTGGCAAACCACTTCTGAAAAATCTTGCCAAGAAATCTTCAGGGACTTGTCAGGAACAGAAGAAGAAATTAAAAAATTACTAAGGCTTTGTAAACCAGTACTAATACTTCACATGATTTTGATTCTGTGCCTCTGTTTAAACAACCAAATATTGTATTAGCTTTTTTGGCTGTTGCCACACACTGCTTGCTGACTCATGTTTAAGTGATTGTCTACTAGGACTCCAAAGTCCCTCTCACAGTTACTGTTTTTAAGCCAGGTTTTGCCTAATCTGTAGTTGTACCTTTGGTTTTCCCTGTCCAGGTGTAAAACCTTGCTTTTCTCCACATTAAATATCATTTTGTTAGATAGGCCCCATTGTTCAAGACTGTCAAGATCTTTTTGGATTCCGAGCTTGTTTTCCGACCTTGTGTTGGCTTGTGTTGGCTATTGGCTTGTGTTGGCTTGTGTTGGCTATTCCTGCCAGCTTGGCGCCATCTGCAAATTTGATGAGATCCCCTTCTGTTCCCTCATCTAAGTCATTTATGAAGATATTGAATAGTACTGGGCCTAAGATAAAACCTTGTGGTACCCCTCTGCTTACTTCCCTCCATGTAGATGTAATACCATGTAGTATGGTTTGTCAGCCAGTTACAAATCTATCTGATGGTGATGCTGTCAATCCCACATTTTTCTAGCTTACCAAAAAATAGGTTGTGATTTACTTTGTCCAATGTCTTGCTGAAGTCTAAATATACTATGTCCACAGCATTTCGCTGGTCTACTAATGTAGTCACTTTGTCAAAGAATGAAATAAGATTGGTTTGGCATTCTGTTTTTAACAAACCCATGCTGGCTACTAGTTACAACTTTACTTGTTTCTAGATGTATACAGATCTGTTTTTTGATTATTATTTTCCAGTATCTTCCCAGGTATTGATGTCAGTCTGTAGTTTCCTGGGTCTGTTTTTTCCCCTTTTTTGAAGATGGGAACCACATCAGCTTTTTTCCAGTGCTCAGGAGTTCCCCAGTGCTCCAAGATTTTTAAATATATTATACAATGGTTCTGAGATAACATCTGGCAGCTCCTTCAGAATTCTGGGATGTTATCCATCAGGTCCCGGTGATTTATATTCATCAAGGTCAGACAGATGTTCTCTTACCATTTTCTTTCTTATTTTAATTTTTATTTCTAGTTCATCTTTTACACTTATGTTTTGGTAAGTTGGCCTATAGTTTCTTTTTGTGTGAATACTGATGCAAAGAATGAGTTAAGCACCTCTGCTTTCTCCCTATTGCTTGTTACATCTTCTCTCTTTAGCGGACCAACTGTTTCCGGGACTTTTTTTGTTATTTATAGGTTGAAAGAAACTTTTATTATTATTATCTTTGACTTTTGTTGCAAGTCTTTGTTCATTCTGAGCATTTGCTTTTCTGACTTAATCTTGCAGATTCAGGCTATCTGCTGATATTCTGCCTTAGCTTTCTGTCCCTCTTTCGATTTTTGTACTTATCCTTTTTGTCTTTAGTTTATCAGAGAGATCTTTGTGCAACCATGCTGGTTTCTTCTTGGATTTCTTGTTTTTAATTTTCAGTGGTATTGTGTTGGACTGGGCTTTTATGATTGCATTTTTCAGTGTTTCCCACATTTCTTGAGTTGTTTTCTCCTTTAGGATTTTTATCCATGAAATTTTGCTAAGACTCTCTCTGAGTTTGTTAAAATCGCCTCTTTTAAAGTTTAGGACACTGGTTGGATGATGTTCTATTGCTTGTGTTTGCATTATATTGAATTCCTGTATGACGTGATCACTCTAACCCAGGGGTGTCCAAACTTTTTTCAAAGAGGGCCAGATTGGATGAAGTGAACATGCTGGAGGGCCGAACATGCTGTGTGGGCATGGCCAGCTCAACATCACTTGCGTCAGGGGCACTTGTTCAGAGCTGGGCAGGACTGGGGCAAATCTGAGGGTCTCCGGCAGAGGGGGGATGGGACCGGGGCAAACGCTGGGTCATGGTCCATTGGAGGAGCCTCACTGATATTAAAGGGGGTGGGGGAAGACATGATATTAAAGGGGGTAGGGGAAGACAGTGTGTGAGAGAGACAGAGAGAATCCCTTTTTGTAAGTTTGCTTACTTTGCAATGCTTTCCTTTCTCCACACTTTTGCTTCACTGCTGGCTCAATCTTTCTTTCTCTCTGCCCCCCAGATCTACAGCTGCAGAGGAATTTCGCTCCCTCCCCACAGCCGATCTGTGCAGCAGAAGCATTTTTGAAGCCTCTGGAGCTCGCATCGATGGCCGTGGGGCGATTTGGCAATGCTCCAGCGGCCCGATCCGGGCTTCGGAGGCCTGCAAAATGCTTCTGCTGCCCAAATCAGCTGTGTGGGGGGGGGAAGCGAAATTGCTCTGCAGCCCTAGATCTGGGCAGCAGAGCCATTTTGCAGGCCTCCGATGCCCAGATTGGGCTGCTGGAGCATCATAAAATCACCTCATGGCCATGGATGTGAGCTCCAGAAGTTTTGAAAATGCTTCTGCTGCTCAGATCGGCTGGGGGGGGGACGGGAAAGTGAAATCACTCTGCAGCCCTAGAACGCGCGAGTTTGGAGTTTGGGAAAGTGAGCAGGGCCTTAACATAAAAGGCTGGTTCTGCTTTCAAAAATAGAGAAAGGAGGGACGATTATTGGGCTCCTTGCCTCATTCCCGCTTGAAGCCATCCTTAACAACAAGGAAAAATCTAATCTATCCAACGCTACCCAACATTTCAAATATGTGTGCACTGAGAGGATAGCTATTTTTAAGACGCCAGTCCTGCACATCTACTGTATATCTAGGAATAAATCTCATTAAACTCATGAGGCTGTGAAACACAGACAAAGAGAGAGAGAGAGAGAGAGAGAGAGAGAGCTTCCAATCTTGTGAGCAATTCCAACAGCTAAAGTAGCCTGAGAGAAATTCCAAATCTCCTCACCTTCCCAAACTCCAAACTCGCGCGCCCTACTTCCCTCGCTTGCTTTCTCCAACTCCAAACCCACGTGGAGTTCGGAGAAGGCAAGCGAGGGAAGTAGGCTGTGAAACACAGAATGCGCACACGTGCACACACACACACACACACACACACAGAGAGAGAGCTTCCAATCTTGTGAGCAATTCCAACAGCTAAAGTAGCCTGAGAGAAATTCCAAATCTCCTCACCTTCCCAAACTCCAAACTCGCGCGCCCTACTTCCCTCACTTGCTTTCTCCAACTCCAAACCCACGTGTCTTCCAAGTTTGGGCGGTGACGTCAGGATCAGGCTTCCCTCTCACCGCCCTCCCTCCTGTGGCAGACAGTCTTCTGCTTGCCGCCCTCAATCAGAAGGGAGGGCCATGGGAGGGCCGCATTTACACAGAGCAGGGAGGGCTGTTAGAGGGCCGTATTAAACCGCCCCCCGGGCTGCAAATGGCCCCCGGGCCAGACTTTGGACATGCCTGCTCTAACCCAAAGTTCCTGCAATTACAACTCCCTCTATCACTTCTCCATTAGTAAGAATTAGGTCTAATATAGATTTTCCTCTAGTTCCCTCTTCTATCTTTTGGCTGACAAAGTTGTCAGCTAAGTTGGTTAGGAATCTGTTCGATCTCTCACTTGCTTCAGATTTTGTCTCCCAGTTGATATCTGGATAGTTAGTCTCCCATTACTACTGTGGTATGTTTCCTACATACATTTGTTAATTGATTAGCAAAGAGTTCATCTGTTTCTTCTGCTTAGTTGGGTGGCCTGTAGTATACTTCTATAGCAATTTTTTATTTTTTTTTTATTTTAATTCCATTTATATCCCGCCCTTCTCCGAAGACTCAGGGCGGCTTACAAGCTTAGCAGTAGCCTTCATTCTATGTATATGCCTGCTTGTTAGGGCTTTCACACACACCCCAAGCGGCATTATTACAAAGTCAGCTTAATTGCCCCCAACAATCTGGGTCCTCATTTTACCTACCTCGGAAGGATGGAAGGCTGAGTCAACCTTGAGCCTGGTGGGACTCGAACCTGCACTAATTGCAGGCAATGTCATTCTTTTTTTTATATATTGACCCATATGGATTCTAGGAGGTTTTCATCCTTGGTTTTGTGTATTTCTGTAGAGATATAGTGATCTTTTATGTATAGTGCAATTCTTTTGTTGAGTCTGTTTCTTTTGAATAGTTTATATCCTTCCATCAGTACAATCCAGTCATGAGTTTCATCCCACCAGGTTTCAGTAATGGCAACTATATCATATCTGCCTTCTTTTACTAATACTTCAAGTTTACCCTGCTTGTCCCCTAAACTTTGAGTTTATCATCAACTTTATGATATATTTGATATACTGCCAAAAGCTCAAATCAGTTTCTTACAATTTTAGGTTTTGCTGCATACTGCCTTAAATGAATATTCTAAAAGATACTTTATTAATGCTTTAAATGAATAAATTAAGTATAGAAGCTTAATTTGAATGGAAAGTCCTCTTGTGAAAATAATATCATTTTGTAGATACACATGTAATCAGTTATATTCTGCCTTTTTGCATCCATGGAGAGCAGGGGTGTCAAACTCGCAATGTCATGTGATGTGTCATGACGTATCACGACTTTTTCCCCATTGCCAGAGCTGGGGTGGGCGTGGTTTCGGCATGATGCATCCGGCCCGCAGGCCAGCAGTTTGACACCCCTGATGTAGAGCACTAAGAGACTGGAAAAGTTCAGAGTAAATAAACCAAAAAAATCCTTTTCTCTGTCAGGTGTGCATTTTAATTATTATACCAAGAATCCCCACAATTTAAAAGTTATGTACTACATTTTAAAATATATATGTTGTTGCATCTTACTATAATGAGCTATAAATACTTTCCTCCCTTTCACTATTTGAAAGACACAATCAGCATTTTCTCTCTCTGCGTATATCTGTGAGGGAGAGACATTATTAAACATTAAATCAGTGGGGCAAATACTATAGTAAATTATATAGATTGCTATCAAAGAAAATATAATTCTGCAAATTTTTCAAGCCTTATCAAATTTAGGTAGCTATATAATTTATGTAAGGAATTTGTGTTCTGTCTTTTACAATTAAAAACAATTCCTGCAGGCAACTTTGAAAAGAAACCATAAACACAGTGTATCAATCAACAGAATGTAAAAACTAACTACTAACTTAAAATCATTAAAGACAATAACTAAACCATCTGAGAAAGAATTTCATGCTTCAAACAGAATATATTACAGCACTAATTTTATTGATACATTACATGGTGATACAATATTGGGCTGGAAAAATGCAGAAAAGATGAGCAAGTTCACGCTTTAGATACAGATATGTAGGGCAATGCATTGATTAGTTGTCAGTTAGTCAGTATGGTTTGCTATTCAAGATTGTTGACTTTCATTGCAAGGACATGTCCTCCAATAACTGTAAAGATCTAAAATGTGCAAGCAGGGTTAAATGAATAGAGTGCCTCTCTACTTTGCAATTTAATGGAGCCTCGCCATTGAAGCATTTTCCAATTTCAAAAGCAGAGATTTATTTAAGAGAAAGCTAGTGGACAATTTATTATTTTTCCTAGACATTTCCTAGACATTATTTTTCTAGACTTATAGTAGTTGATGAAATTACCAGTAAGGAAAACTTCCCAAAATTTTGCTCATGAATTATTTGCATTAAGTTTGCCTCAAAACTTAACATAAAATAGAAAAGGCAATTTATCAATAGGCACTGGGTAATCCTAACTCTTGTTAACTGTCTTGAAGTTAACAAGTTCTTGAGTTAATAGTTCTATAACACTTGAAAGCAAGAACAAGCCTCCTAGTCATGTATAATATTTACATACAGGTAGCCCACACTGACTAGTTGACAACTAATCAATGCATTGCCCTACATATCTGTATCTAAAGCGTGAACTTGCTCATCTTTTCTGCTTTTTTCCAGCCCAATATTGTATCACCATGTAATGTATCAATAAAATTAGTGCTGTAATATATTCTGTTTGAAGCATGAAATTCTTTCTCAGATGGTTTAGTTATTGTCTTTAATGATTTTAAGTTAGTTACAATCTTAATGGAGACTGCCCCCGGGTAGTCCCAAATAAACTTTTTCAAGAGGCAACTCGACTTTCTTGTTTTTCTTTGAAGACTTGTCGCTTCTCATCCAAGAAGCTTCTTGGATGAGAAGCAAAACATCTTCAAAGAAAGACAAGGAAGTCCAGTTGCCAATCAGGACCTGGATAACTGAGGATGTCCATAGATGCCCATTAGGGTAGAAGGTTGGGACTTGAAATGAATTGCATCAAAGTAATGACCATCCATCCTTGCTCTCCCTAGCGCATTCATTAAAGAAATGCACAGGTTGTTAAGTGGGATTTCAGGGGTGGGGAAGATCCTGGGAGGTCTAGTGCAGGCACAAGCCCATGCTTCTCACCCTAGGGTGCCTCTCATGCCATGTGCCACACAGCTGACTGTCTTACCAGAGAGAAACAACGGGGAAGGAAAATGCTGGGAACTCTGTGTTTCCTAATTCTGCTCCTGCCCTTCCTTCTCCCAAGGTGCCCTGTCTTTATGGGGCAAAAAAAAAAGACCAGTTCCCTAGCCTTTCAGCTCTTTCTGCTTCAATCAGCTGGCTGCCAGTTTGGTTCCTGATAACGTTCAATAAAACAATCATTATGAAAAGAATCAGAATCAGATGATTCAGGAAATCATGCATTTATTATAGTGGGATTTCTCTGACCATTCATGAATCAGGAAAATCATACATTTCAAAAGAAATATAATCCAGGCATTTAATTTTTTTATCTATCACATACCCCCACCTTAGTTTCAAAGGACTTTCAGACATATTTCCTTGTTCTGATGAAGACCATGAATAAAAGTCTTTCAGAGTTTCAGACACACACACACACACACACACACACACACACACACACACACACACACCCCTAGCATTTAAGGCTCCTGGCTGTGGCTCTTCCTTGACTACTTTCTCTTATTGCCATTGCTCTTCCTGTAAGTTTTCCTATCAGTTGCTTACTGATTGAGTTCGGGGTAGAGAAAGACAGCAGGCCCTGGAAATCCTCTTCAAGACCCAGCTCTGGCGTGTCTTCTGACCTTTTGTATTTCACATGTACAGTGGTGCTGAAAAGTTTAGGAACCCTTTTTAATCTTCAATATTTCTGCATAAATATGATCCACACAAGTAATAAAAATAGACAAAGTGAACCCATTTAAACAAATGTGTAGAAAACAATATACTTGTTCATTTATTCATTGAGTCAAGTGATCCAAAGCTACATATTTGTGTGCACCAAGGTGAGCAAATCCCTGACAGGTTGTTTGTCTCCAGCTTTACCCAACCAGGTTTTGATCATGTACTTCACATCTGATGGTTCATTCACTACAAAATCATGGATGAACGTAATCTTATGGCAGATGAAAGTGGCATTTACCATCTCAGTTAGTTCCAGCCTTTTTCTTTCCAATCTTTTAATCTGGTCTCTCTCAGTTCTACCTTCACTGCCACATGTTTTGACTTTACCTTTTTAAAACCCTCACCAGCTCATTTTACATAGGCTCCAAGCCAAATAAAGGCAATGTGATCGCCATTCTGAGGCTCAGCAATATCTTAATGCTTCCTTTGACAGCTTTTTAAAGAAATGATTGAATACGCTAACAAAACAAAACAAATGTTGTAATAGATTTAGTTTGCAAGAAAGTACGTGTTATTTTAAACTATAAGTTCATGCTTCATACATAGCAAGCCTCTCTCTCTCTCTCTCTCTCTCTCTCTCTCTCTCTCTCTCTCTCTCTCTGTGTGTGTGTGTGTTATCTGCAAATGCTATTAATATTTGTCAGTCTTCATTCTTTTTAATATAATGCAAACAGTTATGTTGTAAATAATAGTAAATTTTAATAATTTCAATAGCAGAAAATTGAAAATAATCTTAGTTCCATTTAGTTCACCCCTCACCCTTCTCTTCGTTAAACTACACATACCCAATTCCAGCAACCGTTCCCTATATGTTTTAGCCTCCAGTCCCCCAATCATCTTTGTTGCCCTTCTTTGTACCCTTTCTAGAGTCTCAACATCTTTTTTACATCGTGGTGACCAAAACTGGATGCAGTATTCCAGGTGTGGCCTTACCAAGGCATTGTAAAGTGGTATTAGTACTTCACGTGATCTTGATTCTATCCCTCTGTTTATGCAGCCTAGCACTGTGTTGGCTTTTTTGGCAGCTGCAGCACACTGCTGGCTCATATTGAAGTGATTGTCTACTAGGACTCCGAGATCCCTCTCACAGTTACTACTATTGAGCAAGGTACCACCTATACTATACCTATGCATTTGATTTTTCCTGCCTAAATGTAGAACCTTACTTTTTTCACAATTGAATTTCATTTTGTTAGATAGTGCCCAGTGTTCGAGTCTGTCCAGATCCTCCTGTATCTTAAGCCTATCTTTTGGAGTATTGGCTATTCCTGCCAGCTTGGTGTCGTCTGCAAATTTGATGAGTTCCCCATCTATCCCCTCATCCAAATCGTTGATGAAGATGTTGAAGAGCACTGGGCCCAGAACAGAGCCCTAGGCCACCCCACTACACACTTCCTTCCATTTACATGCGGTTCCATTGAGGACCACACGCTGAGTACGGCCTGTCAGCCAGCTACGAATCCATCTGGTGGTGATGCTATCTAACCCACATTTTTCTATCTTATCAAGTAGTAGGTTGTGATCTACTTTATCAAATACCTTACTGAAGTCCAAGTAAATTATATCTACAGCATTCCTCTGGTCCGCTAATTTTGTCACTTGGTCAAAGAATGCAATAAGATTTGTCTGGCATGATCTGTTTTTGACAAACCCATGTTGACTTTTAGTGATGACTTTGTTTGCATCAAGGTGTTCGCTGATTTGTTGTTTGATTATCTTTTCCAGAATCTTCCCAGGTATTGAGGTCAGGCTGATAGGTCTGTAGTTTCCTGGATCTATTTTTTTCCCTTTTTTAAAGATGGGAACTACATCAGCTCTCTTCCAGTCCTCTGGTAGTTCCCCAGTGCTCCAGGATCTTTGAAATATATAGTTCAGTGGTTCTGAGATCACGTCTGCCAGTTCCTTGAGAACTTTGGAGTGTAATCCATCTGGTCCTGGTGATTTGAACTCGTCTAGGCTGGACAGGTGCTCACTTACCATTTTCTTGCCTATCTTAACTTGCGTTTCTATTCTGTTTTTTATGGCACTGTTTTTGGTAGGTTGGACTGTTTTTTCCCTTTGTGTAAAGACAGATGCAAAAAATGAGTTAAATAGTTCTGCTTTCTCCCTGTTGCTTGTCACCTTCTTGCCATTTTCCCCCACTAATGGACCAATCATTTCCTTAACTTTTTCTTGTAATAATCAGATCTCATCTGCTTTCTGAAAGTAACAAATGAAAGTTCAGAATTGGTCACACATGCTGAGGGAAGTCAGCTCCCCAGAGAAGGAAATATTAAAAGGGCAGAAAAACATATTTCCTAAAAAGAAATTGAAGAACCAGGAAAGCAAGCCCAGTTTTCTTAATAGTCCCAGGTCTCCTTCCCCCCCCCCCCAAGCAGAAAACCAGTCCTAAAGACATGCAAATGTGAGCCATCAAGAAGGTTGGAGCCAGGAGCTTAGGTAGACAAAGGCTTAACATCTACATACTCCAGCCCCAGGGAAGCAAGGGCTGGGACATACCCACAACCAGCAAGATTCCTAGAAGGGCACACCTGGACTCAGGGTACATGACACAGGAAATAGCCTCAAACAGGAACCAGAAATAACTCCAAACAATAGAGTCCAGGGGGTATTAAAAACCCACTACCCAGATGTGGTCAGTCCTTTTTCTGTTGGATCCATACTTCTTTCTGGCTTTCCTCTGCAATAAACTGTAACCCTCTTCCCAAAGCAGTCTCCATGTTTTTTATCCCTGGCTTGGATGGAATCATGATGAAGACTTTTCTTCCTACACATGCACTTACTATTCTGCGACAACGTAAAAACAAACTGATCTATTTAGGTGTTTTTATGAAGACACGGAGAGAACAAGCAGCAGGTTTTCAAATGTGATGAGAGTATGTTCAGAAAGTTTTCATATTTGGTTGAGTTTTGGCAGTATGTTTTTCTTGGCGTATCTGAAGCTTGGTGAAGATTATATAGTATCTAAACTTCGGAAGGAAACGGAAAGAAATATTTATGGAACTGTTACATAAGAAAGTCAATTTTTCTTACTCTTTTTTATTACTAAAACGATTCTAGTTTTTACAGAATGAGAATGCTGAACGAATCCTTCAGTTACATAAAATTAAAAAAATCAGAAAAGCTATCAACTTAAGGCAATGGGGTAATTATATAACAATATTTATGTTTACTGTTTCCGTACTGAAAGTTTAGTTATATCTAAGGGATAATTGTTGGTGGGCTTCATAAATCTTGGGACCTATTCTCTAGTACAACAGTAATCTGTATTTCTAGCAGATAGTATATTGTGGGAACTGATAGATTTGGTCAGCAGTCTGTTTTTATGGCAATGAAGTGCTAACTATCACAAATGTACTCTTCATCTTGAAAGGTACAGCTGTCTCCCATTTGTTTCCAAGGTCTATTTCCTTCTCCAGTAGGCTCAAAGCTGTTTCTAAAAGAAGAAAGGTTGTATATTTAGCCTGAAATACATACTGTGAACAGCTTAAAACAATTAGATGATGAGAGTATTATTGTCAGTCTTCTTTTGACAGTCGTCTTAAAATATTCAAAATACATATCCAATGAAGCAAAAGGATATATAACTGAATGTAATCATAGCGCTGTTCGTATGATTCTCAGTTTTATGTACAGTTTTGCAGTCTTTCCATCTATACAATGCTCATAAGTACAAAAGATACACTTCCTATAACCTGTACTATATGAGAATTTCTTAATGCAGATGTGTACATTGAGAGAAAAGTTGTAGTGTCCTTCTAATGTCATATTATTGGCAGAGTACTGTTTCAAACTCCTTTAAATGATGTCATCTTTAGATTATCTCCAAACAGCTTATCGCTAGTGCTGTTTTTAATATTGCTTTATTAGCCTGCCTTGTTCTTACACTGCATTTTTTATTTAATAGTTAATCAAGTTCTATCAATTTTGGTTCGTCTCTGGTGACTATATAAACAAAGGCTTGCCATCTTCACTTGTCTTAATAGCTTTTTCGAAGGCATTGCAATGGACTTTTTGATTCCTGTCTTCCTACCTTATCCCTTGTTATTCTCTTCTCCTTTCTTCAGCCTTGCCAATCATGATTTTACTCTTGTTCATCGCTTGTTTGCATTGCATGGTTCAAATATGTAACTTCTGCTTGCTGATCTTTGCCTTAATGGATGGTTTACCTTTATTTGGTCTAGGACTGTTTGATAGGTTCTTTTTGCAGTCCAATTTATACTCATAGGAACCATCTCCAGATCCATAAATCAGAAATGCCATTGTTGTTTCTGTTCTTCTTTTTCAGACTCTTTCTCCATCATCCATATTCATTGAAAAGACTATTGCTTTCATTTTTCTAATCTGTGTTATTATATAAATGTCCTTGTGACAGACTGTCATTCTTTCAAATGATTAGTTAAATGTACTATTTCTGGCTGACAATCTTGAGTCTAGGAAAGAAATGAGAAAAGAATAGATAAGGGATTTCTCACCAAGAGAGTATCTCATGGCAGCAAGAAAGCTGAAACTGACTAAGAAGCTGGCAAAGAATAGGAGAAAGAGAAGAGAAAAATAACTACATAAGAAAAATAAATAAATTAGGCAGTCTTAGGCTGCTAAACAGATGCGTATTCTGGGCACTGTCTAATAGGATTCATCATTAAATTTGCCATGTAAGAAAGAGGATGAGATCTGTCTACCCTGTAGAGATATCCAGGGGGAAGAGAGGAGTCCATCCTACAGAGTTATCCAGAAAGTGCATTGGGAATTGAAGAACCCCCCCCCAAAGAAGTTCAAGTTAAGCTAGCCATAAAAGTTATATTAACTAAAGCCCTTGAGTAACCCTTTGGGGAATTTAATAACAGCTACACTTTAGGGTAGGCACATTGTCATTTAATCAGAAGCAATATTGTCAACAGAGAGATAGTTTATTTAAATTGTAAAGCAACTAGTTTCATTAAAGCATTGGCCTTTAATGACAAAAGTAGGAAGAACTGTAGGCATCTATTTGTAGGCTTTAGTTATATCCTATTTGCTTTGCTATCTGACTCGAGAATCAGTGTCTTGTTATGCTAATAATAAAGAAAGCTCCACCTTGATTGTGTAAGATATAATTTAAATTAGAAAGGGAGTTTTCTCCCATTTTCAAGGATCTGTCACAATACCTGAACCACACTAATGTGCGTTCCAAGATTCCTAACAATTTCTTGATCTTGCCTACCTCAAAGGGCTGTCAAAACCTTTTCTGCTTTAGAATACACCTAACACAGTGATGGCGAACCTTTTAGAGACTGAGTGCCCAAAAAATGGCCCCACCCCCACCTTGGCCCCACTCTGCCCCCCCATCGCACCCACTCTGCCCCCACTCACCCTGCCCCAGCTCCACCTCCACTCACCTGCAGGGCCACTCACTGCCTCCATGGCCAGCCGCAGATCACCCAGGCAACCCAGCAGCATCAACTGCACACGATGGGGTGTGAGAGCAGAGTCTTGTCCCCGCTGCCCAGCTGCCATGTCCTTGGCTGCGCTGCTTTGCGTGGGCCATGCCAGGGTGCGACTCTCCTCTGGGGGGGCTGTTGGGGAGTGGGAGGGACGGGGTTGGGATAATGGCGTGCGGGCCCACAGAGAGGGCTCTGAGTGCCGCCTCTGGCACATGTGCCATAGGTTTGCCACCACTGGCCTAACAGAGTTAAGGCAGAATTATTGTGAGTTTCTTTCTCAAAATGTTTTTCCCACAACTCAGATAAACTTTCTATAACAGCTCTTCATCCTTCTGACATTCAATCATGTTAGTGTAATTAGTGTTGAATCAGTGCAATCAGTGTAATTAATGTTTAATCTTGACTAGACAAATGCAAGTTCCAACTTCCAGGTAATAATGAAGCTCTCTGGGTATCCTTGACTCAAGTTATACTGCTATATAAACTGCTTCACAGGAATATTTCAAGGTACAGGGAGACATTCCTTATTAACATCTTGCTGAAATCAAATGTGAAAAAATAGGATTAGGAAAATTACTAATTAAAAAAAATCTTTGTGGTTTCCCTATTAATTACTTAAAAACCTCACACACAGTTGTCCAGTGCTGTCCATTCTAGTTCCTGTAGTTGTTGAGTGTGAAAAAAACATATGTACGGTATCTTAATGTATATATTTTCTCACTTTTACACCTCCTTTCTGTCCTATGTCATATTGCATTTTCAAACCCAATCTGTATAGTATTTTGCAAGTTTCTTTATCAATGGGTATTTATGATTTACATTTAAATTTTTCATTTGTCATTCATTTAAAATTTACTGATACCATAGGAGGAGACTCGGGTTACTTTATAGTAATCGAAAATCAAAACTAGTCTTTTAACATCTTTTCTAACAAATTTTATAGAAAGGCATAAGCTTTCATCTAATGAAGTAGCTGATCAAGTGAGCTACAACTCATGAAAAGCTTGTGTCTTTTCATAAAATTTGTGTGTGGGGGGGATTTACTTGTCTCCATCTGAATTTTGACTAGAATTTGCTGTTTATTTTTGTGCTTTCTTGCCATCTCACTAGTAAATTGCCACATCTATCTATGTTATTCATTCATTTTCAAAGAGTGGCATCTGACAAATGTTTTTTTTGTACTGTTTCACAGTATTTCAGACTAAATGACCTCCAAGGTCCCTTCCAACTTTATTATTATTATTATTAGTTCCTCTTTCCTCTATCAAGCATTATTTATTTATTTATTTATTTATTGATGGGATTTATATCCCGCCCTATCTCCCGAAGGACTCAGGGCGGCTAACAACAAAACATATAATAAGTACAGAAATCAAGATAAAAATGAAATTGAGAACATCAGTGCAATAAATTAAAATTAGAAAATTTAAAAAATGAATTAAAAATACTAAATATAAATTAATTAAAATGCCTGTCAGTCTAGGTCAGCCTGGTGGAACAGGTGTGTTTTGAGGCCGCGGCGAAAGGATTGGAGGTATTGGGCCATCCGAAGCTCAGGGGGGAGCTGATTCCATAGGGTTGGCGCTCCCACAGAGAAGGCCCTCCCCCTGGGGGTCGCCAGCCGACATTGCCTAGCTGACGGTACCCTGAGGAGGCCCTCTCTGTGTGAGCGTACTGGACGATGGGAATTTGTTCCCGGCAGTAGATGGTCCTGCAAGTATCCCGGACCTAAGCCATGTAGGGCTTTAAAGGTAAGTACCAGCACCTTAAATCTCACCCGGAGGGCAACTGGTAGCCAATGCAGCTCACGCAGGAGGGGTGTAATATGGGAGTATCGGGGAGCTCCCATCACAACCCGTGCAGCTGCATTCTGCACCAGCTGAAGCCTCCGGGTGGTCTTCAAGGGCAGCCCCATGTAGAGAGCATTACAGTAATCAATACGGGAGGTAACGAGTGCGTGGGTGACTGTACGTAGGGCATCTCGGTTCATGAAGGGGCGCAATTGGTATATAAGACGAATCTGTGCAAATGCCCCCCTAGCCACGGCTCCAATGTGATCTTCAAAACTGAGTCGTGAATTTAGGAGGACGCCCAGATTGCGTGCTCTATCAATGGGAGGTAACATCTCTCCTCCTATAGTCAGAGATGGAACCTCTTGGACTAAACGAGATGACGGTATGTACAGCCACTCAGTCTTGGCCGTATACAAACTAGCAGTCATAAAAAGGAAGGTAAATATGTTCCTTGTCTGATAGAGTTTTATTTTTGCTTCCTTTCCATATTAACCTAAATGCTGAGCATTTCCATTTTTAGTTCTCTCCAATGTGAAAAATGACAGCTTACTAAAAAAAAAAACCAGAAGGGAAAAACTGTTAAGGACATATGAAGTGCCCAATTGTTGATATCAGGAAAGCTTTGAGCAGTTTTCCTTTGATTCTCTAGGCAGACAGACTTACGTGTTCTTTGACAGTGTCACATAAAACAGTATTTAGTCTATTCTATTTTTAACATGCTGCTCTTCAGACAAAAAACATTACAGTGATATAAAAAGAGAATTAAGAGTTAAAATGGTTTTTCAAAACCAATGTTGTTTTCAATGTTGCTTGTACATCTGCATCGCTATGAATACTTACATAAAATTAAGATAAACATTTACGGTAAATATTGCTTTGATTTGGTATATATTTTTAAAGGCTCTCAAATAATCACATCTAGGATTCCTTCCTAAATCAAGAGGCTTTCAGATAAAGTAATCTTTGGAAAATAATTTTCAGTATAACTTTCTGTAAGAGTCACATGACTTCATTTTGCCTGCCTTTAAATGCAGGAATAACAATGATAGTAATAGAAAATATTTCCAGATTAGAATGACAGAAAAATCTCCTTTTGACACTGAAATAACAACTAGATATCAAGCCTCTTGATTTAGGCGGGAATCCTAGATGTGATTATTTGAGAGCAAGGTCCATCCAGTTCAGTAAGGTTTGCTTCTCTATAGATTTCCACAGAATTACATTGTAATCTAAGAATATTTGCTTAATAATAATTGATTTTACAAGTAGTCATAAGTACAATATAAAATACAGAGTGGGAACAACAGCAGCTGTAAGGCTAAACACAGTAACAATTTTCCTTGCAACACAATTTCCTTGCGTTGCTACAATTGATTCTTCTTTACAATCTTATGTGAAGAATTGGGGAGTATTTCAGGGCAGATCTGAGGCACGCACAAAAGGTGGAAAGAATTTCTCTGTATGAGAAGTATAGTTACAACTTGTGGGGTGTCATTTAGTACTTCTAATAATGACCAAATACTCTTATCTAGCACCTACAGAATCATTAGTAGAGTATATTGTCACCTAAAATATCCTATTATTATGGTTTGCCTTTAGCTGGCACGGCAAAATATTGTAATGTTTCAATAGTATTACATACTCATATACTTATCACAAAACAGTATGCTTTAATATAGCATGTCAATGAAGTTTTAAAGTGGTAACAGAATATATAATCTGTACAATATGCTAGGTTATTTCAATTAATTATTTTTCTTCACTCATTCTAGAATGATGTGGTATGATTCTCAATCCTGGTAGTAATTCAGGAAGTTGATAAATATAGACAGGGGCAAAACGCCCCAATATTTAAAATATACTTTCTGTGATTCAATTGGTAATACATAGACATCAAGATTATTAGCCACCAATGACTCCACAGAAAACCATTTTGCTTTGCTGATTAAGGTGGTGGATGAAGAGACAGGAGACTCACGTTTTAGTTCCTCCTCAGCCACAGAAGCTCACAGGGTGATTTGGGGGCCAAATCTCTCAGCCCTTCTGTTTCACAGGTTTGCAAAATAGGAGCAGGATACAAGATGTCTGCCATCTTGAGCTTTTACACAAAAGGTAGAATATAAATAAAATAATTCCTCTATGAATTTGTCTAATCCAGAGTCACATAATTAAATGACATGTAACACACATTTGTTTGTTTAATTTTTATAACTGGCCATTTCACCCCAGTGACTCTTGAGAGAGGAACAAATCTAAAATAATTAAATAGAAAGATACTAGCTTTCAGGTTTTGAGATACTTGATAAACATTGTATAACATGGAGATGTTAATCTGCGACTGAATTTGACATGATCATGTATGTTTTAATTGTTCTTTAGCTAGTGCAGTTCACAATTTAAACAAAAGGTGGCAAGATTTTCAAACATACCTAGTCCAAGGGTATTTGGTGATTACTTATTACCCTTATAATTTCTTTCAAAGCAAGAAAATCAAACATAGTCATAAAAGAATAGAAGCATCTATTTCATTTGGATAGTCTATATTTATTTACTAAAATTTCCTTTGAAAAATTGGATTTCAGTCATAGAGACAAAAAGCAAAACTTTTTTACATAAAGGCTTGTGAAAGCTAATTTAAATGATTGTTTAAGCAGTATTTTGGATTTCTTTGTAAAGTGTTATGCTTAAAAAATTAATAGAACTTCACTATTCTGTTGTTGCTTAGGAATAAAAAAAATGACGTACTAAGAAAAGAAGAGACAAATGAAAGTACGTATGGGAGCAAATGAAAATGTATTGTAAAAGTGGAAAGCCCAGCATAAATCACTTTAATAATGTCTAAAATATATTAAGGGAGAGATGATCCCTGAGTTCCAGTATTACAAGTGAAAAATCTCAAATAACGTGTCTGCAGACATACATGTGCACATATGCACACTCTCCCAACACATATTAAGCAGAAGCTTGTACAACCAGATTCCTTCTGATTTTGGGCTAACAGACTAACCTGGCTTTTTTCCTACAAATATTAGCAGACACAGTTAGTTTGTGTCTCCTAGTGTTTATCCCAATGTTCCTAGTGAAGCATTTTTTATTTTTTGGAAATATTTCTTTTAATGAGTGCGTATCTGCTGATTAGGAAGACTTAACAACTCAGTTGTCTGATGGGGTTATAAAGAAGCATTTGAAGCAGAGGTGTTCAGCCATTGCAAAGCATGAGATACTGGTAGGGTAAGGCCTACCTCAGGTAGTGCCAGCTCCTAACTTCTGCCTCCATAAAGCTGGACAGCTACAACAAACTGAATCTGGCCGCATCTTGTGAAGGGTAAAAAAAGAACAGTGAAGGCTCAGAGAACATATTCTCAAAATGTTCTTAGTGAAGAAAAGCTATTCCTATTAGGGAATAATTTTTACTCTCCAGCTGCTATTTTTGTTCCAGCTGCATCAGTAGGAAGCCCTTTTCCTTGCTACCAGCTGTTACCTCCTCCTAAAGAAATTGGAATCCTAGGTAGGAGATGGCATGTCATTACAGCCACTTCTTCGCAAATGTGAAAAGGAAGTTTGTTCAGCAAAACACTGAGGATGTACCATAGATTTAAATTGGGTATTATCCTGCTTTGATCTAACACTTGAGAAATGGTTATGATTGCAAAATATATATAACAATACAGTAAAAATATAAGACCACATGTGAAGTTCAAAAGACCAGCAAATTCAGTAAAATTTTATTATTAAAAACCAGAGCAATTAAATATAATTGGAAATGCTTTTGAAAATACCGTAATGTATCGTCTCAGCTTCGGCTGCCAATGCAACATAGCTCATTGATATAATAAGATACTATGATCAGATTTTCATGTATTTGCTAGATCTCTATTTATCTCAATAGATGACGAGTGTAATGTTGCAAATAAAATTAATGCATTGAAAAGGTAGAACTATCTTATTTATAAATGTCATTGATTTGTTTCATTCAGTCTTACATACTGCTTCAGTCACAATCAAGCCTACACTCTTTCAGTAAACATGTTAAAATAGCTGTACAACAATAATTGTAATAATACAGTTCAAATCACATCATGTTAAGAAATAGCATACCAAAGTCATTTAGACTGTGATTTACTACAGGGGGAATAAGTCTTATCTAATATCTAATATTTCTTAACCTTGGTCAATTGAAAATGTATGGACTTCAGTTTCCAAAATTCCCAAGCCAATATAGCTGTCTGAGAAATTATAGGAGTTGAAGTCCACATATCTTCAAGTGGTTAAGATTGAGAAACACTGGTCATATCAGTTCCCAAAAGTTATTTAAATATCTTTAAATACAGCAAATCAGGTCTTTTTGAAGCCATAGCTAGCAATATAATGAGAGGAAATGTACAACATCTATTATCAAGAATAACAATAATTTCACTTGCAGCTATTTCATTACCTTGCAGGATATAACAAATAGTATTCATACTTCAAAATACTACTCTTTCTATAGAGTAGCCTCAGGTGTACATCCATCTCATTAAATATAATTGTACAATTGTGTATCAGGTATTTTTCAAAAGTATATGGCCTTTAGAAGAATATAAAAATAGATTTTTCTGGATTGCTGCTAATAATATTTTATACTTTTGATTTGCCTATTCTGGGGGAATTGAACAATAATTCTCTTTCAGTAAAGAAATAATTTTACTCATCACTCCAAAGATTGTCTCTTTAATTAATATAATATTTGCCAGACTTTTTTTATTTTGGATTTACAGTGGCCATGAAATAATTAGTATGTTCAGGAAAATTCTAGCACTGACACATAGAATGTGATTATGAGCATTATTATATTGACATTTATAGAGTTATGAAGAATGGTGGTTTTTTTCTAATATTCAAACAAATTATTCTGAATTAAAATAATACTTTCGGATTTTACACACACACACACACACACACACACACACACTGCTCAGCTTATGATCACAATTGAGCCCAAAATTTCTGTTGTTAAGTGAGATACTTGTTAAATGGGTTTTGCCCCATTTTACAACCTTTCTTGTATCAATTGTTAACTGGATCACTGTGGTTGATAGGTTAGTAACCTGGTTGTTAAGTGAATCTGGCTTCCCCATTGACTGTGCTTGTCAGAAGGCTGCAAAAGGGAATCACATGACCTTGGGACACAGCAACCATCATAAATATGAACCAGTTGCCAAGCATCTGAATTTTGATCATATGATCATGGGGATGCTGCAAAGGTCATAACTGTGAAAAATGGTCATTTTTCCAGTGCTGTTGTAACTCTGAATGGTCACTAAATGAACTGTTGTAAGTCAAGAACTACTTATAGTTGGGGGGGAAATTCTAGCAGAAAAGTAGATATAATAAAATATAAATATGAAATGTATTCTGTTATATTTATATATAAATAAAAAAATCATAGCACTAAACCAAACTAAGTGTATAGCCGTGAATGTGCTTTTGTGGTTGATGTTTGTTCCAGTAAAAAATGTAAGTTTTTGTCTTGAATCAAAAACTGAGTCATACACTCAGAAATGTTTGTATGATTGATGTAGATGGGTGCCATCAATTTCTGTGCAATCATAAAGACATGCAATTTACATTTCTATTATCTTTCTACTATTTTCCAAAGCATTGATGTAATGTAATTCGAAAGACATATTTAAGCAAAAGCAGTGAGGCAAGTAATTTTAAATGCATTTAGTGAAATCATTATGTGAAATTCTCATTGCCTCAAAAAGACTTTTACGAAAATTTATCAAACCAAAGTGAGTTAATTTCATGCAATAAGATTGGAATTATCGTGTCCATCCATTCAACAATTCTATTGTTATTAACAGACATGAAGTATGGTTTTACTTACTTATGCTCAAGACTTTTTTTATTGAAATATTAACCAAATAGCTATGCTTCTATATTTTTCTATGTTAAAGGTAAAGGGTAAAGGTTCCCCCACACATGTGTGCTAGTCGTTTCCAACTCTAGGGGCCGGTGCTCATCTCCGTTTCAAAGCCGAAGAGCCAGCGCTTGTCTATGTTACAACTTGTCAAATTACCAGAGAGGCATAAATGAATAAAAGAGCTTCAAACTTTTCAGCTTTTTCTTACAGGAAAATACTGTATTTGAGTACTTAACTATTTAGGCTGCTTTCTTCTCCATTTTACCTAGTTCTATTATATCTATTTTCAAATATGATAACTAGAAGTGTACACAGTGTTCTAGTGGACATGCCATAGATTTGTATCAGGATCATTACAATACTGACACTTCTATTTCAGTCTCTTTTCTAATAATCTCTTGCATTAAGGTTTTCTTCTTCACATACTGCATGTATTATGTACTATGAAATAAATACCTTTTTTATAGCTTCAGGTAGTTCAGAACCTATCAGCCTATATGTAAAGATGGGAGAGTGGGGAAATTGTCCAGTGTGCATCAGTTTACAGGTGAAACTCGGAAAATTAGAATATCGTGCAAAAGTTCATTTATTTCAGTAATGCAACTTAAAAGGGGAAACTAATATATGAGATAGACTATTCTAATTTTCTGAGATTGTGGATTTGGGGTTTTCATGAGCTGTAAGCCATAATCATCACATTTATGACAAATCAGGGCTTGTACTATCTTGCTTTGCATGTAATGAGTCTATCTCATATATTAGTTTCCCCTTTTAAGTTGCATTACTGAAATAAATGAACTTTTGCACGATATTCTAATTTTTCGAGTTTCACACTTAAGCTGAACTCCAGGTTCCTTGGCCTTTCATCCAGTTTAAAAATAATCATCTACTGCTCTTCACTTTAAATTGCTGTTATTAGAGTCCTTTAAGTTAATACTGACTGTTAGTGACCGTAGATATAAATAGTTTTGTTGTAACTTTTATCAAAGAAAGTATTCTGTCAATACCTTCTTCCTGTAGCTGAAAGAGAGTGTCTGATCCAGAATCATCCAGCTGACTTACATGTCTAAGGCAGTTCGCAGTTTCCCCACTTCTAATTCAGTACCTTTAGCCATTATGCCAAATAATCTCTTATTTTTATTATCCTGAATAATTTATATCATAAATGAATTTGGCCATCTTGTATCTTATCCCTAAGTCAAGATAATTTACAAATGAGTTAAAAAGCAAGATAATTTACAAAAAAGTTAAAAGGTACCACACCCACTATAAATCCTTGACAGAGTCTATTTCTTACTTCCATCCTGTTTTTTCAAATTTGTTCCAATTCAGCTGAATCTTTCTTGAAATGTGTCCAGCACTGAACGCAGAATAAAGTGAACAATTATTTCATATGATTGGAAATTACATCTCTGTTGATGCAGCTTAAAACTGCATTAGTCTTTTAGGTAACCACTCTTTTGCTTCTATTACAAAGCTAGATATCCCAAGTTGTTCATTTGATTTAATTTCTTAAATGAAGTACGGTACTTTATTTTTGTTTGTATTGTAGTTCATTCCGTTATTTTCATGCTGCATCTTTAACCTGTCAAGATTGTATTGAACTGTATTATTATCTTCACACTTAACATTGCCAAATAACCATCTGTTCCATAGATCCTATCATTATTCTTGCAGCCCTTCATTAATTCTCTAAGATTTCAGTAAGACCGCTTAAGCTTTTCAGTACATCCCATTTTGCAAATGTACACATAAATAGGTTTATGCCTAGTCCTATATATTCAAAACAATAGCTCTTTTCTTCAGCAACTAACAAATCACCATTCTGAATTTTTCCACCAATCCACTCTTGTCACCTAACATTTTCTCCTGGGTCACAGGATTTCAGAATGTTGACAAGTTTCCCCCAAACTCACGTCTGGTTCCTTCGTTATTATTAATTTAAACATAATGTGGAATTACTACAAACCAGCACATTCTTAATTTCATACAGTTGTTGTTGTTCAGTCACTAAGTCATGTCTGACTCTTCATGGCCCATTGATTATAGCATGCTGGCCTTCCTGTCCTCCACTGTCTCTTGAAGAGAGACTGCCAGAGTCCATGTTCATTGCATTGAAGACACTTCCTAGCCAGAGTGCAATAAATGCAACTTGTAATTACGCTTTGTGTTACATGTCATCTAGATCAACAGTAATTATTAATCTTAGTTAAGAATAATTCAGAACTCAAGAGCTGAACATACTTGAACTGGAAAAATGTCAAAATAGACATTTTTATCTTCTACAGTATATAATTTAGGAAATATGTTACAGAAAATAATAGAAATGCCACTTAAAATAATTTACATTAAAAGGTAAAGGTAAAGGTTCCCTCGCACATGCGTGCTAGTCGTTTCCGACTCTAGGGGCCGGTGCTCATCTCCGTTTCAAAGCCGAAGAGCCAGCACTTGTCCGAGGACTTCTCCGTGGTCATGTGGCCGGCATGACTAGACGCCAAAGGCACACGGAACACTGTTACCTTCCCACCGTAGTGCTCCCTATTTTTTCTACTTGCATTTTTACGTGCTTTCGAACTGCTAGGTTGGCAGAAGCTGGGACGAGTAACAGGCGCTCACTCTGTTATGCGGCACTCGGGATTCGACCCGCCAAACTGCCGACCTTCTGATCGACAAGCTCAGCGTCCTAACCCACTGAGCCACTATAGCCTTATTAATTATTCCATAAGCAACATAAAAGGCACTGTTTAGAATAACATTAAGGTTTTTTGATAAACACATAGAAAAGATTGCTTCCAGGTTAGGAGGAATTCTAAACAAAGTTACAATAAATTCATCTAATTTTGGCTCTGGGTTAACCTGGCAGAAAGAATTAATCTATTTTTTGTCTTTTTACTTAATTATATTACTTTGAAAGAATGTACTCTTCGTTTATTTCCCAATGGTCATGAATAGAAAAGGTACTATTTCATACTTGTTTGGGAGAACTTAAAATGAAGGGTCCTTGCTCTGTGCACTGATGATGATACCTGAAATAATAATAATAATAATAATAATAATAATAATAATAATAATAATAATAATAATAATAATAATAATAATAATAATAATAATAATAATAATTTTATTTGTATAACGCCCTTCTCCCGAAGGACTCAGGGCGGTAAACAGGGCAAACATATAAAAATACAAAAATACAAAAATTAAAAGAGATTAAACAAGATGCCCAAAGCTTACAACAATAAGTTAAAATACTTTACAACAATAATAAAACCCAAACCCAGCCCCCATCAGGCCAGGCCGACTTGTTCGAACAAGTAGGTCTTCAGATCGCGTCAGAAGGAGCAAAGGTCGGGCACCGTCCGGAGCTCAACCGGCAAACGATTCCATAAACCTGGCGCGCCCACAGAGAAGGACCTCCCCCTGGGGGCCACCAGGCGACATTCTCTAACCGGTGGCACCCTGAGGAGGCCCTCTCTGTGGGAGCAGACAGGGCGGAGGGAGGTTGATGCCGGCAGCAGGTGATCCCTAAGGTACTCCGGACCCATGCCATGTAGGGCTTTAAAGACCATTACCAGCACCTTGAATCTCACCTGGAAGACAACTGGAAGCCAATGCAGATCACGGAGCAGAGGTGTAACATGGGAGTATCGGGAGACTCCCAACACAACTCTTGCGGCTGCATTCTGCACCAGTTGAAGCCTCCGAGTGGTCTTCAAGGGCAGCCCCATGTAGAGAGCGTTGCAGTAGTCTAAACGAGAGGTCACGAGTGCATGAGTGACCGTACGCAGGGTATCCCGGTCTAGATAGGGCCGCAACTGGCACACCAGGCGAACCTGGGCGAAGGCCCCCCTAGTCACCATTACTATATGGTCTTCCAAAGAAAGCTGTGAATCTAGGAGGACTCCCAAGTTGCGAGCCCTATCTACGGGGGGGTAATAACTCACCCCCCATAGAAAGAGATGGAATATTCTGAATATCCCAAGACCCGAACCGCCTCCAGGCAACGGGACATCACGTCGAGGGCATCACTGGGGTGGTTTGGGGTCGAAATAAAAAGCTGGGTATCATGACCGCCTGGAACCAGCCTCGTGTCCCCTCCCGAGCCGCATAAACCAGCCAGGAAGGGCACGGGTCCAATAAACATGTGGTGGAGCTCAGCCTCCCCATAATCCTGTCCACTTCCTCCGGAGTCACAGGATCGAACTCCTCCCAGATAACATCGACAAGACCACCCGTGTCTTGATCGTCAGACTCTGCCCAGTCGGAGTCCAAACCGGTCCAAATCCGAGCGATTTTGTCCGACAGATGTTGACTAAACTCCTCTGCACGACCCTGCAAGGGTTCCTCTCTCACCTCCTGATAAAGGAGGGAGCGAGTCACCCTGAACAGGGCGGCCGGGCGATTATCTGCGGACGCGATAAGGGTAGCGAAGTGATTAGACCTCGCCACCCTTATCGCAGCGAGATAAGACCTAATACAGGTTCTTAGTCGCAATCGGTCGGATTCAGATCGGCTGGATCTCCAACAGCTCTCTAGGCCCCGTCTCCGACGCTTCATCTCCCAGAGCTCCGCGGAAAACCATGGAGCCCGCTGGGATCTGCACCGGGTTAGGGGCCACAAGGGTACAACTCGGTCAAGTGCCTCCGTGGCTTCCCTTTCCCAGGCTTCCACTAAGGCATCTGCCGAGCTGTGAGCAAAGGAGGCAGGTGGGGACCCCAGCGCTGCCTGGAACCTCTCAGGGTCCATTAAGTGCCTGGGGCGGAACCATCTAGTTGGTTCCACACGCCCATGGTGGAATGAAACATCTGCAACGAAACCAATACGCTCAGAAAGCCCCCCACAGTTCAACTCCTGACCTATAAATATTCTCTTCTATCGGAACTCAAATATGAACTTAAGAAGATAGAGCACAAAGAATGTAGTAGCCACAATAGCAGTTATGTCTGATGCAATGAGCAGCTGAGCAGCTGAAGATACTCGGCCCCAGTTTCCTTTTAGTGTCAATTCTGTTGATAGAAAGGAAGACAATGACACCAGCAGATGAGTGTTGCTTACCCAAAGATCCCATTATTTGATTGAGTGCTCATTTCTGAACGCAAGGGTAGCTGTCCATAGTTTATTGTATTTTTCCTGAGTTCATTACAGCTTTGGCATGGAGTGCACAGTAGCCAGGAAGATTTAAGAGCAGATTATTAAATTTTTGGTACCTAGTTAAAATTTTATGTAGTTGCTGCATTGTGATAAACGGGGGGGGGGGGGAGATGCACCAATTGTAGCATTAGGTGAATGAACAGAGACATAATATAAACTGCTTACATTATACAAAATTTCTTCATTTATAACATAGTGTTATGGAAATGATCTAGAGGTTTACAAGCAACAAGCAAATTTTGAAAAAAAATAAAACAACTTAAAGAAATATGGTAAAGGTAAAGGTTCCACCGCACATGCGTGCTAGTCGTTTCCAACTCTAGGGGCCGGTGCTCATCTCCGTTTCAAAGCCGAAGAGCCAGCGCTTGTCCAAGGATGTCTCCGTGGTCATGTGGCCAGCATGACTAGATGCCAAAGGTGCACGGAACGCCGTTACCTTCCCACCGTAGTGGTCCCTATTTTTCTACTTGCATTTTTTACGTGCTTTTGAACTGCTAGGTTGGCAGAAGCTGGGACGAGTAACAGGCACTCACTCTGTTACGCGGCACTCAGGATTCGACCCGCCAAACTGCCGACCTTCTGATCAACAAGCTCAGCGTCCTAACCCACTGAGCCACCACATCCCATGTAAAGAAATATGAGAGGTGCCCAAATCAGGAAAATAATTCCATGCACAAGGTCTGCAAGGAAACATGGGCAGTAACCTTTCATTTAGGGTAAACCTTTCATTTCGATAGGGCTCGCAACTTGGGTGTCCTGGATTCGCGGCTCAGTTTTGAAGATCATATAGGAGCTGTGACCAGGGGGGCTTTTGCCCACGTTCGCCTGGTGCGCCAGTTGCAGCTCTATCTGGACCGAGATGCCTTGCGCACAGTCACTCATGCGCTCGTGACCTCCCGGTTAGACTACTGTAACGCTCTCTACATGGGGCTGCCCTTGAGGACCACTCGGAGGCTTCAACTGGTGCAGAATGCAGCCGCGCGAGTTGTGATGGGGGCTCCCCGATACTCCCATGTAACACCTCTGCTCCGCAAGCTGCATTGGCTTCCGGTTGCCCTCCGGGTGAGATTCAAGGTGCTGATGATGACCTATAAAGCCCTAAATGGCTTGGGTCCGGGATATCTGAGGGAACACCTGCTGCCGGCATCAAGTTCCCTTCGTCCTGTGTACTCCCACAGGGAGGGCCTTCTCAGGGTGCTGCCGGCAAAGGATTGCCGGAGGGCGACACCCAGGGGGAGGGCTTTCTCTGTGGGCGCGCCTGCCCTTTGGAACCAGTTACCCGTAGAGCTCAGGACTGCCCCAGATTTTCATTCGTTCCGCCGGGACCTGAAGACCTGGCTCTTTGAGCTTTCCAGCCAGGACTGAGAACTTTTAATTTTTAACCTATTGTAATTGGGTTTTTTTAATTAGAGTTAAGGGTTTTAGATTTTAATTAAGGATAATTTAATTCATTTTAATTTGTTATTAACTTTTGTATTGTTATATTGTTTTAATCGCCTTGTGAACCGCCCTGGGTCCTACGGGAGAAGGGCGGTATATAAGTTTAAATAATCAATAATAAATAAATAATATTTGTTGTGAGAGTTGTGATGCAGAATGAGCTAGTCAGCCAGAAAGGAATACAATATGATTAAGATGGACCAATTATTATTTATTCTTTGTCTTTTTTTTAAAAAAAAGTTCTATGAGCTATAAAGGATGTACCTCAGAATCTCAGTGAATGATTATATGAAGATGCCCATCAAAAATAAAATACGTCACTGAGGGTTTGACATAAGTCATTTAATGGCTTTAAACTTAGATAGTGCTTTCACTTTCCATTCTTTAACTCAAGTCTTTGTTAGGTTGCTTTCAGTTTATCTGAACCAGGATCTTATCCATGGTTTTAATTGAAATTCTTTGAGTGAGAATATATTTGTGGACAGTGGACAGTCTGTGCTGAGGTGTTTGGGATTTTCTAGTGGTCAGTTCCAGCCAGTCTTGGATTACACTGAATTTCATTATATATTTCCAATTAAGATTTAAGAGTTGGAATATGAATTGTCACTTGGTGGGATAATTTATGCTTGGAAAAGGCAGCGTGCTCTTTCATTTCCCAGTGATTGTCAGTATCATAATCATAAATTAATATTGGTTCCATTTTTACTAATATGGTAGATGATTAAGGAAAGAAGGATTTTTTTTTCTTAAAAGGACAATTTTCTTTTAGTTTTCCCGGGCACTATATTTTTAACATGATTGGATTGATTTTACTCTGCTAACAGTAATCATAGAAATTAATTAAAAATCTGACTACAAGCTTTGTGTGCTGTGTTAGTGTAAATCTACTAAATCTTTAGTATATTAAGCCCTTGAAAACAATGAAATGTAATAATAATAATAATAATAATAATAATAATAATAATAATAATAATAATAATAATAATAATATAATTAATATGGAAGGGACCTTGGAGGTCATCTAGTCCAACCCCTGCTCAGGCAGGAAACCCTATACCATTTCAGGCAAATGGCTGTCCAGTCTCTTCTTAAAAACCTCCAGTGTTGGAGCATTCACCACCATGTGTACGGATTTAACTTTGTCTAGAGTAGACTGTATCAAATACAGTAATTTTCATGGACTAGCAAATCTAAATGCATATATTTTTCTTAGCCTTATTGATTGTGGCATCCTTAAATCAAACTAGGTACAAGTAGCTTATGAACATTTGTTTAATGACTATACAAAGTTATAATGGCACTGAAAAAGTAACTTACAACACCCTTACATATATACACATACATTATTCTATTTCTCTGTCTTATTTTTAAAATGTTAGCTTGTATATGAATCTTGGGATGATATAGAAACTTATCAAAAGAAGAGAGCAGAGGTCAATTGCTACCAGCCTGCCCAGTTATGTACTGTATTTATGTCTTTTTAATCTAGTCCAGTATCTGTGAGTTGTTTTTTGTTACATATAATACAGCTTTCCTTTAGAATTATCTTACTACTCGAATCTTATAAAATCCCATGAATGAATGAATGAATGAATGAATGAATCTCTCTGTACATGTCCGTGTGTATGTTTGAAATGTTGATTTTATCAAAATCTACCTGTGATTAAACATAGAGTCAAATTTCCCTTATCTATGTAGAAGCTCAATGGCAAATCAAATGAAATTCTTTGGAGTATTGGCATAGTGCCCAGTGTGATGTGGTTTTCAGAAAAAGTAACCGTGCAATATTATATTTCAGAGTAAATTACATTCATAATATATGTCAGCAAACAAACCTACTTTCCTGGTTCTGTTTTGCTTTAGCAATTATTTTAGTTAGTAGAAGCATGGAGTGGCATTATTTCACCTTAAAATACTATAACAATCACATCACATGCTTAATTTCAGTTCTGGTATTCAGTCCCAAATTGGTATTACTTGTACTGCATATCAAAATATAGAGGGACAAGCTTAAGAAGAATCTTATTCCTAACTGTTCTCCCAATTAGCCAATGAAGTTCCTGCCTAAGGGTAGTTTGTATCATGAACAAAAAGCATTTACAGAGCATGGGGATACTTTACATTTAAAGCACAAAGAGAAATCTATGTTAGATGTCTTGATTTTAAAAAATACAGCAAATTTACACATGAAATCAACACAGCAGTGTTTAGCAAAAGGTAGATAAATCTTTTTGTCTCCATGTTTAATAAAAGTACAAATAAGAATAGAATATTTAATAGACATCTCCTTTCACAAAGCAGCTGTTTGCCTTGCTTCAGAAATATAATAACTGAGAGATCCAACAGATTGTGGGAACAATTTTAATTGGTTTCCATAGCCAAGGGTAGATTTGAACTTGAGGGCACCCATGCTAATCCAATACTGATGCAACTTAATATATGTGCATGGTTTTGGATTCATGTGTTATGTGAACTCATTATAGTTTGAAAATCATGATTTATGTCTTAGTTCAATGATGAATCAAACCATTTTTTAAATATATTTTATTGATTTTGCAATCACAATCCCTAGTGCCTAGTGAGCAGTGTGTTGTCTTGGTTTCATATATTTTTTAAAAAATAATTATTAACTAACAGTTAATAATGATTAATTTTTATAATTCCAGAATTAGTGTATTAATTAGTAGTATATTTCTTTTATCTTCTCATCTTCCGATAGTATTCTCCTTCATCAACCTTAAAACTGTTTAATTTTTAATATTTTCAATTCATAAATGATTAAATATAGGCATTATATGTAATTTAATTTATAGTATTATAAATTTTAGTTCAATATATTTCTTTCCTCTTTAAAAATTTATTTGCCACTTCCGTCTATGGATGAGTGGGGATGTAGTCCCCTCACTTCACGTTCAGGGGATTTTTTACTTTGGGGATCTTTTCCAAGGAATCAGTTACAAAATAGAAGAGAGAAGATTGATACTCTCACCAATTCCAAGCACGCTGTTCCTGTTCATGCTCTTGGGATTTTGGCTGTAAATAGCTTGAGCTAGACAGTGGTGTGCAGCTAGCCTTTCTCCTGTCGGGTTAGAGGGTTTCCCCCAGATCGAACAGATCGACCACTGTTGTTCCGTGATCATCGGAGCACCACTCTTTCTTTGTTGCCTCTTTGGAGCGACTTTTGATCAATTTAGAGTCCCCTGGTAGGGCAAAATTAACCGTGGGGTGCGGAGCTCCGCAATCCTGTGGCTGTGCGCTATGGCACAAAACCATAAATCTGGTTGATGAATAAAACCATTGGTGGTGTATACCTAGACAGTGGACTAAAATGCCTTCTAAGCCACTACATTATCTTGAGAAGGTGCTTGTCTCAACAAAACATCTGTTATCAATTTGCAGTTTCAATAGCACTTGTAAAACTTGTAAAAAGAGCCTTGGTGGAGCAGTGGGCTAATGCCTCCTTAAGTAACACCAGCTGCCTGCAATTAGTGTAGGTTCGCATCCCACCAGGCTCAAAGTTGACTCAGCCTTCCATCCTTCCGAGGTAGGTAAAATGAGGACCCAGATTGTTGGGGGCAATAAGCTGACTTTGTAATAATGCCGCTTGGGGGGGGGGGCGAAAGCCCTAATAAGCAGGCATATACATAGAATGAAGGCTATTGCTAAGCACATTGGTTTGTGCTTTAAAATTGTAAGCCGCCCTGAGTCTTCGGCGAAGGGCAGGATATAAATGGGATTAAAAAAAACAAACAAACCCTAAAAGAGGTTTCTGTAGATGTCTAGTGCAGTGGCAGACCAAAAAGAGCTGACATAGTGTATCTCGGGCCCTTAGAAGTGAGGGAGCCTAGGGCTTTGTGAAGCAGCTTTCAGAGGATACTTCCACTGAGTTCTCACTGATTGGAGGTGGCTTCTAGAAGACTTGCACAGCCCCATTATGTACATAACTCATTTTGACCATGTCAAAATGGTCAGTAATACATGTAGATAACTATTTTCTATTTTTAAAATCATGATTTCTTTATTCTGAACATAGAATTTAATGGTGCCTTGAATAATTACTTGGAACTTGACAGAATTGTTTTTAGTAGTATTATGTAAGCCAAATCATGTTTTCAAATCCACGTGCCTAGAACAAACGTGTGAAAGAAGGCTTTTTTTTTTAATTTCCAGTCTTTGCACACTAGCTGACTAAGGTGAATTTATGTGAGCAATCTTTTATCTATAGTTTTCCCTCCTTTTTTTTTAAAGGGTGACTGAGAACATTTTCTGTCTGTAAAATGCAGGCTCTTGTGACCTATTGTCTGGACTACACAATGCATTATTTATGGGACTCTTTCTTAAAGAGCATTTAGAAGTTGTGGCTGCTGCAGAATGCAGCTGCACATGTAATAAAGGTGTTGTGGAATATTCTCCTTTCAGATATCAGGATGATCCCAATCCTGTTGGCCTTTCATAAGGCAATGAAGAGTTTGTTGGGTGCCTGGGCCTTAGGCCTTGGGTCTTGAGTGTGTTAAGGGCCCCATTGTTGTATTAACATCCACAGTAATAGTTTTCTTGGTGCCATACATATTTGTTTTGTACTGTTCAAATTGTTTTAATAGCTTTAATTTTAGTTTTCATGTCTTATGATGTATGACACCTAGAGTCACTAGTTGAGATGGGTGGCTGTTAGCCAGAGAAGTGATTTTTTGAGGTCATGAATACATTGTTAAAATAATAGTCAAAATAAACAAAAACTTAATTGAACTTAATTAAAAATGAGTTAAAGTAATATTAAAATTAAAAAAAGAAAAGATTGTGTAAAATATATATTTTACTTTCTTTCAAAATAATTTCAAACTATGAAGATTGTTATAGTATTTTGAATGAGCTTTATTGAGAACATACAAAGATACAAATAAAGATTGTTTAGAAGACATGTTGATCTGTTTCCTGCTGGGATGGGCAGACTTTTAAATATGGTAAATTTCGTCATGACTCAGAATCACATCTTTTTGCAATCTAGCGTAAGAGTTACTTTTCCAGGATGGTAAACAGGAATCACGATATGTGACATAGTCAGGCAAGTCACTTCAGCATACTTAAGATTTAATAAATTATAGTTAGATATATTATACTGTTAATTATTTAGAGGAAGTAACGTGCCTATTTTTGTGGCATGTTTTTCCTCCTCAGATATCCATTAGCTTCTTATGGCATCTTTTGTATTACATTTATGCCAATTCATCATTACCTCTACTGGTATCCAATAAATGACATAAAAATATGAAAGAAGGAAAGGAGCTGCTCTTTAAAAAATGAGCAGCTCCTTGTATGAAATATAATTTGTATAATAAAATCCAAACAAACTTTTTAAACTAACGGGTGACTTTAATGTTACGTTAAATAATATTACATCTATATTGTTTGAGATGGTGACAACAAAAGGCAAATATGTACCTCTATACTGCATTTGTCACCAGCTTTCTCAACCCTACAGTTGAGTTAGAATTGTGGTTTTTAATCAAACCACTACAACTATGGCTTGGCTTCAATAGGTTTCCTGCATATTCTAGCTAGACATGGTAAAATATGGGCTAAGGATGTTACTTTTACCGTAGTTAGATGTATATTTGTTGATGGACCATGACACCTCAACCCAAGAAAACCTATTAATGATTCATCAGTTTGGAGATATATACATGTGGAATTCTACAGAATTCTGTCCTGGAGTTAGTGTAGTATGACATCTTTATGAAACAACTATGCCATATTTTCCTTAACCATGTCTAGTTTTAGGCACTATAAAGTTATCAAGAAACTGGCATATATGCAGAGGAAAAACAATATGAGAGTTATATGAGAGAGAAAAAACAAAAATGAATTATGTATACCATGAAGAAGATAAATCTGACAGACGAAAAGGCAGCCATCTTTAAACACTGAAGGACTTGAAAGTTAAATGTATGCTTAATAAATTTACTTTGTATAAGCAAATGGATTTGAAGTATTTTTTTATTTTAATTCCATTTATATCCCGCCCTTCTCCGAAGACTCAGGGCGGCTTACAAGCTTAGCAGTACAAAAAACTATTAATAAACATTAAGATTAGAGGCATCAACATTTCTTTTGGCACTTAAACATTTATACCCATAGGATTTTTTTAAAAAATATTTTTTTCATGAAAATAAATAAAGCTTGCACCCAGCCTTCTGTAACATTTATTCATAGAATGCCTCTGAGCCCCAGAGAAGCCCTGGATACACAGAGTTTCCAGTGGAGATGAAGGAAAGTTTTCAGGGAGTTATCCCAATAATTTATATTCAGGAAAATTGATATTTTATAATTGGATATGCTTTCAGCATAGGCATTTTGTGACAGTGTTTATGACATAGTCTCAGAATTCCTGATGTGTTTACTGGCTAGGAATAGATGAACAGAGTGGAATTTCTTTCATGGGAGATTTTAAGCATCCTGAAACAATAAATTTTCTGCGTAAGCAGGTGTATGAGCCAAATTAATTTGAAATCCATTCCAAATCATAATTGTAAATTATCTCCCAAGAAACAAATATGGCTTTGGACTGCATCTGATAGCTCTGGAACAGTGTTCTGCCCTCCAGAAACGTTGGATTATAATTCCCCTATTTCTCAGTCAAAATATGTATGGGGGAATTCTGGGACTTGCATTCTAGCATTTCTGACATGTACAGTGTCAGATTGCTGAAGGCTGCTCAGAAGCTATATGGGTGGGCAAAGAAAAAGCTCCTACATACTTCATTTTTCAAAACCAGATACATTCATCTTATTCATTCATCTCTGTTTAAGTGGATTTAGAACTGGTAAAACCCAACATCTACTCGAACAGGACAGTTAGGGGTAGGCAATTTGCAGTTAAAAAGCGTTCTGTGGAAGGAAGGAAGGAAGGAAAAAGAAGGGGGACGGCCTCCTTTTCAAAATAGCTCCGAGCCATTTCAAGCCAACGCAAACATTTGTTGCTACCAAAGCGCCCGAGGAAACAGCCGCTACTAGGGTCGCCGAAGCTGCTGAATAGCAAAGAAGTTTGCTTTTCTCAGTCTGAATGTCACTATTAATAGTACTGCCTCCACTCACTCCGTCACGTGAAAAGAAGCAGGGAGAAAAGTATGAGCGGGAGGAGGAGGAGGAGGAGGCTGCCGCTGCTTGTAAGCGTTCCTCTCCTCTTCGCAGTCACATGCCTGCAATGTCCAGAGAGGACAAGGAAAGCTTGCGCTTTTTTTTCTTCACCCCGACAATGCTCTGTTCCCGGGGTGACTACCGCACCCTCCTTTTTTTTTGTCTCTCCACTAGCCCCTTGCCTTCTTCCTCGGCATTTGCTCCGTAAATCAATCAATCATAAGATACCCCCCACACACACACACACGCACACTCTCCCCTCAATCTCTGCCATTGGTATTCTCAGCTCGCGCTGTTGGCGGAACGGATGCGCGCGAGAGGGGAACCGACTGAGGGCACGCGCGTGCACAAGAGCGCGCGCCGTGGCTGGAAAGGGTGGACCTCCCGAGTGCTCGTGCCTTTCCGGACCCCCCCTCCCTCTCCCCCTCCCCCTCGCTCTTCACTCGCGCTGGAGACTAGCGGGACGTTTCTTGGTGTGTCCTCTAGTTACTCTTTCTGCAGGCTCAGGGCAAGGCGAAAGTGGTGGGCGAGCCCGGTGGGGTGGGGTGGGGAAATATGCTATAAACTTGGGGGGGGGCGCCTTACTTCTTCTCTCCAGCCATGTGGTGCTTGCACTGTAATTCGGAGAAGACTCAATCATTGCTGGAGCTGGAGCTTGACAGCTGGTAAGCCATTACCGCCTATTGGAAACAGCGTGGGTTTTCCTAAAGCTAAAACAACCAGTCTGGAGGGGAAGGAAATTTTTTTTCCCCTTGTGTTTCAGTTGCAAATTTCAGAACAGCTTTGTTTAGTCCTCAACGATGGTTTTGTGTGATTAGTGGGGAGAGAGAGAGAGACTGAGGCAGTGTGGTTAAGAAAACGATCAGCTGCACATTTAAATACTATTCCAGTGACACAAAGGGTTTCAGTGTTTGGTCTCAATGACTGGTTTTTGCTTTTGGTTGTTGTAGTTTTTTTACTGTAACAGTTAACAGCATTCTTGGAAGAAATATTTTCTAACAAATATAAGAAATAGCACAAATAATAACGAATAAATGATAACTTTATTGGCATCAATCTACCCATAGAGTATAGACAGAAAATGTGTGAGTACATGTAGAATGCATAGTGTGGAATTCTTGTCTCTTTAGCAACATATTGAGACACGGATTTGTTCTGAATATTATATATATATATAATGTTAATCTGTTTTAAATGTTGTATAAAGGTATCTTAAGTATAAGGAAGTGTAGTTTTTCCCCCCATACATATATCCTGTTAGGCACTTTTATATTCAGTAGTACACTTGTTTGGTTTCAAAAACAACACTACAGCATTTGCATCCATCCTTCAGGATTAAGACGTATAGCTTAGTCATTTGAACATGGAGGCAAAAGTTATTTAACTCTACAGCAATACTATTGTTTCAATATAGCAGGGGCTGCAGCTAATCTTTTTTATGTGTGTATAATTGTAGTCATATGATCGCCTTCTTCAATTTACTTGAAAACAGAACCTTCTTTATTAATGTTATTTTTTTTAAAAAAAATGTTATCCTGAATCTAAATGCAAATCTCTGCATTTCAAAAGCCACAATCGGAAATTAAGTAAATGTTGAAACCAGTTGGACTTACATCTGCGTAAGCACTTAGAATTTGGAACAAGATCTTTAGAAAAAGCTACTCTTTGTGGTATTAACCACCTATTTGAAAAAAGGATGTTTAATACTTTTGTGTTTATTTTGAAGAAAAAAAGCACAGTAGAGAGGATTTGAAGTTCAGAATTGGGCCACTCAGAAGGAGAATTCTGCTGAGCAAATAATGAGAGGATAAAGTTTCTGATGCTTCTGTTAACAAGACTGTATCCTGCACTTTCAGAGAGAAAGCATTTTAAGCATACTAGGATTATGTAGTTCCATAAAGATGATTCAAGAGTATATCATAACATGAACATAGCACCTGTCTGGTTTTTCAAAGCAATTTGTATTTTCCAAGATTATATAGCAGTTGCAGAGGACAATTATGTGAGCCCAGAAAAAGACGCAGCTGTTTTAAAGAGTGGAAATAAGTGTTGTAATCATGCTCTGGCACACTTCGAAGTGGGCACTTTTTAGAAACCAAATACAAAGTTCTGAACTGCTCTGTAGATGTTGCTTATTTTGCTGACTTGCATACTTCCTACTTAGCTCTGGAAGTAAGTTATCCAGTGAAACAAAAAGCAGTTTTGAGAAGGGATGACTGTTGCTTTCCAGCCAGTGACTGCCTACAATTACTCGACTTTTCCCTATATAAAGATTTAATGAATTATGGTTGCCATTCTTCACCCAAGAAGCAGAAGGAGATAATGTCCAAATAAATGATCTTACTGATCTGTATGGAAGAGGAAATAAAAACAGCTTTGTAAGCTGCTATGTGGAGGATCAACCACACCACTTAGTGACTTATCTGCTCCCTTACTGGGGTTTCTTCCTGGGCAGCGTAAGGAGAAATTGCTCTTTGAGCTGAGTTTGGCAGCTTTTCATTCCAGATAAGTTGACTTGGGTATTCTTTGATATAGCCCAGTGAAAAGAATAAATGCTTTGATTCCAAATACATTATGTTAATTCTTCATGCCTAAATTGGTACTGTATGAGACAGTAAAATAAGGAAAATTATGGATTAGGTTGCTAACCTAGCATTTATATAATCAATGAATCAGCGAGGATTCTCAGAGGCTCTGGGATGACTTCTGGTACACCTTGGGGTCTAGAGAAGAACCGGGATTGCTTTTCCTGTACTGCCTTCTGTACTCCACAGCATCATTCCTGCTTGAATGATGCTGCATGCCATTCCTGGGCTGGCTTTAGAGATATGAAGTCTATTAATCTGTTGAGCAAGAATGAGTCTCTGGCAGCAGAGGAGTTTATGTCCTCCATGGATATCGTGAACCATGAACTTGCCTGATGCACATTGGAGATTACACTTTAGATATATGCTCTTTATTTGCTGACAGGAGAGGATAGAGTATGCACTGGTGAAACTCGAAAAATTAGAATATCGTGCAAAAGTTCATTTATTTCAGTAATGCAACTTAAAAGGAGAAACTAATATATGAAATAGACTCATTACATGCAAAGCAAGATAGTTCAAGCTGTGATTTGTCATAATTGTGATGATTATGGCGTACAGCTCATGAAAACCCCAAATCCACAATCTCAGAAAATTAGAATATTACATGCAATCAATAAAACAAGGAGTGTACATAGAACAATATCGGACCTCTGAAAAGTATAAGCATGCATATGTACTCAGTACTTGGTTTGGGCCACTTTTGCAGCAATTACTGCCTCAGTGCGGCGTGGCATGGAAGCTATCAGCCTGTGGCACTGCTGAGGTGTTATGGAAGACCAGGATGCTTCAATAGCGGCCTTCAGCTCTTCTGCATTGTTCGGTCTCATGTCTCTCATCTTTCTCTTGGCAATGCCCCATAGATTCTCCATGGGGTTCAAGTCAGGCGAGTTTGCTGGCCAATCAAGCACAGTAATCCCACGGTCATTGAACCAGGTTTTGGTGCTTTTGGCAGTGTGGGCAGGTGCCAAGTCCTGCTGGAAAATGAAGTCAGCATCCCCATAAAGCTCGTCTGTGGAAGGAAGCATGAAGTGCTCCAAAATCTCCTGGTAGACGGCTGCGTTGACCCTGGACCTAATGAAGCACAGTGGACCAACACCAGCAGATGACATGGCTCCCCAAATCAACACAGACTGTGGAAACTTCACACTAGACTTCAAGCATCTTGCAGTGCGTGCCTCCATTCTTCCTCCAGACTCTGGGTCCTTGGTTTCCAAATGAGATGCAAAAGTTGCTCTCGTCAGAAAAGAGGGCTTTGGACCACTGAGCAACAGACCAGGTCTGTTTTTCTTTAGCCCAGGTAAGACGCTTCTGACGTTGTTTGTTGTTCAGGAGCGGCTTGACAAGAGGAATACGACATTTGAAGCCCATGTCCAGGATCCGTCTGTGTGTGGTGGCTCTTGATGCACTGACTCCAGCCTCAGTCCACTCCTTGTGAAAGTCTCCAACACTTTTGAATGGCCTTTTCCTGACAATCCTCTCCAGGCTGCGGTCATCCCTGCTGCTTGTGCACCTTTTTCTTCCACACTTTTCCCTTCCACATAACTTTCTATTAATGTGCTTTGATACAGCACTTTGGGAACATCCAACTTCTTTTGCAATTACCTTTTGAGGCTTTCCCTCCTTATGGAGGGTGTCAATGATGGTTTTCTGCACAACTGTCAGGTCAGAAGTCTTCCCCATGATTGTGATTCCTACTGAACCAGACTGAGAGACCATTTAAAGGCTCAGGAACCCTTTGCAGGTGTTATGGCTTAATTAGCTGATTAGAGTGGAACACTTTGAGCCTAGAATATTGCACCTTTTCACAATATTCTAATTTTCTGAGATTGTGGATTTGGGGTTTTCATGAGCTGTAAGCCATAATCATCACAATTATGACAAATCACAGCTTGAACTATCTTGCTTTGCATGTAATGAGTCTATCTCATATATTAGTTTCCCCTTTTAAGTTGCATTACTGAAATAAATGAACTTTTGCACAATATTCTAATTTTTCGAGTTTCACCTGTAGTCCCTGATTTGTGGGTGATTCATGACTCAGCATTGTCACTGCTTTTATTTAACATCCACATGAAATGACTGCATAAGATTTTCCACTGATTTGGGGTCAGGTATCATCAGTGTGCTGATGACATTCATTTGTATATCATGACCCTACATTGACCAAGCAGTAGTTGTGAGGTCCTATCCTAGTTTTTGAGGCTGTGCAGATCTACATGGAAAGGAACATATACAGGCTCAATCCTGCCAGGTTGACTGGCTGTGAATATTTGAACCTCCAATTCTGGAGACTTCCTATCTTTAATCTTGGATGAAGTTGCACTTCCCAATCAAGAATGATGTGCAATCTGGAGGTCATTATGGACTTAACAGCTGTTGTTTGAAGAGTGGATGGCAACTGGGACTAGGAGAGCCTTCATTCATCTTGTACAGGGCTGTCAAACTCGCAATGTCACATGATGTGTAGTGACGTATAGTGACTTTCCCCATTGCCGGCAATCAGGTGGGCGCAGTTTTGGCGTGACGCATCTGGCCCATGGGCCGGCAGTTTGATACCCCTGATCTAGTACACCAACGTGTGCCTATTTCTGGATTGAGAGGCCCTTCAGACATGAGACCCTTCACTCATGTCCTAGTTATCTCACAAATGGACTACTGTATTTCACTCTACATAGGGCTATCTTTCTGTACCATGTGGAAGCTGCATACAGTTCAGAATGCAGTTATGCAGGTAGTGATAGGCATGCCAGGATTGGCCCATGTGACATAGCTGCTTCATGATTGGTTACCAGTTGTTTTCAGGTGCAATCACTTGAGAGTCACCTGGAAAGCCCTTCATTGTCTCAGTGTTGGACAGAGTAAGAGGACTTCAAATCCCTTTGATAAAACAATGTTATCTACTGGTTTCCCAGAAGTTTGCCTTCTCTGTTGCAGTTCCTATCCCTGGAACAGAATCCCACCAGGGATTTATACAGTTCTCACTTTGATGATGTTCAAAAAGTCATTGAAAACATGGCTGTTCGCCCAAGACTTGGGGGAGAATGATGGTTAAACCCTATTGAGTTTCCTTCTGGATATTTATGATCTATTTCTTTGTGTTGTTCTTGCCTTTTTAATGAAAGACAGCAAGAGTAAACAGGATTTGTTGTTACTTTATAATTGCACTGAAATGGGCCATCAAAAATGTATGAATTCACCACATGGTTGTATGATTATGTACAGTTTATGGCATGCACTGTATTAATCGGGCAGATGTGGCAAACATAGTATGCATCCCTGTTGTATGTCTTTTTGAATCCCTTGTATGACTGATGTACAGATTGGATTTTAGTGGTGATGGACAAAAGACAGGTGGAGTTTCGACTCCAATAAAAGTCCTGGGAGTTGTGGAAGTCATGATTTGCAGAGCGGATGGAAACTGTAGGACAGAATAGAAATACCATCTTAGATAGGAAATTAAATACCACCAGAATAGTATCCATCTGCTTGTTCTGGAAACTAGAAATGCAATACATGAATATTAAAACAAGAAAAAAATTGTGCCCATTGGGCCTAGTTTTGTGTAAGCTTGTGAGAAGTTTGTAAGCATTATAAATGCTTGTCTTTTTATATCTAATTAATGTATTCTACATCTTTTAAGAGATAGCACAAATGCGGAAAAGCTTTTTTGATGGCTAAAAGGTCCTGTTATCTTTATTGTAAAATTATGGAGTGGATTATAAAACCCCTACTCTCAAGGAAAATGTATTGGTCTGTTCAATATATGGCTTGTTGGTTATGATGAAATGTATTTATTTGAATCAAAGAAAGATTTGTTGAGCATCAGAATCACACTTACAGGAAACTCCCTTCTTGGTAAGGAAGCCAGCACTGTGTTCTTTGCCACCCTCACCCCCAACATACAGTGATCCCAGTATAGGCCAATCAAAGCCTTATATCACTGGCTTAATATAACAAATAATCCTGGAAGTTTTGAAAAATTGCTTGGACTTGATTATTTTGGAAAGTAACTTCTACTGAGTAGATTAATAGAGAATTATAGTAAAATTACAAATTTCTATGAAAATATGAAAAATATTATAGATTTCATGACGACAAATGGGACGTAGGATTTGCCCAGAAGCCATTACAGTATATTCAGACTTTCCGTGTTGCTAACAATTCATGACCTTCTCTCATACAAATCAGATTGTAAGAGACATTTTGATTAAAAAAAAGTATGCTTTCTGCAGAAATTTTCAAGAGTTCAGAAATGAGATTAGAAGATAACGATCCCTAATGATTACCATTACTACAGAGAAAGCCATCTCGTTTGTTTTTTTAACAAAAAAGATAGTAGCACTAATGGGGAGGATTAGTGGATGAGAAAGGCTTTCTACAAATTATCATAAATACACACTTTCAAATAGCCCTGTTATATATTAAATATTAGATAATGGTGTTTTGCAGGACCTGAGTTCCTGAAATAAAAGTGATAGTATAGCACACTTCCCCCTTTCCAAACATATCAGTTTAGCCTACGTATTTGTCAGGCAAGGTTGGAGGGACCTTTAGCTGAGGATTGCTAGTGATGGGAGTTGGAAGGATTGCAGGCTATGAATTTTGCATGTTATAAAATCAAATATTATGTTATGGCCAGCAAATAAGTAGGTTCAAAGCCAATTTGCTTCTGAATTATAGGAAAAAACAACAGGAGGCTAAATAAAGGTACAAGGGCTTCTGTTGTTTGCTGATGTGGATTTCAGAGCATAGTAGATCCTATGTTGGGTCCTAAGCATCAGCCAGCATTAACTATCAATAATCTCCAAGCAGTCTGGGTGGGTAGAACATATTTGCATATAATGGAGATTTCAAGAAAGTTGCTGGCAATGCCTGAGTTGAATAGGACCTGCAGTTCTGCTTCAGAGTTCTATATGTACAGAAATGGGAATTACTAAATATTTTTGGATAGCTTCCCATCTCTGGACTCCATTTAATTTTTGGTTGCTCCATCTACGAAGCCCATGGAGGCTGAAACAGGCAGGCCACAGAGGGAATGTTTGAGACATCTAATTGCATATTATACAAGTATGGCATTTAGTTGATGCTTCAGAAGGAAGAATGTAGAGTTGAGAGTGAAGTTCATTCTCAAGCTTGTGGGTTGGTTTCTGAATGGCTTTTTTTTACTAGGCTAGGTAACATCTTCAGTGGGGTTTAAGGGATGTCAGTGTTCTGTTTGTAAGGGCTTTTTGTGGTCAATAAGTCTTGTGATGGGTCAGATGTGGGTGTGTCAAGTGAGGGTTTTTATAATGGGTCTTATGATGGGTCTGTGAGTCGTCAGAGGGAGCCTTGTGATAGGTAAGTTATCAGGGTCATTGGGAAGTCCTGGTTGGGGGAGGGGCTTGCATGGGTGGTGCTGTCTCTCGTTGGCTGTGTAGTTGATTTGGATTCTGAGGGGTTCATAGGCTAGTTGTAGGTCAATCTGTCTATTGATGGAATTGCTTGAGGAGCACCAGGCTTCGATGAATTCACAAGCAGGGCAGGTGATAGCATAGCCAATAATTTTTGTGTTGCTCCAATTGAACTGGTGCTGTTTGGTGTCGGTGTGGGTAGAAATTAAGGATTTGGGATTGTGCTGTTTGACTGCCAGTCTGTGTTTGTGTATCCTGGTTTTTAATTGATATGATGTTTGTCCCACATAGAATTGATTGCAATTGTTGCAGTCAATTTTGTAGATTACATTGTTTCTTTCATCTTTCTGTATCTTGGTTCTGGATAATTCCTGGCGGAGTGTGGCTGTGGGTTTGTGGGGTATTGCTAGAGGTTGGAGAGTTATGGATGTCATTGGTAGAGTTATCAGGTTATCTAGATTTTACCATCTTTTCTTGGGCAGAGAGCACAGATGTTTGGCTCTCATTCTCAGAGATAATGATGGTATCTTTCCTTCTCACCCACACTCTGCCACATTGATTTTCTATGAATACCCAGGAAGACATGGAAAATACAGAAGTCTCTGGAATGCCCTGGTGAATTAGTTTGTCTCATATTTCATATGATTGACCCTCTTTAAATTGTCCAATTAGGATTTCTTTTCTTGAAACACCTATCCACATACTGAGCTTAACAACAGGAGGTCAGAAGTATATTCCTGCATCAAGTACTTACCATGTAAAAGGTAACAAAGTTCACAGAGTGACAAATGTTCGCTGTTTTGACCTCTCTTTAATAATACAATTTATAGCTCTTCTAAGAACAAGCACTTTAATATTATTAATTATGTTTCACTCCTATTTCTCTCAGCCTTGTTAAATATGATTTTTTTTAAAAAAAATCATTATATACTCATATTACATGCCCTAAATATATGAGTTTCTGCCTGTTGATCATTGCTACAGGACTACAATCAATCTATTTGGACATATAATTGATGGATATTCTTGCAGTTCATGGTACTATTAGTTACAGTATCCAATGCATAATTTGACGGCATTGATCTGCTTTCCCTATTTCTGAGTGTCCAACTTCAACAATCATATGTTACTCCTGGAGAGATCATTGTTTTAACTATTCTGATCCTTGTTATATATAAAAAAAACCACAATTTTTGTGATCATGTCGTCATTGCTTCTCTCCTTGGAATTATCTCCTCTTTATTCTCCAGTTCACTGTCTTTATTACTTTTTCTTTTCCCTTCTTCATTAAGTCACATAGCTTTGTTCTTTATTTGTTATCATAGGATACTTAACAATTATGTTATTAGATTTTCCTCACATCCTTAAGTTGGGAAGAAAAGATAACAAGATAAATTGTATTAACCATTCAGTTACTATGCTGTCCTGATTACTCACATATACACACATAATGGTGGTTTAGTGGGTTTAATAATATTCCCCAGGAGTTCCCTTTGCCTCAAACCCTGAATTGTCCCAATTAAGTCCAGCCAAAAACAGACCAGTATTACTCCACAGAGCAATAGCTAATGAGTCCACAAGGCAAAACTAATTACTAGAAGGTTCACGAGGCACAATCTGTCTGGTCGTGATGCTATCTATCCCACATTTTTCTAGTTTATCAAGAAGCATGTTGTGGTCTACTTTGTTGAATGCCTTGCTGAAGACTAAGTATACTATGTCCACAGCATTTTTGCTGGTCTACTAATTTGTCACTTTGTCAAAGAATGAAATAAGATTAGTTTGGCATGATCTGTTTTTAACAAACCCGTGCTGGCTACTAGTTATAACTTCATTTGTTTCTAGATGTTTACAGATCTGCTTTTTGGTTATTTTTACAGATCTGCTTTTTGATTATTTTAAACCTAATTATTTTAACCTAAATTCACTTCTTTCTAAAACATTCAAATTAATAAGTTTTATTTACATTTTAACAGTTTCGGGCTTCCCTTTGTTCGTGCATCTAGTGTTTCAATTTTATATATCCCTTGTAAAATAAAGAATCCTTTCTTTACAAGTAGACTACTCTTTCAGTGACTAATGTCATGGTTCTGACAGAGATGAATAAAGCAGAACTCCGAGGCTTGCAAATTCCTGAAAGAACATGTTTATTGGTTACAAAGTATTGGCACAACAAAAGCGAAACCAAGTCTGGAGACACACGTAACAATTCCCCACTACAAAGTTAAAAAATCCCACCCCTAAAACTATGCAAGCAACAACATCTTCTTGGCAGGCTTTTTATGCAACACACAGCCTGCAGTCCTGGGAGCAGCCGGTGACCTTGGTTCCCATGGGACAAAAGATTATTTTGACTAGCAAAGCAGCTGGGCAACCCCCCCCCCCCATTCTATGTGGCAACCAAAAATGAGTAGGAAAAATGACTGTAGCCATGCTCATTTGTAGAGTTGACAACTAGTTGAAGTGGCATTGACACTAAATGAGAGATACTTATGATTAGTCCTCAAAGTTCTGGACATTGCAGGAGTCCCACAATGATATGGCAATGATTTAGGCTCTGACTTGCACTCACAATGATTGCAGAGTCCTTTGGTCATGTGACTGCCATTTGCGACCTTCCCTGCTGGCTTCCCAAAAGCAAAGTCAATGGGGAAACCAGTAGGAAAGGTTGCATCTCTTTGGTAAGTCCCCTTTATCTTCCTGTATGTGACATGCGAGCTTCCTTGTTTTTAGAAAGTTTCTTTGATAGTTCAATTGGCAACCTTAATTTTGCATAAGCTATTTTTTACTTTAAAAATACAAATTTCGTTAATGATCTGTAAAGATCATGTGTGTGATTATGAATTCAGTAGCAGATATGACAACTAATAATGTTATTCTGATTATTTTATTTAGTGTTTTAAAATTGGGATTGGATTAGTGATAGATCAATATATGGAAATATTTGAATTCCCAGGAAAAATGGTCAGATTCATATTCAGAAGTTGAAGATAATATGTGGCTGGTTCAGTCTGCTCTTCATATGAATTTATTGACTAGTATATGAAACCAAATGCAACCAGGGTTTTCTAAACTGTATTTTTCAACACTCATCTTAAGCAAGCTGGCTTTATTAATTGATATGTTGACTTATAGTTATGTTACTCTAAAAGAATTTTTGCAGCAATTTTTAAATTAAATAAACTTTTTGAACAACAGTATATTATAACTGAAACATAAATTGGACGGGACTATATTGGTGTTTAAGTCTAACTTTATGCCAAGTTAAGGAATCTGTCTTAAAAGAATAAATCAAAATGAAGTGCAGTAATTCCTGTCATTCCCTTCTCCTGCTTGTATCTCCCCCAACAACAGCTGTGTGTATATACTTTACTCTTCTTTCAGGACTATACTCATGGCATTTCATGAGATGAAATGTAATCCACAAAAGTATATGTAGTAATGTATTGGTGAGTCCTTAACGTTTATCAAAACTCTTTCATTGTTATAACTTCTTTATTTTACATTTTCTTTTTAATGAAACTATTTGGGGCTCTCAATTCCCTAATAATGAAGTGTTTTTTTCTTAAAACATTCTTTGCCTTGTTCTCTGATTTCCCCAGCAACCAGCCTTGGGCTATATAGCCATCCAAACTCTGCTCACTTTTGCATTTGTGTTTAATAAATGAAATGTAAAAATGGTGTTTGTCTTCTCTTCATCTTTTTCAATCCTAATTGGTTATATGCCATAAATATGGTATCAGCTTTAAGAATCACTTACATAGACCTTTTCTAAGTTAGGAACAGAATATTTAGAATTGGCCTTGAAGAGTTACTTAAGTTACTTCTTTATGTTTATAAAGGAAGGATTATTTTCTTATGCTGTCCTGTTTGTATAAAATAAACTTGTAAATAATTTGTCTGAGCTAATTATTCCCTTATTTATTATAAGAGCAGCCACTTGTTGAGCTTTGTCCTTTGGTTTAATAGGCATCAGTACAAGTTTGAGTTTATTTTCCATCAGTTTGGTAGGAAGTAACTTACATTTTATATGCCTACCTGTCAGGCTTACTCTTTCAACATAAGCAACATTATGCAAAGTGTAAAAAAGTTACAAGAAAACAAGCCGAAGAGATGAAATTTATAATATAAGAAAAACAAAAGGAAATATAGCTAAATGTATTTTACCCTAACACTCTTCACTGTATCTCTTAATTTCATTGTATTCTTGCAAGTTTCCTCCATGAATCTTCTTACGCCTCTCTTTTTCAGGATTTCACCAGTTCTACTGCATCTCACCATAACTTTATTTATTTCCCTTTGTAAAATAGCCTTTTCCTAATCACTTTTCTCTCTTACCACCAAACTTTCACAATGTGCTTCTTTCAGAGTAGCCACTTATTTTTGCATTCAGTCCATGTGCATTCAGTATCTATTGCCCTGTTTTGTATTTCTTAAATATCCCATTCCCATTATATTCAGTATATTTTTATATTTCTTCTTCGACCCAGTTCCAATTTCCCTATTAGAAAGTGGGCAAAAAGTAAGATCTTATCTATAATTATTTTTATTTTTGGCAAATATTGATTCCTCACAAAATTCTGCAAACTGCATTTCTATATAAAATTTTATAGAGCTAGTGTACATGCTAGCTACCTTTCTGTCAACACTTAAATGTTTTCTGTCTAATTTTTTAAATCCCACCTTTATTGTTTTTATAAATGACACAACAAACATGCCTAATACTCCTTTACCCTCTTATTTTCCTTGCAACAAAGCTGTGACTGAGATGAGCTAAGAGAACCCTGTCCATCTAGGGGAACCGGGGGGGGGGCTCTTACTCTTTTCTTATTCTTTTCGGGTTCTGCCATTCTCCTGGGGGAGTGGGGGAAGCTTGGGGTGCTGATGTATATTTCCTTTGCTTTGCCTCTTGCTCTATCCCCTTTGATGTTTTTTGAACGGGGTGAGAATGGAATGTACGTCTGGCCATCTGCCTTATTTCCAGCCGCGGAAAAACCAGTGCAGACACCTAACAGCCTTGGAAGCGGCACCTTCTCATTCTGTTCCCACGGCATTTTCATACCTGCAGATTGGCTTGTTTGAACCATCTGGATGGACAGTTGGGATGGGGTTACTATGACCACTTTTGATTTATTTGTTTTCGTGCAGGAAACCCTCAGATCCTGCCTTCTATTCCTGCTGTCAATATCTCCCAATAAAAGTTCCTTTTGAAATGATGCCGTTTCAAGAATTCTGCTTTCTTGGGAGCACAGATTGAGGCGGGTCCTTACAGATTGGCCCAAAGTCATCCAGCTAGCTTTTGTGCCTAAGGCAGGACTAGAACTCACAGTCTCCTGGCCTCCACTTTTATAGTTCCCAATCTTTAGTAAACATTCTACCAAAATATAAGTATTCATCTACTTAATCTGATTTTACACCTTTGTGTATAACTTGTAATTGTTCACTGTATATTCCCTAAAAAAACCTAGCTATCTCAATTTTTGCTATATTTTCACATTCACGTACCGTATCGAAATATTTCAAAAATTCACTTGACTGTCTGAGCTGAGTAAAGATGGGTAATCTCAGTGTTAGAGAAATATATGGAAGTTGTGTTAAAATGCTCCAAAAGTATAATCGTAATAGATAACTTGTGACAATTGTACAAGGTTGTCAATTGTTAGGTTGAGTCACAAGGGCAAAACACATGCAGATGAATATCGCAAGTCAAAACTGCCATAGACTGTGCAGTGATTCAGTTAGCAGCAATCTTCAATTTAAGTAAATTACACTAGGGATGTTTCTGGAAGGCCTTAGTATTTATATCGTTCCAGAACATCTGTTATTGCTCAGGATTTGACATCTCTTTCCGTAAAAGTTAAGTACCTTAATTTTGATCAGATTCACACAAGGAAATATTTATGTGTTTCATGTATAGTGTTGAAAATAGTTTGTTTACAAACCTGAACTACCTTTTGGCAATCTACTGAAGAATTATTATAGCATATTTACAACATATTCTTTCAATATTATTGAAGTCCACAAAATAATTTTGTTTAATACAGAAATCTGCTGGAATCTAATTAAACTACCTTTCCTGAATTATTCTGGCGTATACTAGTTTGGTCCAGATGCAGAATACAGAGACAAAGAATGGGATTATAACCATGATTTTCTGACTTTGATTCTCAGTAGCTTGCACTGAATTTTGTGTCATAAAGTAAGTTATGGTTTTGGTTTAAGTGCTAGGACTATCAAGCAGCAATATCAGGAATATGAATATATTCTCTGCAGTCCTACTTCAAATCCTTAATTCCTATGCCAGGGTTTCCCAAATTGCTACAATAAATCCACCTTTCCTGAGGTTTCATTTTGTTGTTTTCACTGTTCCTTTATGTTAGTTTCAGTATTTGGATTTTTAGGGGAGCTATGATGACAAAAGGTTTAGGAACCCATGCCCTATGCCTTATATATTACTGGCAGTGATATTTGAAAATTCTAGATACCTTTTATGCCTCTATTACCCAGAATTGCTTTGGATAATGAGATGTGTAGCATATAAATTTAATAACAAAATAAATGTGAAAGATAAAAGACTAGAGCAAGCCGTTGTTTCTAAAATATATTCTGAAAAATCTTTGCTTTGCTGACTCTGAGATGTGTTCCAAAGTGGAATACTACTCATCAAATTGTTCATTTGAATAGTTTAAGAAGCCTTGGACAATAAATTGAACAATTAACTTTATGTGATTTTATACAGGTTTAGAAAAAGGTTTAATTTTTTAAAAATATTCATGACTATGGCATTAACTTTTAAAAATTGGCATGCTTTGGGTCCAGTAAGCTAAAGAATTCCATTTGGTAGAACCTTCCTGCTGTGCAATCTACCCTATGGAACATGCTTCCTTTGGAGATCAGAATGGCCCCTGCCCTACTGGCTTTTCATAAGTTAAGGCTGCATGCCTCGGTCTGGGTCAAAGATGCTGAGTGTATCCAAGAACCTGTTTCTTGATTATTTTAGTGATTATGGTGTGTAATTTATTCTCACTCGCTATCATATATTTTCATTTCTGTATTGTTGTAATTGTTTTTATTTTATTTCTCAATACAAATTGAATGACTGACTGACTGACTGACTGACTGACTGAATGAATGAAATGAAATGAAATGAAATGAAATGAAATGAAATGAAATGAAAGAAATGTATTTTGAAGTGTTTCACAGTAAATTACTGTATGTGTAGCCCATAGTGCAGAGGTCCCCAGCCCCTGGTCCATGGCCCAACACCGGGCCACGGCATGCCAGAAACCGGGCCGCACAAACAAGCGAAGCCCCATCCATGGGATGCAGGCAGCCCCCTCCACTCCATGGAAAAACGTCTCCCCACAGAACCAGTCCCTGTTGCCTAAAAGGTTGAGGGCCTCTGCCATAGGGCTTTGGATCTGCAAATCTATATTGCAAGCATTGTACAACAGAATGTTGGTGAAGATTTTTATTATGCAATGTAGTTTTAGGGCTTATTATTTCTAGACGTTTCTGGTTTGTTCTTAAAATGATTTTGTTCTTTAAACTTCCTTCAGCCTATAAATATAAATATTATTTGAAAAGGGAGTACAATTTGGTCAAAATTGTTCCTGACTGTGCTATCTCTTATGAGCAGGTTTTGTTTTTTTCAACTAGCAATGGAGCAAATACTTCCAGATTGAATCAAGTAGCAGATTTTATCAGCTTGATTTGATTTATATCTTAGATAATTACATTGTTTAACATTACCTTAACACACAAAGCTTTCCATGAAATTTAATCAATGCTTAAAGACTTTTCTGAAGGGCACTAAATGACTCCAATGTTAAAATATGAAGAGGCTTCCACAAAGCAGGAAGTTTTATTATTTGCCTCCCAAAGAGTCTAAATTGAATATTTTAAGATTGAGGATAATATCCAAAGTTGCCTCTAATTCTACAGGGCTCAGCAGAGCAGGGGAGCACATAAGTAATGAAGTGAAAATAATGTTGGCTTTGAAGAGGGAAAAGATTATTCTACTGGAGCAAGTGCTATCCCAGGTGTGCATGCAGTTAGTTGATTGTGTTCTAGCATCCAAAGAAACCATTTTTCTCCCTTTGTTTAGAGAAATGTACTGTATGCATATATATATGAGACAGAAAGACAGGGCACAAACATTCCTTCACTGCATTCTCTCCCTCCCACATATAAACTCAGGAAACTGTTCCATCATATACAGACATTTTCAGTACATGTTCAATGCATTTCTTGCTGGAAAAAAAGTCTGAGGCCAAACAACTACAAAGACATTATTCTTTCTGTTTGTTTTAAAGCCAGTTCCAGCAGTGAAGCCAGAAAGATAGTGAGTGTCACAGTGGCTTTTTATAGTAACAGCAAGAATGGAGACCAGACTTATCTTGACTGTATTTGCAGATCCTTGCAGTTCTTCCCAGGTGCCCTTTCATTACTTTTATGCAAAGTAAGCAAGTGTGAAGTTGACAAGAATAATCTTTATTCCCATCCTCTTTGACTGGAGACCAACTGGCTTCAAAGTACTAGGGCGCTGCTTAGATACATTGCAAACTGACACTTTGTGCAGGAGACAGGAGAAAAATGGTTGCTTGTGATTAGATAACAGCATCCTACTGATGAGAAAAGCCAATGACTACCAAGCAGCAATTCAAAGTGTTGCCAGAGAAAATAGTCATACCAAGTGGCAACACTTGGCCAACTTTTCCTGGGTTTGGAAGTGAGCAGGGTTCATTTCCAATTAATCCGTTCTGTTATGAATGCTATGGTATTCCAAAGCTGCTTTCAGGTTGACCTCAAATTTTGTAGGAATGAACCTAATATTGCAAGATGTTGCAATAGAACTTGGGCTGTATGCAGAACCTGAGAATAAATTGTTTTCCATTATAGAAGCTAGAGGTAAAAAAAAACAGATTTCTATCTTGTGAAAATATAAATAAGCTCTGGAACACAGAAATTTACATTTAGAAATAATTTGAATGTTTTTGCTTTTAAATATTGCTAAATATTATTGAATAGTTTTAACCCATGAATATTCTGTTTCCCCTGCACTAGCACAGTAATAACCTCAGCTTCCTTGCTAGAGTTCATTTTCTGATGTGGTAAAGAAGAGAGAAAAGAAATCTTAGGAAAAATCTAGGATACATAAGGCCACATATTAACTTTATTGTTGAAACATGGTAAACATCAAAACTGTTTGTATCTCTTTGGAAATAAACACCATCAAATTCTGTGTGAATACTTTCAAGAAAATACTTTCAAGACAATAGTATTTGGAGATATAGTTTAAAGAGAGTGAAAATCAGGATGTCCCTGGTTTTATCTCAACCTTACGAGTGAGGATCACCCTATGAGTTCACCTTTTCATCAGCATCAGTGTTCAAAGTCATTGGAGCTACTGAACCCTTCCATGGTGTTAAAAATAATTGAGCATCTCTGGAATTTATTTTTCTTTGAAATTGTTTGAGTGTTTAGTTTGAAAAGGCCTACTAAACAACAGTAAGATCACATGGGTTGAAAACAGAGTTTTAAGTTAATTAAGCTTGCAAATTCACCTGGAATCTTAATGTAAAGCTAACAACATTCTTTTTGGATTAATATTATTAATACTTAAGAATTGTAGCATCTAAAAAGTGGAAAAAAAATTACAGGAAGAGGGTGTTTGGAGGGGGGAGGTTTTAGGATAACACTGCGAGTCATACTGTCCTGTGCCCCTTATAGTCCAATTAACAATTTACTTTTATCCTTAGTACTTTCTGTTAAGTAGTTGTTGCCTGAAGCTTATATTTATTTGTTTTTCTATTTATTTAGATATTGTCCATGTCATTCTCAGAGATGTTCATATGAAATCTATGCATGTAACTGAAAAGTGATTTGCAATCCTCGTATGGACATTCTGCCCTGGAATCCTTGTCTTTGATCTTACAAAGCAATTCCTGTGCAACTAGTTTGCACAACTGTATAGACCTCTGATTATAAATTAGCATAAACCTTTCTGACAACTTTTGATTTTCTTACCATTTCACCTCCTTGAAATGTTGCATTTTGTTGAGATCTAGCTTGAAATAATTTTAGTTCAGAAAAAAATAGCTGATATGCAGCTCTATTGTGTTGTGGCTTTGAAGATTTCCTTTCTTCGGTTTTGGCACAGTTAGACTTTTGGATTTTCTAAGAAAACAGGCTTTCTTTTTGCTGACAAGCGTTTTTGGTAAAACACAGCACATGTAGTTATCCTATGAACTCTGAACTACATACTCACAAACAGAATAGTTAATGGATAAAATTGCTGATGTAAAGCAATATTTTGTTTAGATATTTTCACTGTTTACCATACACTCACATCTTTCCTCAAATTTGTTCAAAATAGTTAAGAAGAAATAAACCCTAGATTTTTTCTATGAGGCTAGCCATCCAAAATAATTTTTGCAGAAATTTCTTTAACAGTCTCATGAAAACTTACCGTAAATAGTGATTGCAGTGTTACTTGTTTATACTAAGATGTTTGGCTCTTTGAGCTCTCTGGCCTGGTCTGAGCATATTAATTGGGATTTTAACTGTTTTTTAACTGGGGTTTTATTGCAAGGTCTATATAATTCTTTTTAATTGATTTTAAGTTGTATCTGTTTTTTAAAAAAACCTTGTGAACCGCCCTGAGTCCTACGGGAGAAGGGCGGTATATAAATTGAATGAATGAATGAATGAATGATAAATAAATAAATAAATAAAACCCAATAAGCTATATTCTAGATAATGTTGAATAAGATAATAAGAAATTATTTGTATCTGAACTAATTTCCTCAGTTGTTGATCAGAATATTATGTGGTTTATTATTTCATTTATGTTACTGTGTCCTCAGTAAATCATGGTGAATGGATGTATCCAAATCAGCACAATAAGCACACATCATTTCCAGTTTTTAAAATAGAATCCCAGCACTGAAAACAGACTCAAGCCTCATAATATATTACAAAGAGAATATTAGTTTAAATTATGTCCTGAAGTATCATATAAAAATAAAACCTTTGAAATTCCGTACCATTTAATATTAAGTTTTCACTGATCTTTTTTCAGGAAGTCCTTCATGAGATCTCCTTTATGAATTTTTCCTTCAATGAATCATCTTCCTTTGTAATCTTGCTTGCTATAGGATTTGGTCTCCAAAATAGCACCCATTAGCATTTTATCAGATCTTTGACAACTAGGTCATTGTAGCTTATAAAGCTAAACTGTGTAAAAGAGTTCAATTCCCAGTAGTAAAGTTAAAACCACATTAGGTCTAATACAATAATAGCTATGTGTATCTAAATGAGTTCCAGTAAAGACAAAACCTTAAACTGCCTCCCGGCTGATAGTTTTTTATACTCTCCCCCCCCCCAAAATCAGCTTACAATCTTCTAAATACAGTAACAGCTACATGTTCTGTTTCTTCAAATGTGTTTCATTGAAATGTTATTATTTTTCACGATATGTAATAGGAAACAGGTCTTGAATCTATTTCAGAAAGTAAAATTAAGAAACAATAGGGTGTTTTGAAGAGAAAGAATAACTGCTCTGAATCTTCTGGAATGTTCTATAAAGTTTATATATTCTATGGCGTCTATAATGTTAAAGTAAAACTTAGCTTTAGCACTGTAATACTTCTGCATTATCATTGCAGGCAGATATGTGCCAGAATAAATGTTTAGTATGTGCTTAGCTAAATATTGACAGTATTTGACTGGAAGACCTTTAATACAAATAGGCAGAGTTTTCCTATTTGGTTTATGTTCTCTTAGTTGTCATTGTTGTGTAGTGCATGCAGGTTAATTCAGACAAGAAACAAGCCCAATAGGACTTCCGGTGGCTCCGCGGCGACGGAGACAGCCTTCCCGGGCTGCCCGCGGCTCAGCTGTTGTTTTTTCGCCCGAAACAGCGCCGATCAGCTGTTCGGGCGAATTTGAAGCCCCCTCCTCGGGAGAAGAGGAGGGGGTGAGGCCCCAGGTAGGGGTAGAGTTCTCCGGGGCCGCCTGAGCTTGGAGCTTGGGCGGCTGAAGGATTGAACTCCCCCAAAGCCTGGGTTGCTCCCAGCTGGCTGGCGTCTCTGCTCCGGACTTCTTGGAGCAGAGCCAGGCGTCTGCGACCACCCCTGCCTGAAGAAAGGACTATGGATTAAAGGAGCAGGCAGAGCGGTACAAGAGGAAAAGGTGAAGAGGATTATTTTATTATACTCTCGAGCTTGATGGACTTTTTAAACTTTTAGTGAAAGTGCGTCACAATTGAAAAGTAAAAGATGGCGGCTAAACCTCCCCCTAAAACTCTTCGGAGTGGTGGATCTTCTCCGGTGCAACAATCATCATTACAGGCGTTGCACCCTCCTGATGTATTGACATCGAAGGACTTACGAGATGCTTTGGATAAACATGCCCAGGTACTTTTGGAGTCAATTAATCAATCAATGGCTGATAAATTTGCACAGATGGAGGAGAAATTGGAGAAACTGGAGGAGAGAATGGAAGAGAGGATGGAACAGAAGCTCAGCGTGATGAAGGTAGACATTTTGTCTTCAGTGCATAAAGTGGCGGAATGTGTGGAAGATTTAGATGAAAAATTGGATGATTTGACTCAAAAGAATGAAATATTAGAAGTTAAAGTACGGGAGAATGAAAATTTAAGAGACAAAATGGAAAGGGAGTTAAGCCTTGCCCAATATTACCAGATGCAGTTTGCTGTTAGAATCAGAGGTTTAAAAGAGAACATTAAGGAAGATTTAAAGCAGCTGGTTTCTGAGGCTTTTGAAGTGGTATTGAATCAGCCAGCATCTGAAATAAGAGCAGCTATGGATAAAGTGTTCCGTGTAAACTCATGGATTGCCAGACAGAGAAAGTTGCCTAGAGATGTGGTGGTTTACTTCACAAAAAGAGAAATCAGAGATGAAGTTATACAAGCTGCCTATGATGCTAAAGTTGTGATTGCTGATCAAGAAGTCTTGGTTTTAAAAGAGATCCCTCCAAAGATTTTGAGGAGAAGGAAGGATTTTACATTTCTTGTGCAAGAGCTCAAGCAACGAGATATAAGGTTCAGATGGGAGATTCCAGACGGGCTGATGGTGATGTATGAAGGCAAAAGGTACCGGTTGATTACTGTGAAGCAAGCGCGTGATTTCTACAATACTGTTTTAAAAGCAACCCCATTAACACTTCTGGAAGCTGCAAAGGGATCTGGAGAAGGAGAAGGAGAACATCAAGAGGATGAAACTGAGGAAAATGGTGCTGGAGGAGATCAAGCTACAACCTCTTTGGATGATCCTAGAGAGCAAAGGGTAACGCGTGCTGCTTTAAAAAGAGCAAAGAAAATAAAAGAACAAGATCAGCAAAAGTCTTCAGAATCTTCACAACGTACTCATAGCCAAGCAGTGGGAGGAGCACGGCCTAAAGAAGATAGTCCTATCAAAGCAGTGCTTCAAGAGCTTTGGGAGGATATGCATGGCAACTAAATTTTTGACTTGGAACGTTAATGGACTAAATTCACCACAGAAGAGAAAGAAGGTTTTTCAATATTTAAAACAATTTAAGATAGATGTTATATGTTTGCAAGAAACGCATATTAGGGCTATGGACCAAAAGTTTTTATTGAACTCAAGACTGGGTACGCATTTTGTTGCCTCTGCAATGAATAAGAAAAATGGAGTGGTTGTTTATATTAAAAGTGCCATAACAGCGGATTTAATTGAAGCAGATAAGCATGGAAGATACGTACTGATAGACTTGTTGCTAGAAGGCAAAAAGACGCTTCTAGTTGGACTGTATGCCCCTAATCAACAACAACAACAGGCTGACTTTTTTAGTTTACTTTATACAAAGCTTACCCAGTTGGATTATAAATCTTTTATTTTTATGGGGGACTGGAATGGTGTTATGGATGTACAGATGGATAAGGCTGGAGCTTTTAAGCGCATTCCAAGTCATGCTAGACTGCCTAAATCTTTTTTTGAAATGAAGGATGACTTGGAATTGCGAGATATCTGGCGCGAGAGACACCTGCAGGAAAAGGATTATACTTTTTATTCTGATAGACATAAATCTTTTTCGAGGATTGATTTTATTTTGGTGACTAATGACTTTTTTTTGAGGACTAAAAAGGTGAAGATTTGTGCAAGAACTATTTCTGATCATAGTCCAGTGTGGTTAGAGATTGATAAGGAGAAAAGAGACAGGCGCTCGTGGCGCGTAAATGAGAATTTGTTTAGAAATCAGAGAAATGTGGAAGAATGCAAACAGCGGATGAAGGATTTTTTTGAAACTAATATGAACAAAGGTACTTCTATGGACATGGTGTGGGATGCTAGCAAGGCATACATGAGAGGGGTGTTGATATATATGAACAACAAACATAGACGTGCTGTGGAAGCTAGGAGGAAAGAACTGGAGAATGAAATAAAGGAAAAAGAAAAGGCTTTGATTTTGAATTCAGAGGATGTGAAGACTAAGGAGGCTATTAAATTGTTAAGAGGACAATTTGATAAATTAATGGCTGACCAAGTGGCAACCAATCTGCGGTTTGCCAGGCATAACACTTTTTGTAACGCTAACAAACCAGGCAGATGGTTAGCTTATAGATTGAGGAAAAAACAAAGGGCTTCTAATATAGACAAGATTGAGCATAAAGGAAGGGTTGTGTTTCAACAGGACCTTATCAAGGACGCTTTTGTGGATTTTTATTCTAAATTATATGCTAAGGAGAAAATTAATGAAAAGGACATTGATATATATTTGGAAAATGCTAGCATCCCGGTTCTTACGCAAGTACAAAAAGAAGGGATTAATCAACTGATCACAGAAGAAGAAATTTTTATAGCAATTAAGGAATTGAAGGTGGATAAAGCACCAGGTACGGATGGCTTGACTGCGGCCTATTATAAAAATTTACAATTAGAAATGATAAAACCGTTAAAGGAACTGTTCCAGACAATCCAGAGGGGGGGAAAGGTGCCACCGTCTTGGAGAACAGCTTTTATCTCTTTGATTCCGAAGGAAGACCAAGATGTTACTCAAGTTAAAAATTATAGACCGATATCGCTTTTAAACACAGATTACAAGATATTTGCTAAGGTTTTGGCTAATAGACTGATGAGGGTTCTGCAACAGGTGATTCATGGGGATCAAACAGGGTTTATTAGTGGTAGGCAAATGAAAAATAATGTGAGGCATATAGTTGATGTGTTAGAGTTTTTGGAAAGGAACAACCAGATTGCTGCGGTGCTAATTTTTTTAGATGCTGAAAAAGCTTTTGATCAATTGAATTGGAAATTTTTGTTGAAAGTTTTAGATAAAATGGATTTTGGGGAAAATTTTTTACAACCGATTAGGGTATTATATCAAAAACAAACTGCCCGAATTATAGTTAATAATAGCTTGACAGAAGCATGTAATATTGAGAAGGGCACAAGGCAAGGGTGTCCGCTATCGCCCTTGTTATTTGTGTTAACATTAGAGATATTATTGGTTAAAATTCGGAATTCGGAAAAAATTAAGGGGATTCAAATTGGAGATCAGGACTACAGATTGAGAGCATTCGCAGACGATCTGGTTGTTACAGTGACCCAGCCAGAGAACTCTGTTGTGGACCTGATGGAGATAATAACACAATATGGGAAGGTTTCTGGATTTAAGGTTAATGTACAAAAAACAAAAATTTTGGCCAAAAATATGACAACATCGCAAAAGGCCCTTTTAGAAGGATTAACTGGATTTGAGATTGTTAAAAGGGTTAAATATTTGGGGGTGATTTTGTCGCCCTCTAATACAAAGCTATATAAAAATAATTATGAAAAATTATGGGGGAAAATTCAAAAAGAATTGGAGAGTTGGAAAAAATTGCAATTGTCTTTGTTGGGACGGATTGCAGCAGTAAAAATGAATGTCCTGCCTAAATTTTTATTTTTATTTCAAATGATACCGATTCTTAAGAAAGATTCCAATCTGGAGGAATGGCAGCGAGGTATCAATAAATTTGTGTGGGCAGGGAAAAAACCACGAGTTAAACTTAAGATTATGCAGGATACTCGTGAGAGAGGTGGCCTTAAATTGCCTAATTTTAAATTATATTATGAAGCTGCTGCATTAGTAGGAATAAGTGACTGGATTAATTTGACGCAAGGGAGGTTATTAAATCTTGAGGGCCACGATTTGTTGTTTGGCTGGCATGCATATTTGTTGTATGATAAGAAGGTAGACAACGTGTTTAGGGTGCATATTTTAAGACAGGCATTGCTGAGAGTTTGGAAGAAGTACAGACATAAGTTAAGTTGCAAGATACCATTGTGGGCAATTCCAAAACACGCAATAGAAAATATACATGCTGGCTTCAAACATGATTTGACTACGTACAAGGAGATTCTCAGTTTGGAAAGAAATGTTTGGTGTTTGAAATCATATAGCCTCTTGCGAGAAGAGAAGGTTGTTCAAAATTGGTTTCAATATACTCAGTTACGGGCCAGGTGGAAAGAAGACCAGAAAAATGGATTTACAATGACTGATGAAAATTTGATAAAGCAAATCAGGAATCAGGGACCAGCACATATCAAACAGATATATCTTGCATTGATAGAGATTGACTCAGAAACAGAGCTTGTTAAGGATTGTATGATAAAATGGGCCCAAAATATCCAGGAAGTCATCACAATGGACACGTGGGAAAAGATTTGGGTGAGGAACGTAAAATTTACACAAGCTCAAAATTTAAGAGAGAATTTTTACAAAATGTTTTATAGATGGCATTTAGATCCTAAAAATCTTGCAAGTATGTATCCGAATTATCAGCCTAAATGTTGGAGGTGCGGTGATGAAGACGCAACATATTTTCACATATGGTGGACTTGTAAAAAGGTTAAGGCTTTTTGGATAAAAGTCTGGTGGAATATGCAGAAGATTTTTAAACAGAGGTTAAAGTTTTGTCCGCAATTTTTTTTGTTGGGAATAATTACAGATGCTACAGTTGTGGACACCAAGTTGATGTTGAATTTAATTATGGCGGCAAGACTTTTGATAGGCCAATACTGGAAGAAAGAGGAACTGCCGACCATAGAGGAGTGGACTTTAAAGGTTTCCGACCTGGCAGAGATGGCGAAGATTTCGGCCTATTTGAAAGATCATTCGCAAGAACGCTATATTATGGAATGGAGAAAATGGATTGATTTTATCCAGAACAAGTATAGGGTTAAGAAGTTTTATGTAGCATTTGAATAAGTCTTCTTTCGTTTTTTTTTTCTTTTATTATCTTAGTTTTTTTTATACATATTCAATATTATTATTATTTGTTTTATCTTATATAAGCTAGAGAGTGATGGATTTTAGAGTTTATAATTGTTAGTATATGATTGTTTATGATTGCTTTTTATATATATACCTTGTATTTAGCTCTGGGAAGTCGGGGGGGGAGGGGGGGAGGGGGGGAGGTAGGGAGGGGGGAGGAGGGAGGGGGAAGGGGGGATTCTTAAAGGAAAACTGTATTTTAAAACTCTTCAATAAAATAAAAAAAAAGAAACAAGCCCAATAGATATTTATGACATCTTGTGTTGGTTAAAATCATCGATGAAGGGAAGATTCAGACAGCCGGCTTCCTTTGAGAAAGCTACAGGCCAGCCGGTGTGAAATTAGTTTTCCCTCTTGTGGTGCACCGGTGCAACAAATGAACTAGTGATGGTTGGCTGCCAGAACTTCTGTGTATACAACATTGTAGCCTCCCTGGCCTTATATGCCATATGCATATATTGTTGTTGTTGTAGTAGTTGTTGTTGTTGTTCTTGATAATCATCATCATTATCATCATTGCATAGTCAGCCAGAAGTTCAGACTGGGTTTGGCATTTTTCTCTACCTATTGAGTCCTTATCAAGGACCTGGGAAAGGCAGATCTGGATGCTTGATGGTGTTACAGATATCGTCGCTGGATGGAAGCAGTTCCTAGTAAGGCCGCCTTTTGCAATTGACTGATGGCAAATTTGTCAATGCCAATGGTGTTCAAGTGGTTCTCCAGTTGTTTTGGGATTGCACCCAAGGCACCTATTGCTATTGCTACTACCCTTGCCTGTCTTTGCCGTAGTTGTTCTATTTCTATTTGTAGTACTTTGCATTTTGTTATCTTTTCCAGTTCTTTCTCTTCTATTCTGCTGTCTCCAGGCAGTGCCACATCCGTTATCCAGACTTTTTTGTCTTTCTTATCAACAATTGTTAAGTCTGGGGTGTTATGTGGCAGATGCCTGTCTGTTTGAATTCTAAAATCCCAGAGCAGTATAACTTTTTCATTTTCTATGACTTGCTCTATGTTATGGTCCCACCAGTTCTTGCTTGCAGGCAAATGATATTTCTTGCAGATCTTCCAATGCACAGTTGTTGCTACTTTGTCATGCTGCTGCTTGTAGTCAGTCTGTTGTTGTTGTTGTTAGTAGTAGTAGTAGTACCATGTTTCCCTGAAAATAAATCCCACCCCGAAAAAAAGACCTACCCTGATTTATGGGGGCAGGCCTAATATGAGGACCCAGATTGTTGGGGGCAATAAGCTGACTTTGTAATAATGCCGCTTGGGGGGGGGGCGAAAGCCCTAATAAGCAGGCATATACATAGAATGAAGGCTATTGCTAAGCACATTGGTTTGTGCTTAAATTGTAAGCCGCCCTGAGTCTTCGGAGAAGGGCGGGATATAAATGGGATTAAAATAAATAAATAAATAAATAAAATATAAGCCCTACTCCAGAAAAAAGCCCTAATTAGGACACCGCCCACTCCGTCCCACCTGGCTGCCACAATGGGGCAGGAGGCCGTGCAGCACATCACACCCCTGCCGCCACAATGAGTGAGGCAGGTGAGGGAGGGGGTGGAGCTTCTCCACGCGCCGCATACCTACTTCCTTTAGTCCCCCCCCAACCAGGCCATTCCTTGCTCCCTTTCACTCCCTTCCTGAGCCAGACTGCCATGCTGCTGTATGGAGGATGGGCGGGGTAGGCCTGGTCACCCTCCACCATTTCGGAGCCAGGGGGGGAGTGAGGGCGAAAGATTCTGCTGCCACTGTGCGCTGCTGGAGGGGCTTTCTTCATGCTCCACCCCACAGATCACCTGCCCAGTGGAAGCCACCTGCTGCCTTCTCCTCCTTCTCTGCCAATTTTTCCGTAGCTTGTGCCGTGACTGGGCGGCAAAAACCTCCCCCACTGTCTCCCTCCACCAGCCTTCCCTTACCGCCATTGGAGAGAACAGAGAATGGGAAGTGAAGTGTCTCTGCGCAGTGGTGCAGAGCAGAGAAGAGCACTTGCTTGCTGCCCTGCATCGCCGTGCATCCCCCTGCATCTACCTTCTCCATTCTCGAAATGGCAGCCCCGTTTCCTGCCACTTCTCCCGGCACTGCTATAGAGCTTGGCGCAACATCACCCAGCTCCTCCCTCTTCCCAAAAGCAAAAAAATTCAACACTAACCTGCTTTCTAGCTCTTGCGCATTTCTCTCTTGCTGTAGGAAAATGGAGTTCATTTTTTTATTCTCATAAACTCTGTTTCAGCGGCGATGGACGGCACATGCCACAGGAGAGTTGGTGGAGGAGGAGGAGGCAGCAGGCGGTTGCCACAGGGCAGTTGATCTGTAGAGTGGAGAATGAAGAAAGCCCCTCCAGTGGCACACAGCAGCAGTGGAGTCTTTCGCTGTCACTCCCCCCTAGCTCTGAAACGGCGGAGGGCGACCAGGCCTATCTTGCCCATCCTCTGTATAGTAGCATGGCAGTCTGGCTCAGGAGGGGAGTGAAATGGAGCAAGGAATGGCCTGGCTGGGGGGGGAGACTAAAGGAAGTGGGTGTGGGGCACTTGGGGCAGCTCCCCCCACTCCCCCACCTGCCTCACCAAATGATGTGCTGTGTAGCCTCCTGCTCCAAGCGGCCATGCGGGCTCCTGCTAGATGGGGACTGCCGTAAGGTGAGGCAGGTGTCCCGCAAAATATAAGATACCATCCAAAAATAAACCCTCTTTTGGAGGCAAAAATAATATAAGACCGGGGAAACACGTTAGGATATGAAATCAAATAAGAGTTAAATTGCTGTTATCTTAGAATTTTAGAAGTTTACTTATGATACTTAATCCTAAAACTCATTGTACTAGCATGGAAGGGCTGAGCACAGAGCACATAACCACACTGAAAAGACTTAAGATCACTGTGAAGTATAGCCAGATATCTTTGGCAAATGGATCAGCACAAATGTCCATTGAGTGTATGACTGCCTTTAGTATAAAAGTCAGTATTCTTTTGATATGCAAAAATAAAATTAAGATTTTATTCAATTGTGTATGATTTTCAGGAATTAGGAAATAATCCATGGTGGCAATGCAGTTTGAGAAGCTTTGTGGTAAAATTCAGAAACTAGTTATTAGCATAGTCTCTGAAAATAATTTCATTGAGCTTACTGAGCTTCCAGTTTGCTCACTCCTCAAATTATATCTCATTGATACATATTTAAACTTCTATCTCTGGCTATGTGAAAAATGCTTGAGCAGAGTACATGATTCAACTGGCTAAAGAACAGTTTATGTGAAATATATAATTGGAAATGATGGACACACTCTTTCAAATAATAAAAGAAAGGCTCTCACAGCTGAGTGGGAGACTACCTGAGCTGTGGGCTAGCTTGGAAAGTGGGGGGGGGGAAGTCTTAGAAGTATTTCCAAAAGGATTTAAGTATTCTTGCTAATAAAGCTACAAGGGAATATTCCTGAAGTCACCAGGAATTGAGTTCAAGCTCAGAGAATTCACTTTGGCAGGCACAGTTGGCAAAAATATTGTAATTCACTGAGGAATATTCTTGATCCTTGTTCAATTTTTCTTTCAAAATATTTTTTACCTTGCATGAGTAAAATTTAAATGATTGAGAATGTTTTTAATTAGTAGTGTCACATTAAGAATAGTATAACCCATTTTAGTAAGCAAGACATGTTGGCACATAAAGAATTTAGAAGATTTTGTTTGTTTGCAGAGTGCTCGGAGTCTTGGATTCTGTTTCTGGCAACTGAGATTAAACCACAGCCATGCCTCAAATGGTCTCATTCTTAAGGAATAGGATGTGAATACTGACATTTTACAAAATGTGCTGCATTTTTGCCATCTGAATGTACTCAGTAGTTATACACGACCTTTCAGTATCTTCCAAAAGTTGATGCATCTCTCAAGTAAAACACATTTCATAACCTTGCACTCATCCTCCATGTGGATTGAATAAGTCATAAAATTTCACCTTGTCCATGATTACATGTGTAAGGTGTAAGGCTAACAACATTGTTGCTGTGTTAATTAAAGTTTTCAGAGCTAATGTGATTTCACTTCTGCTCTCTTGATCGAAGCTCTGCCTTTTTTAAAAATACAAAAAGTAAGGCATTAGATATTTAAGAGAACCGTTCCCAGTCCCTGTCAGTTTATGCCCAGTGTCCTAATGCAATTTGAATTCAGATCATCATTAACATTCCTTATCTAGGTTACCACTGCATATGCTTAAATGCAACTACTAGAACAATAACTTATATTCTTTGGCACTACAAGTAGTCCTCAGCTTATAACCATTCACTTACTGATTATTCAAAGCTACAATGGCATTGAAAAAAGCGACTTACAATCAGTCCTCACATTTAAGACCGTCATAGCATCCCTAACGGTCACCTGATCAAAATTTGGGTTCTTGGCAACCAGCATGTATTTATGACGGTTGCCCCATCCTGGAGTCATGTCATTGGCATGTGTGACCTGCCCTGCCAGCTTCCAACAAACAAAGTGAATAGAGGAAGCCAGATTCCCATAACGACTATGTGATTCTGTTAACAACCATGCCAAAAAATGTCATAAAATTGAATGTACTTCACTTAACAACTCACCTTGCTTAGCAGCGGAAATTCTGTTCTCAATTGTGGTCCCAAGTTGAGGACTACCTGTACCTGCTGTATTATAACAAGCCGTCTACATCACTACCAAAGTATCTTGCTAATTCTCTCAATTTTTCATAGACACCCAAATCCATTTTCCTTTTATATTTACATTCATTTTTGTACTCTGTGTATTTAGGTTTAAAGGCATTCAAAATAGATCTTATGTTACTTTAAATGGTTGTTGTAAATTTTTGTTTTTATCATAGCATTTAAGGATATGTTTAGAGAACAATGTGGTATTATCAAATATAAACCATGTTAAAATACCAGTGATACATTAAAAAGCTGCTTGCACTTTTTAAAAATACTGTTCAGTATTTCATAAATATTTATAGTTGAGGGAACTCAAAAGCTATGGAGTAATTGGAGAGAAAATAGAACAGTGTCACACATTATAAGTTACAATATGTTCCATTTTGGGTTAGTGTGTGGAGTGAACTCAGCCTTTGACTTATTAAACTTTTGCTGAAGAAACCATGAAGAAACTTACTCAGTCAAATCTAGATTCCCATGAAAAGTCTAATAAGCACTTTAAACATGAATCCCAACTTACTTAGTTGGATATTTTTAATCCATATTAATTCTGTTATTGACTTGAAGGAAGGGAAGCTGTTTTTAAATGTGAATAATAAAGTATATCTTATATAAAATAGATAATTTAGCTATTATAGTCTACATTTATGGTGATTATATTCATTCTGAAACCCCATGCTAGAATAGCAAGTGAGGTTTGCTTTTAAACAGCTATTGTTTAAATATTAATGATTTTGTGTAATCAGAACAGAGAAATATATCTCAGACAATTTAATGTTTCATACCAGTTTTCCTTTTGATAATGTGTATACGCTTGCAGCTATGTCAGTGATGGAGGTAAGTGTGCATGTGTGTGTATCCTTTTAAGGAAGACAGGATGTTGGCAGTTTTGGTGATTGAATTCTTGTGGTTTTTCTGGATGATAATAATTATAAAAGCCCCTTTTAAATCTGGCTTTGGGTTACTTCTGGATGGAAACCAACACTACTTTTCACTGGGAAATGGACAAAGAGATTGTTTTTTTATTTTTGATTGATTATGTGCCATTAAGTTGTTGTCACAGAGTTAATGATCACATCAATATATTTTCTCCATGATGATCTGTCCTAACCTGGTATTTTGGGTTTTCCAAAGATACAAGCATTGCAAATATAACTGAGTCAACCCACCTTGCTGTTGATCATCCTCTTCTCTTTCCTTCCATTTTTCCCAGGAGTAGAGGCTTTTTCCAGAGAATTAGGCCTTTTCATAATGTGTGCAAAGAAAGAGATTACATATTCTATTGCAGGGGTGTCAAACTGCCGGCCCGCGGGCCAGTTGCATTATACGGATGCCGCGACCACCCCAGCTCCGCCAATGCAAAAAAAGTTGTGATACGTCACAACACATCACGTGACACAGCGAGTTTGACACCCATGTTCTATTGATTATAATGTCTTTCAAGGCTGCTTGTTTACCAAATTGCTATCTCTTGTATAAGCATCAAGGGGTCCACATTAACCCACTTCATATACTACTGGTCTTTGGTCAGTGACTTATGGGATTCAGATCTGGCAAGAGAGGCATATGACTGGTTCCATCTGCTAAAGAATGTCAACATTTGGGGCCCAGGAAGAAAGCCTGTTCCTGCTGTGGCACCCATCCTTTGAAACCTCATTCCCCTTGAACTTAGATTGGGTCCTGCCTTTCTGGGCCCTTTAAGAAGAGCCTGATGACATGACTACATCACCAGGCTTGTGGAGTCCAAGGATAGTCATGAGAATTTTCAGTGGTTATAGTGCATGAGATGTATTGTTTGCTGATTGTGATTGTGTTTTTAGTTTTTAATTGGGGTTTTAATGTAGTTTTATGCTTGTTTTGTATGTTTTTATACATTATTTTATATTTTTATTCTTTTTTTCTGTCATTGTGAGCTACCCAGAATCACATAGGTGAGAGGGAGAGCTATATAAATTGAATAAATAGATAAATTCTGTGGATTAATTATCATTCTTACTCTTAACATTTGCATAAAACCAATAAACAAAATCCTCTTTAAAAAAATTAAGGATTTTTTTTCTATATTAGGTGCATGATCTTTATGATTTATGTTGGCATTCATCTAACACAGGCATGTCAAACTCACGACGTCACGTGACATTGCATGACGTATTGGGACTTTTTCCCCATTGCCGGCAATAGGGTAGGCGCAGTTTTAGTGTGATGTATCCGGCCCGTGGGCCAGCAGTTTGACATGCCTGATCTAACAGTAACTTTTATAATCTTGCTGGCTACTGTGTTCCTTCATTCATCTCCACAGAGATTTGGCAGGAACTTGTTTTTCTTGTGGGTTTGGCATGTTTATGAACTGTTTATATTTTGGCAAGAAAGAAGCAACTTGAATACTTATTTTTACTTTATAAAGTTGTAACGGTAAGATTGAAAATAAAAGTGGAATGGAGAATTAATTAAAATTAAAATGAGATAATTAGTTTGAAACCTGTGCAACATTCACGTTTCAATAATATATAATTCATTATATTATCGCATGAGTTGGAGTATTTTGCTTCTCCTGCAACATTTATTCAAACCTCAACACTGATTTTTAAAATCATGCTTGATCTTTCATAAGAAATCCCAAATCTTATAACATATTGGTATCCACAAATAATTTATTGCATAATAGATGTTCTGGTGTCAGATCTGCAAAACTTGATGGACCTTTTATTGTGTTTTATGGGGAAAGCTGAATTTCTTCTAGGATTGCAATGGGCACGACTTTGCTCTCTTATATTACTGGATACTGGTTCCCATAGTTTCACTAAGCTAATTCCAGAAATGATTGGTTAGTTTACTGCTTTTATTGCTAATATACATACTTAATATACATACATCACATAGATATTTTTAGAGATTCCTATTAAAAATTACATGAAGCAAAGTTTAGAGTTGCCAAGGAAATGACAGTAATGTTTGAAATTTCTAAATCTGCGTTTTGTGTGTGTTGCATTGTATTACATTACAAACAAACCAAATATTTGAGGAAAAAGTGCCAGAATTTTGCAGACATGATCATTTCTAGCTTCATAAAATGTGTATCTGAAAGTGAATATTTTAGACATGATTAATAGTTCATACTTAATTAATAGTTTAATTGTGAGACACCCAGAGTCATTTGCTAAGATGGGCGTCTATAGAAATCAATCAGTCAAACTAATAAGCCAGCATTTATTATATATGGAGCTGCAGCAGTAAAAATCTATACTATACATCTTAACCATGTTGCATTTTACTCTCCTTTTTTTCCAGTGTTGAGGGTGAAGGTCCTGGAAATGAAACTGGCACATCCCTGGATAGTTCATCTGCTTATCATCAAGGAACTATAACTCACAGTTCAGCTCTAAGTCCAGATCATTATGACCATTCTCCATATGGTCTATATTCTGTCTCCCCTGGACAGCAAAGGCCCCGGAGGCCGAAGCTTCAGCACTCAACATCAATATTAAGAAAACAAGCAGAAGAAGAAGCTATTAAAAGGTCACGGTCCCTTTCAGAAAGCTATGAACTCTCATCTGACTTGCAGGATAAACAGGTATTTGAGCTGCACTGCTGTATTAATCAAACTAAAAAAAAAGAAATGTGCCAATTGTCAGGTTTCTTGAGATTTTTTTTTCATGAGTCTCTAGAATTTAGCATTTTTGTGTAAAGATAGTCCTTGATTTGCAACCACAATTATGACCCAAATATCTGTGGCTAAGCAAGGTGATTGTTAAGTGAGTCGTGCTTTTTGTCCCAGTTTCTAAGCAAATCACTGCAGTTGTTAAATGAATCACATGTTTGTTAAGCAAATCTGGCTTTTCCTGTTCACTTTGCTTATTGGAAGCCAGCTGGGAAGGTTGAAAATGGCAGTCATGTGACCCCAAGATGTTGTAGCCATCATTCTAATAACATGACTATAGGGAAGCTGTGATGGTTATAAGTCCAAAGACCAGTCATGAGTCATTTTTTTCAGTGCTGTTGTAACTTCAAACAACATCAAGGTATTTTAATAGTTTTGACTTGGAACCTCCCAGTTTATAGCTGGCAGAGTAGCGCTAAGAATGCATCTTTATTCCTGACCATTGGACAGGAATGGTATTTTGCCCTCCCTGTGCTGGAAGCACCTGCCCTCCTGGCCAGTTTCCCTGGATTTTGCTGAAAGATGCCACATTGTTGCTCTTCCCCTCCTCTTCTCTGTTTTCTGAACTTCCTCTCATAACACAGTTAATGACTGTGGTGCATAAGGAAGACCTGAGTGACTCCAGCTACTTCACCTGTCCAGCTGTTCCCTAGCTCCTTGGCAAACATGGTTGCAGAGTAGCTTCCAGGAGGGAAATACTGCTAGTAACAAGGAGTTGTTGCACTGCTGAAAAGGGGAGGAGAAAAAGCCAAGATCTCCTTGCTTCCCACTGCTTTTAACGTCCTTTCAGCAGTATTGCTCATCTCAGGTGGAAAACAGAGGAAAAGCAATAATGACAATAGTTACTTAGAGCTTTGCATGCTACAGCTGTTAAGTTGTAAGACAATGTTTGCTTTGGGAAAGGAAGGCAGAGGAAAAAACAAAAGTAGTGTCCTATACTTCAGCAACTTGGCCAGGAAGGGAGCTCCTAACAATAGGAGGATGAGCCGCCATCATCCCTGGTCAAGCAGCAGGAACAAGTATGGGCTTCTGATATGGGCTCTGCCACAGCACTCTGCCATTTCGAGATACAGGGAAGAATCAGATACCGTCTCTTCAGCTTCCAGAATATTCCTCACCCTTGATCCAAGGAACTAGCCACATATATATAGCACTGGTATATAGCGTTCCTGGTACTATTGCACCGTGGAAAGTGCAAATTACTCCAAAAGTCTCTTTATACTTCAAGGTCACTATTTTCCATCTGCAACAGCCTTATGAGGGAGATGCACCATAGGCTGAACTGATTGGGAACCTCAAAAGTTCCTGCTTTCCAAGTAATTATAAGTGGAGAATACCAAATGGCAATTGGTTTTCTTTTCTTTTTTTTTCTGTGACAGAATGCATTTGATCATTTTTTAGCCTGCATCTTATTAAAAATAATCAGAAAATAAGCTACAGTTGCAGGAATTATAACCTCAAGAAAGGGTGACACATACCAAATTGAAAACAAAACATTTGTTTCATCAGACAACTGCCAATATCTGTTTCTTGACAGAATTGGAAAGGATTTTCAGCCGTAGTTGCTTCTTCTTCAGGGGATTACATTCAGGTTTCAGATGATAGGATTCAGATCATAGGATTTATGTTGTCATTCATGAAATAATGGTGATCTGGTTATTTAAAAAGCAATGCCATATACCATATTTTTCGGACCATAAGACGCACCTGACCATAAGACGCACCCAGTTTTTAGAGCAGGAAAACAAGAAAAAAAATATTCTGAACCAAATAGTACTGGTATACTAGGAAGGAAGGAGGGGAGAGAGAGAGAGAAGGAAGGAAGGAGGGAGGGAGGAAGGAAGGAAGAAAGAGAGAGATAAGAAAGAAAGAAAGAAAGAAAGAAAGAAAGAAAGAAAGAAAGAAAGAAAGAAAGAAAGAAAGAAGAAAGAAAGAAAAGAGAAAGAAGGAAGGAAGAAAGAAAGAGAAGGAAGAAAGAAAGGGAGGATGGAGGGAGTAAGGAAGAGAGAGAGAGAAAGAAAGAAGGAAGGAAGGGAGAAGGAAGCAAGAAAGAGAGAAGGAAGGAAGGAAGAAAGGAGGGAGGGAGGAAGAAAGAGAGAAAGAAAGAAAGGTACCGGTAGTTTCTTTTCCCTGAATAGGTTTTCTAAGATGCTGAAGCAATTTCAAACAATTAGTATTATCTTGCAAATGGGAAATCACTTCCAATAAACTTCGCAGAGAAACCTGCAGGGACATCTCCTCATGGCTTTGCTGGGGCAAGTCGCCTATGAGGTTTAGTTTAGCAAAAACTATTTCTTTAGCAGCGAGGTAAAAGAAAGAAAATGTGCGCGCACAGGGAGGGGGAGGCAGTCAGAAGGCATGGCAGGCACGTCCGTATTTCCTCCCCTGCCGACCAATCACAGGGGCGGGGCGGAGAATTCCACATCTTCATTCAATCACGTCTCTCCAATGGAGCTGATGGACTGCGTTGACTGAACGGGAGACAAGTGTTTTCGCTTACCTTCGGACCATAAGACGCACCTCGTTTTTCCACCCACTTTTGGGAGGGGGAAAGTGCGTCTTATGGTCCGAAAAACACGGTAGGTGGCCAAAGTGAGATGGTTAAAAAAAAGATTTCGTAGTGAGGGTTTCTATTTAATAAGTTTGTGGGTAATGGCCTATATAATGATTCCCTCCCTTTTTGACTCTTAAGCCTTTTGTATTATATATGAAAAGGTCTCTCTGTTGCAGTTCTCAGGTTAATAAACTCCTCCTCATACAGCCCTTATGATGATTTGAGTTTGAAACCCATGCTTTAGAGGTTACATATTACAAAATACATTCTCTTTTTAGGTTGAAATGCTAGAACGAAAATATGGAGGCCGTCTCATAACTCGACATGCTGCTCGTACTATACAGACTGCTTTCCGCCAGTATCAGATGAACAAAAACTTTGAGCGGCTTAGAAGTTCTATGTCTGAAAATCGTATGTCAAGACGCATTGTACTATCCAATATGAGAATGCAGTTTTCATTTGAAGGACCTGAGAAAGTTCACAGTTCCTACTTTGAGGGGAAGCAAGTTTCTGTTACAAATGATGGATCAAAAATAGGAGCCCTTGTCCAGTCTGGATGTAATGATCTTGCTGAATCGACTACAATGAAATCTCCAGCAGCTTCCACAGACTTTGCTGATGCCATAACAGAATTGGAGGATGCTTTTTCAAGACAAGTAAAATCTCTTGCAGAATCCATTGATGATGCATTAAACTGTCGCAGTTTACATTCTGATGAGGTACAGATACCTGACCAAGTCAGAAGTCGTGAAATAGAAAGAGATAGTTGTGGTCCAACTAAATCAGCAAGCCATAATGTTGATCATAGGAAACTTGATGAAATGACTGCTTCCTATAGTGATGTTACATTATATATAGATGAGGAAGAGTTATCCCCACCACTTCCACTTTCTCATCCTGTAGAAAGACCATCGAGCACAGAGTCTGACTTGAGACTTAGATCAATAAACCCTTCTCAAGAATACTGGTCTATGACACATAAAGACCATAAAATAGACACTGACACAAGTTGTAGGAGTACCCCTTCATTGGAATCCCAAGAACAGAGGATGAGGATGGATCATCTTCCTTTGCTAACCATAGAACCACCAAGTGACAGTTCAGTTGATTTAAGTGACCGTTCTGAAAGAGGATCACTCAAGAGGCAAAATGCATATGATCGGGGAATTAGTAGTCAGCAAGGTAGCCCAAAGCACATATCACATGGCCTCCCTAGCAAAGTAATATCCCGAGAAGAACCAGAAACTAGGCATAGACCTAGGCCTATTGACAGCCACTTGGCTATTAATGGTACCGCAAACAGGCAAAGCAAATCTGAATCTGATTATTCTGATGGAGATAATGATAGCATCAATAGCACTTCCAATTCTAACGACACAATAAATTGCAGTTCAGAATCATCTTCTCGAGACAGCTTAAGGGAACAAACTTTGAGCAAGCAAACATACCACAAAGAAACTCGTAATAGTTGGGATTCCCCTGCCTTCAGTAATGATATCATCAGGAAACGTCATTATAGAATTGGATTGAACCTTTTTAATAAGTGAGTAGAGTGCTTTTTCCTTTTTTTATGAAATGGTATTTACTTGATGCCTTGGGGTTCTTATATATACCAAGTAATTTATCTCTACAGTGATGACTAAAACTGGCTACAATCACCTTGTAATCTCTCTCTCTCTCTCTCTCTCTCTCTCTCTCTCTCTCTCTCTCTCTCTCTCTCTCTCTCTCTCACCTGTCTTTTATTTACTTCATTGAAGTAGGTGTCATTTCTGCCTTGGTAACCTTGCATTGTTCTCCTAATTTCATGGTGTGCATTTTTCTCAGGTGGTCATTTTAAACTTTTAAATACCTTGTCTTTCAAAAGAAATTAAATATTGAAGGCATATTTAAAGAACTCAAGTAGACCATGCAAAAATAGAAAATCAATTAAGCAAGAAGTCACATTCTCCATTTTCAACATTTTATCATTCTCATCCACCTGTGATGTTCTATGTGCAATCTAAAAAACAGACAAAATTAAAATGGATCATTCATAATAATAGTTAACAGTCATTACAGTTATTTGTCCTGGCCAAAGGCTAGGATTAAGACTAGGGATGCCTTCAAAATACAATATGCTGCAATATTTTTATGTTGTTGTTTATATAGCTAAAACTGTCATCCTATGCAGCTAGAACTTCTGATTACTATTGTCTAAATTATACTATGGGTATAATAAAACTTTCTTCATTTTAATCAATGTTTTCAAAGCAGTTTAATTTAAAATAGTTCTATATTCTGATTGGAAGGCAATTAAAATAATAGCAAAGACTTTAATATCTATTTTTTTTAAAAAAATCTATAAAATGTGAAATATTTTATATAGTACCGACTTACAATCACAATTGAACCTGGAATTTTGGTCATGAGTCATTGTTATTAAACTGGTCACCATGTGACCTGGCTCAATTTTATGACCATATCCTGGCTTTCCCAGGCGCTGTCATTAAGCAGCTGCACTGGTCCGTTAAGCAGAGTATATGGTGGCACGGGGTGGGGGAGGCCCTGGGGGGCCTGGCACAAATCTGCTTCAGTCTCTTCTAGGAATGTGGGCTTGATGGTTTGAACTCACAAAAGTCAAGCCGAAATTTCTCCATAAAACCATTGAGCTTATGAGGTGCGCCCAGCCCGGCCCTTTGTGAAGAAGAAAGAAAAAAAATGTTAAAGGCAGCCAAACGTTTTCTGTTGGAATTGAGGGTGCTCTGTTCAGGAGAGCTGTGTTTTTTGCAGAGCCTTTAGAACAGGGGTGCCAAACTCGCAATGTCACGTGACGTGTCACGACGTATCGTGACTTTTTTCCACTGCCAGCAGTGGGGTGGGCGCAGTTTCGCCATGACTCATCCGGCCCATGGGCCGGCAGTTTGACACCCCTGCTTTGGAAAGTGAGGCCAGCTCTTCCTTTTTCTTTCCACCTTCACCTCCAAAGTGAAGGTTAGCTGGTGTGTGGAATGCAGGGTGGTGAGGGTGGTTTGTACTGGCACATCCCAGGCATGTGGCACTTCATGGGGAAATAGTTGCTTCGCAACCCAGTATACCCTTGGTGTCTCTCAGATGTTTGGAACTTCCCCATAGGCAGATGTTTTCCTGGATGTTCAGTCCTTCATAGGTGGGGGCCTTGGCTGCTTCATACTGCCAGTTGGAACTTCCCTGGGGTTTCAAGGCACAGATGGGGGAGGTGGGGTGTAATAGGCAGGTCTGGGGGCTGTAGCATCTCATAAGAGCAGGTAGGCTGGCAAGCACAGGTTGGGCACAGGTTTTAAATCCCGTCATTCAGCACCATTGTAATTTCGGTCACTAACTGAATTTCATTAAGTGAGGACTACCTGTATTAAGATATTTGTGAATTTTCTTCTTGCTTTACTTGCCTACTAGTTAACGTGCTCTGCAGTTTAAATAAATCCTAAACTGCTATTAAAAATTCACATTATTTTTTTTAACTATCTAATGCAAGTTAACACTGGAATAACTATTGTGATATACATTAATCTTGATGTACTCATTTTAATAATTATATCCCTAAGATTGAATGGGAGTTTTGTCCATTGAGTTATATCCAGTGAAATTACATCTATTCATTTAGACATACTTAATTCACCATACTATGATAAACAAGCATGTTACAGGAACTACGCAAATTGTAATAATTAATCTCCTACAATAATCTGTAAATATAGTACACTCCAAAGGAAATTAGACTTAATGTATAGCCAGAAAATAAACTATTTTACTGTATAACATAAACAAGCTTGGCTAATGACTTCACATAATTGTTAAGGGTTGTCTAACATACTGTATGTATGAACTAACATTCAGTGTGAAGCGCCACTACAGCTTTAACATTTGTTTAGCAAACACAATTGGGACTGTCAACTCAGTCATTAACGTGATCGGTGAGCAAAACTGACTAAGTGTATGATCTTACTTCAGCTCTCCTTTGCTTTTATAGACCTTGCAAATGTTATAAAATGAGGATTGGTCATAAAGTTATTTTTTCATTATCGTCATAACTGAATGGTAGCAACAAGGTACTTGCTAAACTATGACCTTCTGTAGACATCCAACACTGTATGCACCAACAGTTCTATACTACTCAACAGGAAAGGCATCTGGTCTAGGGGGAGGGCGTTGTCCAGTTTCATAGTTTGCAAGTCAGTTGGCTATGACAGGGGTGTCAAACTGCCATCCCGCAGGCCGGACGCGTCATGAAGAAACCGCGCTCACCCCATTGCTGGCAATGGAGAAAAAGCTATACGTCGCGTGACGTCACATGACGTCGCGAGTTTGACATGTCTGGGCTATGATATTTGATGTGTTCATTATCTTCAGTTAAAATTATTACATAGCCTATCTATAGCAGATAAAAATTTCAGAATATTCAATTTCATTTAAGATTCATAATTTGGTTAAATAAATATTGTTTTAAACAATTCTAATATAAGATTTTCTCTGTCTCAAAGTCTGTAGATCTTCATGTAATCCCGTGTTTGCTGATTTATTTTGTTTTGACATCAGTACAAAATCAATATTTATTACAGTCCTCAGTACATGTATTTTGTAGTTTCACAAAAAATAAGTTTGTACAAATAAATAAGGAGAACCTTTGAGGGATTATCAGGAGTTCTATCACTTGGTATCTTGACAGTGTGAGATTGTTAATGAATATTAGATCCTAAAATAATGTTCCTTCAAAGGAGGGTTGACTTTCATGAACTGTTAGAATTGTTTTGGCCAACTGATAATGCAGAAGAAAACATGCTTTTTTGTTAACAACAAGGACAAGGTAATTTTGGAAAAAAAATAGACTGGGAATTCTTTGCAATAACTTAGCTTGCTGCTTCATGAGACATTTTAGCTCACTTTTTCCAATTCAGCTTTCTTGTCTAGTTGGTTTCCTCATTTTTCCAACTAATGCTGAATAATATATATTCCAGGAATAGGGCAGACAAGTATGAATTCAAAACATGCAGTTTGGTGAATCACAGTGGAAAGTTTGGACTTCATATATTTATTTATGCTGACTTGCATACTTTTGATACTCATTTAAATTTGACCCATGCTGCACAATATTAAAGTGGGATAACCAATTGAGCAGCCTGCACCTTCCTCTACATGGTACTTGAAACAAATAATCTAATGAGCTCCAAATCTCAGGGCTGCATTCTATACTAATTTTTAGTTGGTGTGCAAGAATGAATACCATCCTGAAGTGATTAGGGTATGAGGAAAGCAAACTATTACAATACTGTATGAAACAATGTATTATTCTATACAGCTATATATATGAATGTACATATGTTTAAACCCTCCATAATACTATTTTTGCTCATAAATTGATAAGCTAAAGCTTTAAACAACTTTGACCTTCATTAAAATGGTTATAAATTTGAGATGTTATAATCTCTTCATCTTGAGCTGAATATTTTTGTTCCTGTGTGTTCCGAGATTGCCTTTTTCAATGTAAAGCTGTGCAGTGCTTCAGATAAAAAAAAATCCAAAAAAATGTTTAGAGCACAGGTGTCAAACTCGTGACATCACGTGATGTGTTGCGATGTATTGTAATTTTTTTCCCCATTGCTGGGTGCAGTTTTAGCATGACGCATCCGACCTGCGGGCCAGCAGTTTGACACCCCTGCTTTAGAGCATGTAGAGCACAGATGTGGTAACTGTGTCTTTCTTTAAAGTAGCAGTATCTTTCCAAAAATGCTGCAGCTGTTCTTAGAGCAGACAGCCATGTGATCCTTAAACTAAATTCAAGTACTTTAAATGATCACCAACACATTCTGCATGTATATTTCTCCAGATTCCGAAGCACCTTTTCCTCATTATTTCTGAAATACTGTACAGATTTTTTAGTAGTCTGGACAATAAATTAATTAGAATTCACTATAAATTTACTTGTGTTTTGGGGTGGGTGGGTTTTTATGTACTTAACAACCTTACATTTAATATAAAGTATTTTTATTTTTTTCCACTTAATTATTCTTGAATAACGAATGTTATCCCAATAGCCAAGCTAACAATTTCATTAAAATCTATGACAAATACAGACATCCAAACATCCCTATTTCCTGGCATTTTTTCTTTAAACTTCCCCACCACCACCACCACCCCAAATAGAATTTAGCAAATCTATTTTGTAGATTCAGTAAGATGCATTTGTTCTTTTTGTGTGTGTGTGTGGAACGTCTCAAAAATTTCTTGAAAACTTTAGCAGATTTCCAGCAAAGATAATTACTGATAACAACTCTTTTCTGGTTTGATAGTTATATATCTCCTTTAAACATTGCATCATCAGCCTCCTTCATTTGAAAGTCCAATACATTTTCTGCATCCTTCTCATTACTTGCCACATTTAAAAATAACAATAATAGAATTGGAAGGCACCTTGGAGGTCTTCTAGTCCAACCTTCTGCTCAGGCAGGAAACCCTATATATACCATTTCTGATAAATGGCTGTCCAGTCTCTTCTGAAAAACTTCCAGTGTTGGAGCATTCACCGCTTCTGGAGGCCGGTTGTTCCACTGATTAATTGTTCTAACTATCAGGAAATTTCTCTTTAGTTCTAGGTTGCTTCTCTCCTTGATTAGTTTCCATCTGTTGCTTCTTGTCCTGCCTTCAGGTGCTTTGGAGAATAGCTTGACTCCCTCTTCTTTGTGGCAAGCCCTGAGATATTGGATCACTGCTATCATGTCACCCCTAGTCCTGGTTTATATACACATTCAGATTAATTTTAAACTTATCCAGAATATCTTGTTCTTCTTTTGTTTCTGAAATCTATATTCTAAGCACCCTTTTGCTGTTTAATACAGAAAGTAATATTTTTTCAAAAGTGTTTAAACTATATTAAACGTTCTTTCTCTAAAGAGAAGGCAACAACTGGTAAATGCAGTATAACTTGCTGTTCTGAAAGATCTTAATTTTTCTAAACGAATTGAAAAAAGCAGAAATCCAAAGTATTAAAACATAGTTGGGTTTAATGTCCCTAAAAAAGTATGCATTGATGACTGAGCAAAGATGGGTTCACTTTCATCTCCTCAACTCCCAATCATTCAACCTATAAGATAATGTAAAACAGCAATTCCTGCAGTTTACTCTTGAGGAATAGCTGTACAGGGTTCCCCGAAGATTTTTTCTTACTCAAGGGAGATATTGGTGGCTTGGATTCTGCATCAAGCTATCTTCTCCATCATAATAACACTGTCCCATTATTAAGACATGTAGTTTGCCATGGCTCTCAGTTGGAAGTCTAAGCGATACCATTTTCAAAGAACCTTAAAATATGGCTGTTCAGAAAAGCATTTGTGATATTGAAAATATTGCTGCCCAAATGGAAAACAGATTAGGGCCTTACTGTTTATATTTCTGATTTTTATATTTTAATTACATGTTGTTACTTAAAAGATACTCAAGGTCAACATATAAGCCAAATGAATAAATAAAATTGTCTTATTTATATGTGCCTTACATATTACTCAACAACAGCAACATAAGTAACAATACTTCCTTTTACATTTAAATAATCAAAAATCATAAAAAGGAATAAGGCTTTTTTAGGCCATGGATGGATTCAAGCTACAGATGAATGGAAGGACGGGTTCTTTTTTTAAGAAGGGTGCCAGAATCAAGAGTTCTTTTTATAACCATATAAAGAAAGTATGTAAATGTTCCCAAATGTTGAAAAAGTCTATTTCATTGAGAAAACCCTGGAAACTGAAATTATTATATCATTCCTAGCCTATCAGGCCCATGCCTTTCTCATATGAAACATTTTAGGCAAATTATTTGCTCAAAGAGATATCTGGGTTACGATTCAGCAAAATGTCATCATTTCAGTGCCTTCATCAGTGGCCAGGATTGTGAAATGCTGACCAGAAATAAAAGAGCTTGATAGTTGACACAGTTATACAATTGTTAGATTAACACATATAATGTGTTACTGCATTTCTTATTCTTTGGAATTCAGCATAGCTGGGCTTCTTTGGAAAAATAGAGGCAGTTATTTAAAAAAAATCACTTTAAAAATAAGGAACAAAAAGCAAGAGGCAAACAGTAATATTGTATCAATGAGATAAAGAAGAAATAAAAACAAGAGAATTATAATCAATATATTGAATTTAAAACACTATATGTACAGTATAATCAGAGTAAACAGTTGATAACCATGATAGCCTTCAAACATGCATCCTCACAAAGTGCAAAACACTATTTACTGTGCAATGCTTTGTGCAATCGGTTGTGTCAGTTTATCTAACTTTGAATATTACAGTAACTCATGATTACAGATCTCTAAAACAGATTTTTACCAGTTCCATGTACCAGGGGTGTCAATCTTCCTATTTGATTATAGTAAGAAGGGGATGGTGATTGTCCTCTTTTGTTTCTTTGCCCATGCAGATCTTGATAGAACTTAAATACTTTAAAGAAGGATTACATTTTAACACCATCTTCCCTATCTTGGGCCCTCTCCAAAACCGTGAATTTGTATTCCAAATTTTTTAGCACTGGCATTCTGATAAAGCAGTTCAGGGATCTGGAATTTACACATCTGGAGATTTTCCATAGCTTCAGATAGCTGTTTACAGTGCTGGTTATATTGGCTATGTATTAATTCTAGTACTAGAACTAGTGTGTCTTCCAATATCATTGCTGGGATAGAGGAGTTATAGTCACATTCTGCTTGTGGTTGTCTGTATTATAGTAATAACATACCAGGATGGTACTGTAGTTACCAGTTTATGTATTATTTTATGCATTGAAAAGTCTAATCCAGATAGATCCTTCTGCAATGTTTTACATGACTCAAATTTCCCTCCCAAATTATCTGAAACTTGGAAAAAATATTGATGAGATTTAAGCAATCTTTCCTAGAAATCACTTGGGCAAGAAAACTCACACAATCTTATACAAGTGTGTCATAATCTGCTACAAGATTTTGGCTTTTTTGTTCAGTCTTTGTGAGAATGGATGATTTTTATAAAATTTTAACAATTTTAAAAACTATTTATGTTAATAGTTCTATTTAATTTTAGGGAGTTCTAAATACCATTATGGTTAAAATATTACTATCTGCACAATGTTGATTACTAGTACTATGACTTTATCAATTTTTATTCAACATCCCCCCCATCCCAAAAAGAAAAGCGGGGAAAGAGCCTGAACTGATGTTGGACCGAGCTATATATTGCTTCAATAAAGTGGTATCTTCAGCTGAATAAGATTTAATAATAATGCATGAGCTACATTTTCAACTGAGAAGCAGACGGTTTTCCCTCGTTTTGCCCAGTGGTGGGATTCAAATATGTGAACAACCAGTTCTCTGTGTGGATGCCACTTCCGGAAGTCCGTTCTGGGCCTAGGCAACAAAAAATTAGCTACCGGTTCTGCTGAAGTGGTGCGAACTGGCTGAATCCCATCACTGGTTTCATCTATAAACCTTGCTTATTCCAGAGTTTGAACATCTGCATTTCAGGATTTAAAAAAAAGTCTTGTTTTGTCAAGTGGAGGAAAGTATAATACAGTCTTTCTACTTACCTGCCATTCTGTTTTAAATGATGTACAAATAGTCTTCGGGCCTTTTCTCTTTCTTCTGTGTGATTGTCATTGAACATCGGACACCCCCAGAGGAGGGCTGAGAAACTATTATTTTAAATATCTCACAGTGCCATGGAACTATAATACTTCAAGCCCTCTGTTAAGTTTAGATTCCCCGCTGCTCACTGCTGCTGCTTACTGGCACAGCTCATGGACATTGGAGGGGGCTCAACAAATGGCTTTTTGCTGAGGTTCCCTACAATTTTATAAGCTACCCTTATTATTTGCAACTCAGTGGTCAGAAAAAATGGGAATCACAGAACATCTCGTTATTCTCATCAGAAATTTGTATAGAGGTCAGACAGTTGCAGTACAACCAGAACATAGTGAAAAACACTGACTTCATTTTGGCAAAGGAATGAGATAAAACTGTATACTCACTAAGGTGATGACATTGCCTTGATTACTGAAAATGCAAAGATTCTGCAAGCCCTAGTAATAAAAATTGAGGCATGCAATGAAAAATGGATCTAAAATTAAATATATAGAACAAATTAATGACAAGAATAACCAGCCTTAGAAGTGAAAATGAAGATATTGAACTGGTGGAAAAATTCTGCCTTTTAGGATCAACCATCGACGATCAACAGTAAAAGAACAACCAATCAAGAAATACAGTGCGGACTAACACTTGGTAGAGCAGCTATGAAAGCCTTGAAAAAGATATTCAAATGCATGATGTACCTTTATAAATATCAGAATTGATGTGGTACTCCTACCCCATCCCCTGTTCTATCCCTGTTTAACTTTTTAGACTAGCCAAGATTGACTAGGTCAGGGGTGTCAAACTGCCAGCCCGTGGGCCGGATGCGTCACGAGGAAACGGTGCCCACCCCATTGCCACCAATGGGGAAGAAGTTCTGATACGTCATGCGACGTCACGTGACGTGAGTTTGACATGTCTGGACTAGGTGGTACCACCTGCTGTGACATAGCAGTAGATAAAAGGTCTTATTTTTTCACTTAAAGCTTTTAGTTTTAGGGAGGGAAACAGCATTACAGTCTTTGGATCATGTGTTGGTCAGTTATGATAAGGTTAGCAGATCATGTTTTGTCTGTATCTCTTTAAAATAGAATGGATAATAGATCATATAAATGGTAATCTGTCACAATCTGCATATCTTCATTTCATAAGTCAAAAGTGTTTTTTGTCTCATAAATGTTGATGTGAATTATATTGCTTCTTTATTTCATTTGAAATTGGATTAGGCTATCTTCATCACATAGCATAATATACAATATTATTTGCATAACCTGTCAAGAACTACTACTAAGGTGGTTTTGCACATAAACTGTTTTTCTACAATGCATTATTTTCGAAGTGTATAACACTGTGAAAAAAATCTTTGCCTTGCGTTACAGTTGTATCTGTCCTTTTTATCTTCTTTCATGTGTCTCATTTACATAACTAAAACTTTTACCCAGCAAACTACTGTGGCTGTGGATCTTCTCCCTTTTCTTGTAGCAATTAATTGATTTTCTGTTCAAATGCATTTTAATCACTATTTTGGAAGACTAACCTTGTGCTAATAAATATAATTTTTGATTTTTGTCTGTTCCCTTTTATTTTTCTGGGAAAGTTCAGTATTTCTTCCATATTCCTTAATGTTTTATTCACATGCTACTTTGTAACATTTGTTAAACTTGTGGTGTTTGGAAAAGATAAATTTTCTAAAAATAGTGTTTTAAAATACTGATACATTTAGCCATTTGTAGACTACCCCAAATTTTGAAATCTTAGAGCTTATCAATCAAATGTTTTATATTGAAAAAGAATGTTATAAAATATATATTTTAAAATGATAATAACTAATTTTGTTATCAGTGATACCGATCATAGTAATAACATCTCACCAATCAAGATATTGTAGGAAGAGACCCATATTAGTTTATAATAGCCAAAACTCGGAGTCTGGTGGCAATGTTTCCAACTAATATATTTTATTAAAAATTAGCTTTCGTAAGCTGCAGCTCACAGCTAAAATCCTCTTTTGCCCAATTCACAGCTACTCTTAAATATATTTCTTCATAAAAGTAAAGAAATTCATGCAGCAAGTCATTTATGATTAGATGATTTATAATCATATTGAACATGAAGATTGAACATTCTTCCATTTCATTTAAGATACCCAGTTTTTCCAGCAAGGAAAAATGAGCACTAAGCTGCTATTTGAATTCCTTTGTTTGAGTTCCTAAGATACATTCTAATTAGATCCAGAAGTGATTTTTTTTATTCCTGCATAATACAGTGTCTAAAACATGTTTCCACTTTTTGAATTTACATTGTACACATATACCGTGTGATAATAAGCATAATTCATGGTATATAATGGAATAATCTTCTTTTGCAGTCTCTTGTGGTGACTAATGTGCAGACTAATCAAAACCAAAGTCAGTCTTTTCTTAAAGGTCAAATCCCTGCCAGAACCTTTTGCTGTCTGTTTTCTCCTTGAGACACCATTTTTCCGTTCCTTCTGATGATGGATTTTGGTATACTAGTAAAAATTATCCTATTCTAAAAATAATATTGCAAAACATAATAGGATAGTACTGATAGAAGAAATCTGAGTTCAAATCAGCTGAATATGAATCTCCCTTTGGATCATTCCTCATGTTCACTGTCTCTAACATAAAGGGTATTTCTATATCTACAAAGGTGTTAAAAGAGAAGATAGAGGTAAAACTGAATTGGATCTAGAGCTCTGTATAAATGATGATCATATTATTGCCAAGATGTGTAAGCTTTTGTTAAAAATTAAAATAGAAGACAAACAAGTTAAAGATTGTATATAAAATAGACAAAAATATTTCAGATATAATACAAAGTTGGTCTAATGGAATATAGTACATGAAGAAAGGGTTGAAATTTACATTTAATTATAATTTTGAAGATAATTTTTATAAAATGATAGATTGTCGGTACATGTCATCGGATAAAATGTCAAAAATATGTAAGGGAATTTAAAATATTTGTTGGAAATGTACTTAGACTTGAGGGAACTGAGGTGATTATTTTCATCTTTGGTGCACATGTCACAAAGCTAGAAAATATTGGGACCAAGTATGTACTTTGATGTATAAAATTTTAAAAGTTAATATACGATTGAAATCAAGGGTCTTTTTTTTGGGCTTAATGGACATACAAAGGGAAACATCTTACAGAACCTTGTTTTTATATGTTATAACAACAGCAAGACATTTATATGGTCAAAGATGGAAGACTTATGAATACCTACAATGGATGAATGAATGGTGAAGCTGGTAGAAATAGAGGAGATGGTGAAAGTGACAGCTTGATGAAAGAGAAGATTTTGACAAATTTTATTTCTACTTGAAAAACATTTTTGAATTTTTTGTCAGAAACTGAAAGGAATGAAAAGTTGATTTGGGGATTTGATCAGTAGACTTAGGTGGGATTATGGAAACAATGTAGATGGATGTTAAGTGTTTGAGTAAGAGTTACATGTATTTTTTAACTTACACTGGTACTAAAGAAAGTCAGAAGTCATTTTTCTTTTCTTCTTTCTGTCTTGCACTTTCACCCTTTTACTTTCCTGAGCTTTTTCTTTTTTCAGATTTTTATTTGTTTATCACAACTTTGTATTTTTTAATTGATAAAGATATATAGATAGGAAAATATTTAAAAGAAAAATGTTTATTTTGTGGTAAAAATATTATACAAAAGTTTTTCTGGTTCTTTATTGTTGTAATTGTTGCTTATGTACAAAACAGATTTTTGATTTAATTACTCATGTTAATTAAATATTGATGTAAAGATGAGATGTAAACAATTAGAATTAATGGTTTTTATATATTTTAGGGGATATGAGTTTCTCAGAATTTTGCAAATTTACATGAGATCACAGCTCGCTTTTACGATATAATGTTGACTGCTGAAGTTATTATGATAATTTCAAAGTGAAGCATGCCTTTAATGGATCATACCAGATAATTGATAACACAGATACACTTTAAAGCCTACTATGCGCTTTTCAGACACTGGAAGAATTACTTTGGCTAGAATATTCATTTGACTTTAGTTGTCTAATTTCCAAATAGGTAGAAAAAATGCAGAAAACTTCAAGCTCAAAACAATTTTGAAAACTTAATGTATTCGGTATTCAAAAGAGTTTTCACATTGTATGAGTGGGCTTGTACAACGTAAGAGATAATTATCACCTTTCCTTTGACTGTTGCAAATAACCATGAGGTTGGCAGGGCTATATGGTTATGGAAGTTGTTGCATTTGTTTATGTATAAGATGAGTGAGATGCTCTGATTTACAGTAAAAGCTGTATGTGGATAAGGAATGCTGAGTCCTGTTTAATTTTTTGCCTCCACCCAACCTCTGCATTTCCTCAGCTTAGCTCAAATAAAAAGAAAAAAACAATCTTACTTTCAATGTACAGGTTTGAACAGAAATGTTTGGATTATAAGCCTTTTAGGACAACCCAGAGCCTGGGGAAAAAGCAAAACAGGGAATCTTGTATTTGTGTTTTTTTCCTTTAGAAAACCAGAAAAAGGAATCCAGTACCTGATCGACAGAGGCTTTGTGCCAGATACGCCTGTTGGAGTTGCCCATTTCCTGTTGCAGAGAAAAGGTCTCAGTAGACAAATGATTGGAGAGTTCCTGGGAAATCGACAAAAGCAGTTCAACAGGGATGTTTTAGAGTAAGTAACATATATGAAACTCTTGTTACACATTTAACTATGTGCTACATTAAAAGAAAAAAAGGTGATGCTGAGTGTCTTTTGTTTAAGTCAAAAGAAATTGTTCTTTTATGTATAAATGTCTAAATCAGAGGACCCTAACCTTTTGAGCACTAGGGACCGGTTCCGTGGAGAGCACTTTTTCTGTGAACCAGAGGGGACATGGTTTCATGTCCTGCCCTGCTCAGTGGCAGGGCGACACTAGCGCCTGTGGAATGCTTGGGGCGGGACGACAGTGGCCAAGTGACCACGGCCCAGTAGTGGGCTGTGGCCCACAGTTTGGGGACCCTGCTCTAAATCACTTAGACAATGAGATTGGCAGTTTATAAATGTATAGAAATTTTATTAATAAAATAGTTAAAATCAAGGTGAAGAAATTGTTCCATTTACTATCACATGCATGCATGCCGCTCTGCAGGACTAATGCAGATAAAGGTATAGAAAGGGTTTGTTTGTTTGTTTTGCTGTTTTGCACTTTATGATTATTTTTTACAAATTTAATGAGTTTACTGAAATAAAAAATACAAAGAAAAATGAAAATAATAGGAAAGTAGGGGAGGAAAAAGAGAAGAGGAAGAAATGTAGGTTAAAAGAGGAAAGAAAAATAAAAGCATTGACTTCCAACTCTTTTTAGCCCCATAGAATAACATGCAACCTCAACTTTTATTTTCACATAGTAATATATACTAGCCATTTCTATAACAACCACCTGTCTAATCAGCAAAACCCAAATCAAAGTTTCATTATTTTTCTGCCTCAAGCACAAAATACAGAAGTGGTTTCCAACTAAAAATAAAGTTAGTTGTATTTTTTCTTTAATTAAAGCATCTCTGCTAACTCTATCGGCCTTTGAGCCAAATTTATGATTATTTAAAATAGATAGGCACATGTTCATTCAGTTGCAAATGGTACATTTGTTGTTTTTTAAAGCAAAATATGGTTTTTCTTTATAAAAATGATTATGTAAGTCAACAGTGCCTTATATAATGATTGGAGCTAATCAGTCATATTTGCTGCCAGTCTCAAAATGCTAACAGCACCATGAATCAGACAGTCGTCCCTCCTGTTGATCAGTGGGAAAGTGCAAAGAACATTCGGTCAGTGCCCTTTTGCAAGGTGCTCCTGATCTGTAAGAACATTAAAGTGTGCATGCACATGCAATTCTAACATACATCCCCTCCACCTTTTCAATAAATGTATTCATTAAATGTATTCATTTACCAGGTTGTTAAAAAAAACCTGAGTGGTGTGTTTAAGAAAAGATTAATTGGCTGCAAAACAATTCTTCTGGCTTGAAGGAGAGCCTCAGAAACAGCAAAAATTAAATTATATCATGCCAGCCCTTTTGCAACCAGATGTTTTCCCAGGAGCTGCAATCTGTTATGGAAATGGAATAGGAGAAGCTGCATTCTAAACAATGATTGTAGATAAGCACCAGATTTTAAAACACTTAAAACCTATTCCTTGATAAGAATAGATAATACTGATTCCTTGAGTCTAGAAATTGATATAAAGCAGGGGTCTTCAAACTTGGCCCTTTTATGACTTGTGGACTTCAACTCCCAGAATTCCTCAGCCAGCATGCCTGGCTGAGGAATTCTGGGAGTTGAAGTCCAAAAGTCATAAAAGGGCCAAGTTTGAAGACCCCTGATATAAAGTAAGAATCCCCATCAGTGGAAAAACACCTACAGGTTTTGTGGAATTACAGTGATTCAAAGGAAAGAACCAGTTTTGCCTTAGTTTCAAATACATTAACACAGAGCCAGAAATACAGTAGATTAACTTCACAAGAACAGACAAGTCCAGTAGGACTGCAAGAATATGCCAAATACTTAATGAAGCATCATTGTGGAAAATAAAAGTTCATTTGGTGTTGAAAGGATATGAGCAGGTAATATGTTGTCTCTTGTGCTTTTTTTGTGCATCTACTGAGCCTCTTCATAGTCATCTGAAATCTTAGAAGTATACAATGTAGTAGTTGGCTCCATGAGATGATTTTCTGGACTATGAAGCTAAGAATAGTCAAATATAATTGAATCACTGATCGGAGACCACTAATAAACACCATGGTAGGGTAAACTGGAAAATCTAAAACCATTCCAGAAGATGACAGTGATGAACTCACTTGCATACTTTTGCCAAGAATGTTGCATGGAAGCGTCTCTAGTCATCTGAGCTGAATTAAGTAGATTTTAGCTTCTTATGCAGTAATTGGGGAACATAATTTATATTATATGCAAGTCCCTTGTGAGCTCTTCCCGGACTGATATGTCCTATTTTTTCATATTCATGTTCATCTGAATACTGAAGCAAACTGTACTTAAAAATATCTTCCCTGATCTTTAATCTATCCTGGAAACAACTCTACATTTCAGTTCAGTTCTATTCCAAAGCTCTATATTTATAACAGTGGCCTGTAGTTTCAAATGCTGCTAGAAAAACTTATTTAAAACTAACAAATGAAATATTTTGTACAGGAATTGGACTACCTAAAAATACTGATACCTGATACCTTTTTATATTTTGCATAAAAATTAGGAAAATTATTTCTTATGCCACTTCTTGATAGTTGCTCTATTTATTCAAACTTTTACAGATTAAACATTGATTACTTTATTCTTCTTTTAAGCCATGCAGTAGAGATTGAGCTACTTAAAGTAGCACTGGAATACAGCCAAAACATTAAATTAAATACGCCATCACAACCTGCACTTAAATCAATCAGTATTAATTCACTTATATTTTAGCATGTTACTTTGTGCTGTGGACTTTATATAGCGCAAGAAAGCAGAAAAATATTCACATGCTATAGTGGTTCATATTTTCTTCCTTCATGTAAATGTCAGATTTTTTTTAAAAAAAGAACAAAATTAATTACATATTAAATGCCACTCAAAATGCTGAGTTTCATTATAGTATGATAGCTACATCCTAGCTTAGTTTTCATTTAACCATCTTTTATTTATTTTTTGTATTGCTACCATAGCTAATTAGGTTGTAGGGAAAATTTTCCAATGACTAAAGTGCAAAATAGTAAATCAGAAATAAATTAAAAACTAATTTGACATTCAGGTATTCCATTAATTGTTTAATGGTTGACACACACACACACACACACACACACACACACACACACACACCACACACACACACCACGCTAAGGATATAATCAAGATAAATTCAATCCAGACAGTATCTTTAGTGGCATGTTATGGATGGAGAAGCAGGTTTTCACCTTTCCTTCAAAAATTGGTTCCCATTTGCCTTATTGTGGTTGTGGGTTCATACAAATTACAGCATTTTAGGAAAATTCCATGTCAGAAGAAAATGAACTCAGAGAGACATTAGAAAGCAACAATAAATTGAATAAGGGTAAACTTTACTTGTCAGGGAAAAACTGGGCTTCGTGAATCCAGGCTGTACAGCCCAAATTCTGATTTAGACTCAAACCCTGCAGGAACAATGGTATCTTCATGCAGAGAATCAAACGATTTGCACATTTAAAACTGCAGAATTGACAAGAAAAAATTAACTGAGGAGTATTGATCTACTCAGAAGACACTATTGGTTCTGCATAGACTTGCATTCTGAACTGCATTAGATATGTGCCAATTTTATTGTTAGTGAATCTTTTTATATAAGGCTTTCTGTCTGAGACAAAGCCAATGTTAGAAATACTCATATTTTGTATACTAATCAGACCCACTCTCTTGAATCAGCTGATTGTTTAAATTTTGTCCAGATTTGGAATTTGAATCATCCCTTTTAGACTAGACTAGAGCTTTGATTACTTATGTAACTATGTCTGCTCTGCTTATCCAATGGCTGAAATAGGACAGTACAGTTCCTACAAGAATTATTGGGAATCAGGTGGTATACAAGTTTTAAACATTGTTATTATAATTGCTTACATTTTTGTTTACATTTAGAACAAAAACCTAATAACAGTCAATCCAGAGGAATATCAGTGACATCAGCTCATGTCAGAGAAGTCTCTGAATTTGTTGCTGACATGTTGTGTGACAAAATATAATGGCAATATAAATAACAATTCCCTATGTGACCAATAAACCTATTCTATTCTATTCTATTCTATTCTATTCTATTCTATTCTATTCTATTCTATTCTATTCTATTCTATTCCACCCCACCCCACCCCATCCCATCCTATCCTATCCTATCCTATCCTATCCTATTCTATCCTTTCCTTTCCTAGCCTATCCTATAAACCAGTTAAATTTACAAAAAGAAAACTGGTTAGGATAAACCAAGATAAATTAATGCTTTCTTTGTTTCAGCTGTGTTGTGGATGAAATGGACTTCTCAGCTATGGAACTGGATGAAGCTCTCAGGAAATTTCAAGCTCATATCCGTGTCCAAGGAGAAGCTCAGAAAGTAGAACGACTCATTGAAGCTTTTAGGTATGACACAGCAAGTTACAGCAACTGATTGAAAATGTATAAGTCTCAGAAATAGCACAGTTGAATATAGTTACTTTTTTAAAAAATGGCATAAGTGATTGTTCAGATGATCTGTTTAAGATAAAATTATGTATATAATTATGTATATGTATATATATTGTAATTTCTGGTAGCTTAATTTGGTTATTTTTTGTCATTTATTTTAAACAGAAGCAACAGAATGGTACTATTTCAGTTTAAGCCTTTAAAAAGAAATATATAGTCTCAAATTAACATGCATCGACTTATACAGTTACTATGATAACCTTGAATTAAGCAGTTCAGCTTAGTGGAGCAAAGATATTCGCTCATTAAAACCTATTCAGATGTTCTTTTTCCTGGTGGAGATGTGACAAGAAATGTAAAAGTCATCGAGTGTTCCTAACATAAAGATATATATACCCTCGGGCATTGATTTATAGTTGTTAAATCAGTGGCATCATTAAGCAGAGAAAAGAAAATGCTTCTATGACCACTAAAACCATTTTGCAATCCTGTGGCTATGGTATATAATAGGTGTGCTGCGTTATATGAATAGTTATACTTTTTGATGACTCACTTAGCCTCTGTAAGTTTGCTCTGAAGCAAGGATATTTTACAAGCAACATAGAATACTTTTTTATGAATTCTGCTGTTCAGTTCACCCAAATCAGTATTATATATCCAGTTGACAAATGTCAGTCATAATATACTTATAGTCTGCAATAGTTTTCAAATCACTTAGTATAAAGGACATAAGTTTAAACTTCAGTTGTGTTGGTGAAGTGTGCAAATTTAGAAAATTAATTGCATGAAATGGCACAGTTGTCCTTTCGATATACCTGTATTCTTTTACCTAATATATGTTGTTTGAGAAATTGAAAGTATTTACTTTAGTAAAATATTCTGCAGTGTAGACTCTTGTTATTATTAGATAAGAGAATAGAATAAAAGAGTAAATAATGTTTTATTTTATTTTTTATACCAAGTGAATAATGATAAGAATATAATTCAGCTTTCTATATGAATGTATTGGTTTTTTTCTAAACGCCATATCAAGTTATCCTTGAATCTCACTTAGTATTTTTCTAAAATGTCTTTTATAGCCAGAGATACTGCATCTGCAATCCAGGAGTTGTAAGGCAGTTCAGAAATCCTGACACCATCTTCATTCTAGCTTTTGCAATCATATTATTAAACACAGATATGTATAGTCCAAATGTAAAACCAGAACGTAAAATGAAGCTGGAAGATTTTGTCAAAAATCTAAGAGGTAGGTATAACATGGAGATTTGTCATTGACAGTGAAGGTTCGCTCTCGGAGCTTGTGGGTTGGTTTCCAAACATTTTGTTACCAGGCTAGGTAACATCTTTAACAGTGTTTAGGGTAACGAAACGTTCAGAAACCAACTCACAAGCTCAGAAAATGAACCTTCACCCTCAGCCTACACCTAAGCTACAGATCTTTGCCTCTATTGCAGATTTGTCATTATCTAGAGTCCTGGGTATATTATATTGCCCTTTAGTACTACAGCTGTTAAATGAAAGTAGCTCCATGGAGAGATAGGCAGCCAATAAATTTAATTATAATAAAGTTTTGAGAGTTTAGCCATTCTACTTCAGAGGGTTTTGTTTTTCTGGCAGCAGGCTAAGGAACAGTATTGATAGATTTCATCATTTCAAATTTTGCACTATACTTGTTCCTTCTAGGTCTAAACCCAAGATAGTAATAATTGTATATCCAATGATTTGCAAATAGTTTGATTGTTCTTTTGACATTATAAGTGGCTTGGGAATCTATGTGAGGAACAAAGTGTACCTATTAGTGTGTGTCTGTGTATATGTGTGCATGTAGATACAGGTATATACTCATAAATAAGTTCTTCTGTTTGGAGTACAAAGGCAGACTTTAAAAATACTTGTCTTTAATTAAATGAGGAAGTGATAACGAAGAGCATGTGGATACCAGTTTGCTTATGGATATCTCTCTTGGTATTATCCAGATTCATTAATATAGCTGATTTAATTCTTTTATTTTTAAAATAATTGTTATGAAATTTTAGTAACAGTAATTGCTATTTTTACTAGTAAATAGAAATCATAAAAGTAAGAACAAAATACTATATAAACTAAACTCAAAAAAGATAAAATAGTAAAATGTAGAAGGTTCAAGAAAAGAGTGAAAAAGGAAGAAAGAGAAAAATATAAAGAAAAACAGAGCAATATTTAAAGAAGTGATTTCCAATCTTCACGAGTAGAAACAAATGTAATTCTTTACCCCCTCCCCTATAAGTACAGTAACTTATACTACCATTAAACTATACAGTTGCAAATGGGTATACAACAGTAGTAATTATCAAGTGTCGTATATTTAGTATTTTTGCATTCCATAAACTATACTTCTAATTATAATTATCGCTATGAAAGTACATATTAAATTAAGTAATCAGATTACCAAGAATTATATTTATTATTTATTTTATGAAGTCTCTGAGTCATGGTGGCTCTGTGCCAAATAGATCTAGATACGACTTTCTTAATATCATAGAATATATGGTATTATCATTGAACTGGCCGGAGGAATAGAGACATTTAAGGGCCTCTTTTTTGGTCTAAACTTTTAAAAAATCATGTCAATGTAAATTAGCACTTTTATTTCAACATTCCAGTATTTTATACTGATGTGACAGTATTCTGGAAATAACAGAATAGGAACAGGCTTGAGGGCTGCAGAGTAGTCATTCTGCAGAGTCCTTGGTGCTGTCTGAGCTTGGTCATTTTCTTACAGATGTTTCATTACCAAACTAGCTAATATCATAAACAACATATACATACCATTCAAAAGAAACAATCCAAAAGCCAAACATCTTCTCACCAGCAATCAACACCCTAATGAGCAGAGATTACATTAAACCAACAATCAAGAAGTAATTAATACTCCAATCCAGGAACTACTAACTAACTCAATCACACAAGCTGAGTTGGTTGTTGATAGTTTACTCAGTTGGCCGAGTAAACAACAGCCCAATCAAGGAACCACCAAGACTGACAAGGGAAGGCCACTTGTATATATAAAATGAGAGCTAACCCCATTTTATACTAGCACCGATGTTCATTATCTCGTTGGGTAATGAAACATTTGCAAGAAAATAACCATGCTCAGAGAGCACTAAGTTCAACCCTGATTTACAAATATTCTCTTCTATCATACTTATTTCTGTTTTATATCATTTCTGGGACTGGAGCAAATATTAATATTGGGCCCTAAATAATAACTCCTTTTAAAAGGAGTCAATTGAGAGGCAACTGTTGTCTACATCGTTTCTTCAGGTTTTTGCAAAGGCTGAGATTACTAGACAAGATGCATCTTTAGTCTTAAACAGGTTTTTATGTTCTTACAAACAAATAATTATGTGTGAATGGAAGACCTAATTTGCCTATTTCTGTTTAACAATGGAAATGTTGCCTTATGCCTGTTTTTTTATTGCAAAATGGCTGTTTGTAGTATGGTATAGAGAAATCCAGACTTTAATTGGCATAATGGTTATATTAGCAGCCAGGACCTGCTTTGGGGTTGATATTCCAGACAACTTTATTTATTAAATTTATATGCCTCCCATCTCCCCTCTAAGGTGACTGGTAGTATCCAAATCAGATACTACCTTTGGTTTGGGGTTCTATGAAGGATAATATAATGAAAGTGCGAAGTTGATACGTGTATTAATCAGCAGTGATTATAATCACTTTTCCAGGTGTAGATGATGGTGAAGATATTCCACGAGAGATGCTCATTGGGATTTATGAGAGAATCCGAAAACGGGAACTCAAGACCAATGAGGATCATGTGTCACAGGTCCAAAAGGTTGAAAAACTCATAGTAGGAAAAAAACCAGTAAGTTTCTTTTATGGATAATATTATGCATAAAATTAGACTGGATTGTCTCAGAATGTTGCCAGAATATTGCAGGATAATGAAAGTCTTCTAAAAAAATCAGTGTGATTATAATCAGAAAAACTAAAAATGGAAGAAAATTGAATAACTTTGTACTGGTAGTGTATTAGAGCTAGTGCTTGACGTAACGGCCATAACTGACCCCAAAATTTCTGTTGCTAAGTGATACATTTGTTAAGTGAATTTTGCCCCATTTTATGACCTTGCCATATTGTTGTTGTTAGCTGCGAAGTCGTGTCTGACCCATCGCGACCCTATGGACAACGTTCCTCCAGGCCTTCCAATGTCCTCTACCATCTTCTGGAGTCCATTTAAGCTAAACGCCTACTGCTTCAGTGACTCCATCCAGCCACCTCATTCTCTGTCGTCCCTTTCTTCTCTTGCCCTCAACCTTTCCCAGCATTAGGCTGTTCTCCAGTGAGTCCTTCCTTCTCATTAGGTGGCCAAAGTATTTGAGTTTTAGCTTCAGGATCTGGCCTTCTAAAGAGCAGTCAGGGTTGATCTCTTCTAGGACTGACCGGTTTGATCGCCTTGCAGTCCAAGGGGCTCGCAGGAGTCTTCTCCAGCACCATAGCTCAAAGGCCTCAATTCTTTGGCGCTCGGCCTTTCTTATGATCCAACTTTCACTGCCATACATTGCAACTGGGAAGACCATAGCCTTGACTATACCCACTTTTGTTGATAGGGTGATGTCTCTGCTTTTTAGTGTGCTGTCTAGATTTGTCATGGCTTTCCTCCCAAGGAGCAAGCATCTTTTAATTTCTTGGCTACAGTCCCCATCTGCAGTGATCTTGGAGCCCAGGAAAATAAAATCTGTCACTACCTCCATTTCTTCCCCATCTATTTGCCAGGAATTAAGAGGGCCGGATGCCATGATCTTGGTTTTTTTAATGTTAAGTTTCAAGCCAACTTTTGCACTCTCCTTCTTCACCCGCAACAAGAGGCTCTTTAGTTGTTCTTCACTTTCTGCCATTAGAGTGGTATCATCTGCATATCTTAGGTTGTTGATATTTTTTCCGGCAATCTTAATTCCAACTTTTGATTCATCTAGCCCAGCTTTTCTCATGATGTGCTCTGCATATAAGTTAAATAGGCAGGGTGACAGTATACAGCCTTGCCGGACTCCTTTCCCAATTTTGAACCAATCAGTGGTTCCGTGTCCAGTTCTCACTGTTGCTTCTTGGCCCACATATAGGTTTCTCAAGATACGAATAAGATGGTCTGGTACACCCATCTCTTTAAGAACTTGCCACAGTTTGTTATGATCCACACAATCAAAGACTTTAGCATAGTCAATGATGCAGAAGTAGATGTTTTTCTGGAACTCTCTAGCTTTCTCCATGATCCAGCGTATGTTGGCAATTTGATCTCTAGTTCCTCTGTCTCTTCGAAATCCTGCCTGTACTTTTGGTAGTTCTCGATCCACATACTGCTGGAGTCTAGCTTGTAGGATTTTAAGCATAACTTTACTAGCATGAGAAATGAGTGCAATGGTGCGATAGTTTGAACATTCTTTGGCACTGCCTTTCTTTGGAATTGGAATGTAAACTGATCTTTTCCAATCCTGTGGCCACTGTTGAGTTTTCCAAATTTGCTGGCAAATTGAGTGTAGCACTTTTACTGCATCATCTTTTAAGATTTTGAATAGCTCAGCTGGAATACTGTCACCTCCACTAGCTTTGTTGTTGCTCAGCTTTCCTAAGGCCCACTTCACTCCACATTCTAGGATGTCTGGCTCAAGGTCAGTGACCACCTCATTGTGATTATCAGGGACGTTAAGCTCATTCTTGTATAGTTCGTCTGTGTAATTTTGCCACCTCTTCTTAATCTCTTCTGCCTCTGTTAGGTCCCTGCCATTTTGGTCCTTTATCATGCCCATTTTTTCATGAAACGTTCCCTTCATCTCTCCAATTTTCTTGAAAAGATCTCTGGTCCTCCCTATTCTATTGTTTTCTTCTATTTCTTTGCACTGTTCATTTAAGAAGGCATTCTTATTTAATTTTAATTTAATTTATTATCATTTCTATACCGCCCTTCTCCCGAAGGACTCAGGGCGGTGTACAGGGCAAGAATAAAACACAGAAATTTACAAAAATTAAAAGATAATTAAATGCATGCCCGATTAAAATACAATTGATACATAGTAAAAAACCCCAATAAGAATGATAAAAAAGAAACCCCACCAATCCCCCCTCAGGCCAGGCCGGCTTGCTCGAACAAGTATGTTTTCAGATCGCGGCGAAAGGAGCGCAGATCGGGCGCCGTCCGGAGCTCAACCGGTAACTGGTTCCATAGCTCCGGGGCGCCCACAGAGAAGGATCTCCCCCTGGGGGCCACCAGACGGCATTCTCTGACCGGTGGCACCCTGAGGAGGCCCTCTCTGTGGGAACGCACAGGGCGCAGGGAGCTTGATGCCGGCAGCAGATGTTCCCTGAGGTACTCCGGCCCCATGCCATGGAGGGCTTTGAACACCATTACTAGCACCTTGAATCTCACCCGGAAGACAACTGGCAACCAATGCAGCTCCCGGAGCAGAGGTGTCACGTGGGAGTATCGGGAAACTCCCAACACAACTCTCGCGGCTGCATTCTGTACCAGTTGGAGCCTCCGGGTGGTCCTCAAGGGAAGCCCCATGTAGAGAGCATTGCAGTAGTCTAGACGAGAGGTCACGAGCGCGTGAGTGACCGTGCATAAATCATCCCGGCTTAGATAGGGCCGCAACTGGCGCACCAGGCGAACCTGGGCGAAAGCCCCCCTAGTCACGGCCACCATGTGATCTTCCAAGGTAAGCCGCGAATCTAGGAGGACTCCCAAGTTGCGAGCCCTATCTACGGGGGGTAATAATTCACCCCCCATAGAAAGAGATGGAATATCCGAATAGACCCGGGATGAAGGTATGCAGAGCCACTCGGTCTTGTCGGGGTTGAGTCGAAGTCTGTTCCTCCCCATCCAGACCCGAACCGCCTCCAGGCAACGGGACATCACGTTGAGGGCATCACTGGGGTGGTTTGGGGTAGAAAGGAAAAGCTGGGTATCATCAGCGTACTGATGATACCCAACTCCAAAGCCACGAATGATCTCGCCCAGCGGTTTCATATAGATGTTGAACAGGAGAGGCGAGAGGACCGACCCCTGAGGAACTCCACAAACGAGAGACCTCGCGGTCGACCTCTGCCCTCCTGTCAACACCGACTGCGAGCGTCCCTGGAGATAGGAGGAGAACCACTGTAAAACCGTGCCTCCCACTCCCAATCCCCTGAGACGCCGCAGCAGGATACCATGGTCGATGGTATCGAAAGCCGCTGAGAGGTCCAATAGGACTAGAACAGAGGAATGACCCCTGTCCCGAGCCCTCCAGAGATCATTCACCAGCGCGACCAATGCCGTCTCCGTGCTGTGCCCGGGCCTGAAACCCGATTGGTACGGGTCTAGATAATCCGCTTCATCCAGGACCAAAGGGAGCTGATGCGCCACCACACTCTCAACAACCTTCGCAAGAAAGCGAAGGTTGGAGACCGGACGAAAGTTGTTCAATACAGCTGGGTCCAAGGCAGGCTTCTTGAGGAGGGGCCTCACCACCGCCTCTTTCAAGACGGCAGGGAAGCTACCCTCACTCAAAGAAGCTGATATAACTGCCTGGAACCAGCTGCGTGTCCTCTCCCGGGCTGCATAAATCAGCCAGGAAGGGCACGGGTCCAATAAACATGTGGTGGAGCTCAGTCTCCCCATAATCCTGTCCACTTCCTCCGGAGTCACAGAATCAAACTCCTCCCAAGTGATATCGACAAGACCACCCGCGTCCTGATCGCCAGACTCTGCCCAGTCGGAGTCCAGACCGGTCCGAATCCGAGTGATTTTGTCCGACAGATAATTGTTAAACTCCTCGGCACGACCCTGCAAGGGTTCCTCCCTCACCTCCTGATTAAGGAGGGAGCGAGTCACCCTAAACAGAGCGGCCGGGCGATTATCTGCGGACGCGATAAGGGTAGCGAAGTGATTAGACCTCGCCACCCTTATCGCAGCGAGATAAGACCTAATATGGGTTCTTAGTCGCAATCGGTCGGATTCGGATCGGCTGGACCTCCAACCGCTCTCTAGGCCCCGTCTCCGGCGCTTCATCTCCCGGAGCTCCGCGGAGAACCATGGAGCTCGACGGGATCTGCATCGGGTCAGGGGCCGCAAGGGTACAACTCGGTCAAGAGCCTCAGTGGCTGCCCTTTCCCAAGCTTCCACTAAGGCATCTGCCGAGCTGTGAGTGGGGGAGGCAGGTGGGGACCCCAGCGCTGCCTGGAATCTCGCGGAATCCATTAAGCGTCTGGGGCGGTACCATCTAACTGGTTCCACACACCCACGGCGGGGGGTGGCAAAACGGAAGACCAGCCGCAGGAGATGATGATCGGTCCATGACAGGGGCATAATAATTGGGGAGCCCCCACCAAGATCATCTAACCACCGCCCAGATAAGAAAACTAGGTCAAGGGTGTGGCCTCCCTCATGAGTCGGTCCTGAAATTACTTGCGTCAGGTCCATGGCCGTCATGGAAGCCATGAACTCCCGAGCCAACTCAGATGATCCTCCCAGAGATGGTAGATTGAAGTCCCCCAAAACTATAAGTTTCGGGAACTCAACCACCAACCCGGAGAGGACATCGAGAAGCTCAGGCAGGGCTGCTGCTGCGTGACTAGGCGAAAGGTACACCAGCAGCAAGCCCAACTGCGCACCAGGGCCGCATCTCAAGAAGAGAGACTCACACCCGACTATCTGCGGAACGGTGGCCTCCCGCGGAGCTAAGGTCTCCCTCATAACAACAGCCACTCCCCCACCCCTACCCTGAGCCCGAGGCCGGTGTAGCACCCGGAAACCTGGTGGGCAGAGATCAGCCAGAGGAATACCGCCCTCTGGGCCCAACCAAGTCTCCGTGATGCAAGCCAGGTCCGCCTGCTCACCCTCGACCAAGTCACGGACGAGAGGAGCTTTATTAACGACAGACCTGGCATTCAGGTACACCAGCCGGAGCTCAGGAGGCTGCACATCCTCACTCCCGGGACCTCGGGGTAGAACAAGAGGGTCGGAACGCCTCACCGCTTGCAAGTAGCGGAGAGGCCTTCCCTGAGGTCGATACGGCCCTCTGTTCCTGCACCTGCTGCCATTCCCTAACGTCGTGGGAATAGGCATTCCCACGACTTGCCCTGGAGCCCCGGGGGCGACCAACCCCCGCTCCTCCCCTCCGCGATCAATCCCGGCCCTGGCCTGAACAGTGGCTGCTGGACTGCCCCCCATATCCGAACAACCAAAAGAAGTTCCCACCCCCCTCCCTAACCTCCTAAAAAATTTAACCAAAAAACTAACCAGGGGCCTCCTATTTGGCTTATATCGGAGGCCCCTACCCATGCCCAGCCATCTCTCAGGGTCCCAACACTCGGGCCCTTCATCAAGAGGAGGTGTAAAAAGTAAGGCGGGTCGCTCCCAGGATGGGGGGGCCCCCCTGAGAGCGTATAAAGTCGTGCTCGAATAAGTCAGACGCATGATCTTAACAAGTCCGACAAAAAAAAACAGCAAGGCAGACCAGATCAACTCAACATGGGAGGATCTCAAAATAAATAAATCGAAGGCAAGTGACCAGAGAGCCAACCCAGCTCCACTGCCACTGGAGCTGGGAAATCCCGGGATAGATCGAATCCCGCCCTCTCACGGCGGTCAAAGCCGGGGGGCAACCTGGTACATACAAACCGGGGGAGCAATACCCCCCAGAGCTCTCACCTCTGGGAGGCAGCAGATGTAAAAACTTAACCACTCTCCCACAGTGGTTACAACCCGGGCCTTCTATTATAGGGGAGGGGGGAGAAGGGGAGGGAGTTAGAGCAAAGAATCTATGAAATACATCAGGATTAATAATTAATATCTCTTCTAGCTATTCTCTGGAATTCTGCATTCAATTGGGCGTATCTTTCTTTTTCTCCCTTGCCTTTCGCTTCCCTCCTTTCCTCAGCTATCTGCAAAGCTTCCTCAGACAGCCATTTTGCTTTCTTGCACTTCTTTTTCTTTGGGATGGTTTTGGTTGCTACCTCTTGTACAATGTTGTGAACCTCTGTCCATAGTTCTTCAGGCACTCTGTCTATCAGATCTAATTCCTTAAATCTATTTGTCACCTCTACTGTATATTCAACAGGGATATGATTTAATTTATACCTGAGTGGCCTAGTGCTTTTCCCTATTTTCTTCAGTTTAAGCCTAAACTTTGCAACGAGGAGCTCATGGTCTGAGCCACAGTCAGCTCCTGGTCTTGTTTTTACTGACTGTATAGAGCTTTTCCATCTTTGGCTGCAGAGCACATAGTCAATCTGATTTCTGTGTTGACCGTCTGGTGATGTCCATGTGTAGAGCCGTCTCTTGGGTTGTTGGAAAAGAGTGTTTCCTATGACCATCGTATTCTCTTGATAAAATTCTATCAGCCTGTGCCCTGCTTCATTTTGTTCTCCAAGGCCAAACTTGCCTGTTATTCCGGTTATCTTTTGGCTTCCTACTTTAGCATTCCAATCCCCCATGATGATAAGGACATTATTTTTTGGTGTTAGTTCTATAAGGTGCTGTAGGGCTTCATAGAACCGGTCAATTTCATCCTCTTCAGCGCTGGTGGTTGGGGCATAGACCTGGACTACTGTGATATTGAATGGTTTGCCTTGGATTTGAACTGAGATCATTCTGTCATTTTTAGGATTGTATCCCAGTATTGCTTTTCCTACTCTTTTATTGACTATGAAGGCTACTCCATTTCTTCTGAGGGATTCTTGCCCGCAGTAGTATACCTGATGGTCATCTGAATTAAATTCACCCATTCCTGTCCATTTTAGTTCACTGATATCTAAGATGTCGATGTTCAGTCTTGTCATCTCTTGTTTGACCACATCCAGCTTTCCTTGATTCATGGATCTTACATTCCAGGTTCCTATGGAGAAAAAAATCTTTACAGCATCGGACTTTCCTTTCACCACCAGACACATCCACAGCTGAGCGTCCTTTCGGCTTTGGCCCAGTCGCTTCATTCTTTCTGGTGCTACTAGTACTAGCCCTCTGCTCTTCCCCAGTAGCATATTGGACGCCTTCCGGCCTGAGGGGCTCATCTTCCAGCATCATATCGTTTTGCCTTTTGGTACTGTCCATAGGGTTTTCATGGCAAAGATACTGGAGTGGGTTGCCATTTCCTTCTCCAGTGGATCACGTTTTGTCAGAACTCTCTGCTATGACCTTTCCGTCTTGGGTGGCCCTGCACGGCATAGCTCATAGCTTCATTGAATTACACCAGCCCCTTCGCCACGACAAGGCAGTAATGCATGAAGGGGACCTTGCCATAGTTGTTAAGTAAATCCCTGCATTTGTTAAGTTAGTCACATGATTGTTAAGTGAATCTGGCTTCCCCATTGATTTTGCTTGTCAGATAGTGATTTGTTTGTTTCAGCAAACCATAGTTAACATCAACTAGCCTTTGTCTCATTTCTAAAGATGTTATGGCATGTTGCAGATATTATAATGTTCTATTTCATGTACATGGGAACAAGGAGATAGATTAGAGAAGAATTGCTGAGGGAAGCATACATTGAGGGTCCTGGTTTGTCTTTGAAAACCTACCTGGCAAAATGAAAGAAATGGTTCTTTTTCATTACATTCATTGAGATCCAAAACGCAGCACCAATGTAAAAATTATGTCCCTGGTCCTAGAAAAATGGTTTAGCCTGTCTTCAGGGAATTTCTGGATGGTATAGCTGTTGCTTCTGTTGAATTTTTTTGGAATTAATTATATCAAGAAAGATAAAGAATACAAATGTATATGTTTGAAATGGTTATCACTTAATTGCCCATGAAGCTTAAATAACTATACCAATTGGCATCAAGGAAGTGAGCTTTCAGATTAAAAGAATAACAGAGTTGGAAGGGGCATTGTAGGTTTTCTAGGCTAACCCCCAGCTGAAGCAGGGAACCCTGTACCATTTCAGACAAATGGTTGTCCAGTTTCTTCTTAAAAACCTCCAATGTTGGAGCATTCACAACTTTTGGAGGCAAGTTGTTCCACTGATTAATTCTTCTGTCAGGAAATTTCTTCTTAGTTTTAAGTTGTTTCTCTCTTTGATTAGTTTCCATCCATTGCTTCTTGTCATGCTTTGGAGAATAAGTTGACAGGTGGTAGGATTCAAATAATTTAACAACCGGTTCTCTGCAGGAGGGGAGGTGGGGGGCCGTTGCCATGAGGTAGGTAGGGGAGGGGGAGCTGCGCCATGCACCCCGCAACCACTTACCATGCCAAAGGGTCCCCGCAGCCAGGCCTACCATGCCCTGACATCCATCGCGAATCGCCTGTTTGACTTCTCCCACTTTCTCCTTCTTCCTCCTCCTTTAAACAGCCCTTCGCTCCCGTTGCTGCTTTCTCAGTCCCAGAGTTTTGTCTAGAGCCTGTGCAGAGGGTCTTTGGAAACAAAGCCCCACAGTGATTATTGGGTGGGGTAGGAACCATTCCCTTCGCTTTTGGACCAGCTCTGAAATGGGCTCGAAGGAGCAGCCCAAGGACTCCAATCTGGCTTTGCAGCAAGCAAGGGGATTGGAGGCATGTGAATGCCACGCTAGTCTGGCATCTCAAAAAACTGGGTTGTTTTTTCCCCTCCGTGCTGGCTTTTCGCTACCATACTGTTTAACTTTTTTAAAGTTTACTTGATGCAGAATATGCAAACTTTAAAGGAAGTTAAATAATATGGCAGCGAAAATGCACCCTGGGTAAAAAAGCCCATACTAGTAAGAAGAATGTTATGTATTGATTAATTAATACTGTTTATGATAACCAATCATATTTACTACTGTTATCTACTACTATATTAATTATTGTTAGTTAAAAATATGTACCCAGACAATATTCTGTTTGCTAAATATTGAAATTGTTACTGGGGGATAACCCCAATGTTGACCCCAATCTTGTCCTAACCCCAATCCTGACCCCATTTTATCCCTAACCCTATAAAATCCAATAAAACCCTTTTTTTAAAAAAGCCCTGGGTTTTTGAGACTCCAGATTAGCGTGCATGCACCTGCCTCCAATCTCGTTCCTTGCTCCAAAGCCAGATTGGAGTCCTCGGGCCCCTTCTCCCAGCCCATTTTGAAGCTGGTCCAAAAGTGAAGGGAATGGTTCCCACCCCACCTAATTGCTGCAGGGCTTCATTTCCAAAGACCCTCTGCACAGGCTCTGGACAAATCGGGATCCGGGACTGAAAAACAGCAATGGGAACAAAGGGCTGTTCAAAGGAGGAGGAAGGAGAAAGTGGGAGAAGCCCAAGGGAGACCTCCTCAGTCACCCTGCAAGCACCAACTGAAGCTGACACCCTGTTCCTTGCCCAAGGGAGACCTCCTCCATCACCCTGCAAGTGGAGGTGGGGGGAGGAAGGTAGGCGATCCAGATACGCTCCATGGCGGCAGCAAGCAGAGGAAGAGAGGAAGCCTGCCTCTGCTTGCTGTTGCCATGCAACATGTCCAAATCACCTGTTCCCCCCCACCTCCACTTGCAGAGTGATGGAGGAGGTTTCCTTTGGGCATGGAACAGGGCGTCAGCTTCAGTCAGTGCTTTGGAGAACCTCCTCCATCACCCTGAGGAGCGTGAAAGTGGCAAGACCTGAATGGCTGTAGGGAGGAGCGAAGAGAGAAAACCTTGGCATTGGATTGAAAAAGAAAAACCTGAAAAAAACAGAGATGGGAAGGCCAGGGGTGGAGACTCAGATTTATCATAACTGGGTCACCGAACTCAACAAAAAATTAGGTATCGGTTCTGCCAAATCAGTGTGAACTGGCTGAATCCACCACTAGTTGACTCCCTCTTCTTTGTGGCAACCCTTAGATATTGGAACATTGCTATCATGTCACCCCTAGTCCTTTTTTTCATTAAACCAGACATATCCAATTCCTACAACCATTTTTCACTTGTTTTAGCCTTTAGTCCCCTAATCATCTTTGTTGCTCTTCTCTGCACTCTTTCTAGAAACATCCTGCATGCAAACACATGCTACATACTTTGCTTTGAGAGTATATAATTGGTCCTCTGCAATAACAGCTTCTCCTCTGAGTTGGAGGCTCTCTCAATTATCTGTTTAAGTTTTCTTTTTGAAATTCCATTCTGTTCCACTGTAGAATAGTTTTAGCTCCTCTACATGTAGGAAACAAAAACAATAAAAATTCATTCCACTCCATTAAATAGACTTTACCTGAGCAACCAAAAGATACTAATAACAAGAAATTTGTCTTGTGTTTTTGGAAGCTGTAAGGAAATGGCCATGTTTGTCTATCTTCGGTCTATTTCAAATGAGCAACAAGCTCATCATCATGTATTAGGATACCATTTTTTTCAAGCTAAGGTGATTCTGTCAAGATGCTATTGCCATAAAAACTGAAAATGGCATTTCAAAAGCATAAATAAAAACACTGCAAATAATACAAGTTTTATGATTCAGGTTTTCAATTATTTCATCTTTCTAACAATCTCTACAATCAATGTTTATAGAAATGTTTATTTTATATATATTTAATCATAATAAGACTGAAATATTTGCTTGATAAGTACAATTATATTTTCTATGTCTTTTTACCATAGATTGGATCTTTACATCATGGGCTTGGTTGTGTAAGTGTTTGCCTTCATATTTATATATTCAGTACAGGTAGTCCTCGAGTTACAAAAGTAATGGAGCCTGCCCATTCCATTCCTAACTCAAGAATTCATGGGAGTAAATCTCATGCCTCGAATGAGATCACTCCCGGCTCGTTAAGACACACATGAGGTATGTCAGGGTGGGGAAGGCCATGGGGGGGCTAGTGATGGAACAGGCCCCCAAGGCCTCCCTGACCCACTAAGATACCTCATGCTTCCCCTTCCCTTCCTGCCACGCCAGACCCACCTTGCAAAATCTGTCTCCTCTCTGCCGTGGTTTCTTTCTCTTTGAGGGAGAGGAGAGTCAGCTTGGAAATGCTTTTCGCACCAACAATGGAAGCTCCTCAGTGCCGTAATATCACATGTGATTGCCAATGGGGTGCTTCAGAAACAGAGCGTTCTTTTACATTTCTATAGCCCTCCCATTGGCAGTCACATGGACTTTCCAATCTCTCTCAGATCTCCTTTGGATAAAAAGTGTTTGAGCAGCAGCGGCTTGAGTTTCTCTGCTCTGTCCAAATTGAAAGAAGCGGAAGTGCAGAGTGGAGTTGCTCTCAATAAGGCCGGCGCATGTGAGCAAGCAGTGCACCCGTATCTTCTTGAAAGCAATCCTGCTCTGTGCCTCCGCTTTCTTCTTTTCAGACGGAGCAGAGAACTCAAGCGGCTGCTGCCCGTTGAGTGGTGAGAACAAGTAGAAGAGTGGTCAGGATTTGTGCCACCGGCCCATCAGGCAAGGAGCTATATCGTGCTGGTTGGGGAGGGGAGATCGTGGCCACTGAGATGGCTGTTTCCGCCAGCAGCTTGGACCCAGGTGCAAGGGGACTCATCCCACAATGCCTCCCCACTCAGTTTAAGGCTTTTTTCCTGCCCTCAAATTAAGGCCAGCACACGCAAGCAAGCAGCGCACCCACGCCATGGACGGCATTTCTTCCTGCACCTGGCCAACTCCAATTCCATGCTTTGCCCCACAGGTATGCAAACAAAACAAACGCTTCCCCCCCCAGAATGGAATTTTCCAGGGGCCATGATCTCTTTTGCAGAGAATTTGTGTTTGAACTTGCATAATATTATGGACCCAGGAGTTTCCATTGTCGGTGTAAAAAGCATTTTTAAACTGACTCTCCTCTCCCTCAAAGGGAAAGGAACCGCAGCAGAGAGGAGACAGATTTTGCAAGGTAAGTGAGTCCAGTGCAGCAGAAAGGGGGGGAAAGCAGTTGTGGGGAGCAGGTGGGGAATAGGGTGAATGTTGCAGGGCCTCTGCAGTCATTCGTAAGGGCGAACATCTGCCATGGTACTGCAATATTCATAATTTTGGGACTTGCTCGTAAACACTAGGGGGCGCTGATCACGTAAATTTGAACAAGCGTTAAGTGAATACTCATAACTCGGGGATTACCTGCATTTATATGTTCAGTAAGCAGATCTCACCATAGTTTTAGAAATTGATCCTTTCTAAAATTACAGTACTCCAGTTAGTATATAGAAAAAACTGGATCACTAATCTAAAAATATTTCTGATTGCAAACGGAGTTGATAAGTGCTTTCCATGTAGGATTTAGTTCAAGAAAGGGAAAAATAAATTGCAAATATTATTTGCAAGGAGCAGCCTTATAAATTTCAGGGAAATCGGTTATAATATGTTGCATTCCTGTTTCTGATTTATAGGTTCTGTCTCTCCCGCATCGGCGGCTTGTTTGTTACTGTAGGCTCTTTGAAGTTCCAGATCCAAATAAACCTCAGAAGCTTGGATTACATCAGCGAGAAATATTTTTATTTAATGATCTCCTTGTGGTATGTGCCACATAATTGATACTATTTTATATTAAGGGAGAACCATTATTAAGCAAGAAAGCTTTCCATAGCCCTGTTGGGTAAGGTACCAAAGTACAACTAAATTGGATCTGAGAGTTCCAGTCTGTAATCTAACAGACCAGAGCTTGCATACATTAAGCCCTTAATTTATAAAAAACCTCTGAAATCTTCCCAGCTGGCTGGAGTCAATCCTTCCTCTCTAAAGGAATTGCTTGTCAATACATTTGACCTATTAAAAGCAACATGCATATTAGTGTTGAGTTAACCTTGTCCTCACAGACTTACCATGATGCACATTTATCAATGGTACAAGAGCATTAATCTCCCACAAAAAGGAATGAATTGAGTGTTCTGAGTTTAATGAATTATATTTTGCTTTCTTACGAGAGAAAATAGTGTACCTTGGTAAATATCAGGATTCTCAAATATTTCATTCTTTTATTAAAGGTTTACTACCATTTAAGACAGTGTTAGAAGTACAAAGGGTAATAGAATCCTAGAAATTTTTGCCATTTAAAAATGGCCTAATTCTATGCATTCTTAGTGGTATTATAGCTGGTGTTATTGCTCAAGGCTTGCCTAACCAGCTGTATTCTAGGAAGAGTACCTTTTCCAACTCTTTCCTTGATTATATAAGTTTGGCATTGAGGCAGAATTAATATTTCAAATGCTTGTTGTGGTTCACTACGCAAATGTGATCTATATCATTTAAGAACATAAAGCTATGTATTACAAAGTAAATCTAGAATACCGTATATACTTGAGTATAAGCCGACTCGAATATAAGCCGAGACCCCTAATTTTACCCCCCAAAAGTGGGAAAAGTTGGTGACTCGAGTATAAGCCGAGGCTGGGAAATGCAGCAGCTCACCTTATGCTCCTCTCCAGAGATCTTCCCTCAGCAGCGGCCGGCAAAGTAGCTCGCACGCGAAACAAGCCCGGCAGAGGAGCCGGAGCGGCGAGATCCTGCAAGGCCCGGCCGAGACACGCCCCCAGCAGCGGAGCTGCTCCGGCTCCTCTGCCGGGCTTGTTTTGCATGTGAGCTACTTTGCCTGACGCTGAGAAGACCCGCTTGGGCACTCGGGTTGGTGTCAGTCTCCGCAGGCCCTTCTCGTTTCCAGGAACGTCAAGCGCGCTTGGCTCCCCACCCCCACGGCAGGGCAGGGCAGGGCAGAGCAGAGACTTGCTCGCCCTTCTGACGGCCCTGAAGAGAAACGAAGGGCTTGCAAACTCCCCGCGAGAAGCTGGGCGAAGCGCGCGGCTGGGCGAGTGTGTGCCTGCGCGCGTATTTACGAAAGAAACGCTCCGAGAGTTCTTCTTTCTCCGCCCCCTTGGGGGGAACTCTAGCGACTGCTGTAGCCGCGCTTCTCTTCTCGGCTCCGAAAATAGGGATTTCTACTCTCTCTCTCTCTCTCTCTCCCCTCCCCACCCCGCATTCTCCTGCCTCTTCGATTGCGACAATAAAAGGGCGAAGGGTGCGCTGGTTTCTTCCTCCTTCCTCCCCCCCTCCCCTCCCCTCCCCGATTGTCAGGTGAGGCAGCTGGAGGTCTGGCCGGGAGATTGTAGCCGTTTTGAAACGCCGCGTCTTGAAACGCCCGATCAGCTGATTTTCGGGTGGAAGAGCCGCGGCTTGAATCTGTTTGCATCTGCCTGAATTAGACCGAAACGGCCTGAATTTGACCAGAGTTGCTTTGTAATGGCTGGAGGAACTGCAGAGGAGGTCTTGCCGGGAGATTGTGGCCGTTTTGAAACGCCGCGGCTTGAAACGCCCGATCAGCTGATTTTCGGGGCGGAAAGAGCCACGGCTTGAATCTGCTTGTATTTGTTTGAACTTAACCAGAAACGGCTCGTAATGGCTGGAGGAACTGCGGAGGGAGTGAATGCTCCAGCCTGGAATATTTGGAAAGGCTGGGGGAACCGGATGAACTGCAGCTTAAGCGACTGTTGCCGGAGGAGCCATGGCTTGAAACGCCCCAGGTTTGGGGCAGCGTTTGCTTGTTCCCTCCCTCCCTCCCTCCCTCCCTCCCTCCCCTCTAAATCCTTCCTTCCTTCCTTCCTTCCTTCCTTCCTTCCTTCCTTCCTTCCTTCCTCCCTCCCCTTTCCCTCCTCTCTAAATCCTTCCTTCCTTCCTTCCTTCCTTCCTTCCTTCCTTCCTTCCTTCCTTCCCCAGCCCTAATCCGGAAAGTGGAAGGAAAGAAGAGTAAAGGCTGGGCGGAGGAGGAGGGGAAGTTTAAAAAGGGGGCGGCGTTCCCTTTAAAAAGCCGCCCGCCACGCCGCGCTCCCTCGCAGCACTCGCGGCGGCTGGCTTCTTGGCTCCCGGTCTCCCCCAGGCTTCCCGGCTGTGATTGGCGAGCGAGCCTCCCGAGCTCCGGCGGCCGTGACATCAGCAGAAGCGGAGCAAGCAAAAGCGAAGGGGGAAGTCTCCCCTCGTCCCGGGAGACTCTCGCTTCCCCCCACCCCCCACCCCCCACCCTCCCTACATCCCGAGCCTTCCAGATCTTCGCCTGCCTACTCGCGAGCAGGCATGTTTTCCAGCCAATCCGGGCCTGGGAGCAGGGCGCCGGCGGCACGTCCACTTTCCCCGCACTCTCCGTTCAGACGGCGCCCTTTGAGCCTGGAGTGATGCGGACGTCGGAAAAGGGCGCCGGGCGAAAGCAGCGAAGCGGGATCGCCGCGTGCCCCCCACTCCTCCTCCTCCTCCTCCTCTTCTTCTTCTTCCTCCTCCTGGTCGGCTTGACACCCCCATTTCGGCTGCTTCGCAAACTGCTTCCTCCACCCCACCCCACCCCACCTCACCCCTCCCCGCAAAAGATGCCGGGGTCGACAGCGTTTTTTCTACCCGGAACAAGCAAACACGCAGGCAACCCTGCACTATTCAGCTCAGTGAAGTCACGCTTGAAACGGCTTGAAACGCCCGATCAGCTGATTTTCGGGGCGGAAAGCGTGCGGTGTTGTTGTGTTTTTTTTCCTCCCCCCGAAAGTGAACGGCAGCTTTCCGTACTAGTGTATTGGCATGTCAAGACACCAGCACAAAGACCAAGGTACAAGGAGCCCTCCTTCAGTCATTATTGAAACATTTGATCAGCCCAACTTCTTCTTCTTATTATTATTATTATTAAATCTGTTTTTTAACCAAGCGTGACTTCACTGAGCTGAATAGATGCCGGGGTCGACAGCGTTTTTTCTACCCGGAACAAGCAAACACGCAGGCAACCCTGCACTATTCAGCTCAGTGAAGTCACGCTTGAAACGGCTTGAAACGCCCGATCAGCTGATTTTCGGGGCGGAAAGCGTGCGGTGTTGTTGTGTTTTTTTTCCTCCCCCCGAAAGTGAACGGCAGCTTTCCGTACTAGTGTATTGGCATGTCAAGACACCAGCACAAAGACCAAGGTACAAGGAGCCCTCCTTCAGTCATTATTGAAACATTTGATCAGCCCAACTTCTTCTTCTTCTTCTTCTTCTTATTATTATTATTATTAAATCTGTTTTTTAACCAAGCGTGACTTCACTGAGCTGAATAGATGCCGGGGTCGACAGCGTTTTTTCTACCCGGAACAAGCAAACACGCAGGCAACCCTGCACTATTCAGCTCAGTGAAGTCACGCTTGAAACGGCTTGAAACGCCCGATCAGCTGATTTTCGGGGCGGAAAGCGTGCGGTGTTGTTGTGTTTTTTTTCCTCCCCCCGAAAGTGAACGGCAGCTTTCCGTACTAGTGTATTGGCATGTCAAGACACCAGCACAAAGACCAAGGTACAAGGAGCCCTCCTTCAGTCATTATTGAAACATTTGATCAGCCCAACTTCTTCTTCTTCTTCTTCTTATTATTATTATTATTATTAAATCTGTTTTTTAACCAAGCGTGACTTCACTGAGCTGAATAGTGCAGGGTTGCCTGCGTGTTTGCTTGTTCCGGGTAGAAAAAACGCTGTCGACCCCGGCATCTATTCAGCTCAGTGAAGTCACGCTTGGTTAAAAAACAGATTTAATAATAATAATAATAAGAAGAAGAAGTTGGGCTGATCAAATGTTTCAATAATGACTGAAGGAGGGCTCCTTGTACCTTGGTCTTTGTGCTGGTGTCTTGACATGCCAATACACTAGTACGGAAAGCTGCCGTTCACTTTCGGGGGGAGGAAAAAAAACACAACACCGCACGCTTTCCGCCCCGAAAATCAGCTGATCGGGCGTTTCAAGCCGTTTCAAGCGTGACTTCACTGAGCTGAATAGTGCAGGGTTGCCTGCGTGTTTGCTTGTTCCGGGTAGAAAAAACGCTGTCGACCCCGGCATCTTTTGCGGGGAGGGGTGAGGTGGGGTGGGGTGGGGTGGAGGAAGCAGTTTGCGAAGCAGCCGAAATGGGGGTGTCAAGCCGACCAGGAGGAGGAAGAAGAAGAAGAGGAGGAGGAGGAGGAGGAGTGGGGGGCACGCGGCGATCCCGCTTCGCTGCTTTCGCCCGGCGCCCTTTTCCGACGTCCGCATCACTCCAGGCTCAAAGGGCGCCGTCTGAACGGAGAGTGCGGGGAAAGTGGACGTGCCGCCGGCGCCCTGCTCCCAGGCCCGGATTGGCTGGAAAACATGCCTGCTCGCGAGTAGGCAGGCGAAGATCTGGAAGGCTCGGGATGTAGGGAGGGTGGGGGGTGGGGGGTGGGGGGAAGCGAGAGTCTCCCGGGACGAGGGGAGACTTCCCCCTTCGCTTTTGCTTGCTCCGCTTCTGCTGATGTCACGGCCGCCGGAGCTCGGGAGGCTCGCTCGCCAATCACAGCCGGGAAGCCTGGGGGAGACCGGGAGCCAAGAAGCCAGCCGCCGCGAGTGCTGCGAGGGAGCGCGGCGTGGCGGGCGGCTTTTTAAAGGGAACGCCGCCCCCTTTTTAAACTTCCCCTCCTCCTCCGCCCAGCCTTTACTCTTCTTTCCTTCCACTTTCCGGATTAGGGCTGGGGAAGGAAGGAAGGAAGGAAGGAAGGAAGGAAGGAAGGAAGGAAGGAAGGAAGGAAGGAAGGATTTAGAGAGGAGGGAAAGGGGAGGGAGGAAGGAAGGAAGGAAGGAAGGAAGGAAGGAAGGAAGGAAGGAAGGATTTAGAGGGGAGGGAGGGAGGGAGGGAGGGAACAAGCAAACGCTGCCCCAAAACTGGGGCGTTTCAAGCCATGGCTCCTCCGGCAACAGTCGCTTAAGCTGCAGTTCATCCGGTTCCCCCAGCCTTTCCAAATATTCCAGGCTGGAGCATTCACTCCCTCCGCAGTTCCTCCAGCCATTACGAGCCGTTTCTGGTTAAGTTCAAACAAATACAAGCAGATTCAAGCCGTGGCTCTTTCCGCCCCGAAAATCAGCTGATCGGGCGTTTCAAGCCGCGGCGTTTCAAAACGGCCACAATCTCCCGGCAAGACCTCCTCTGCAGTTCCTCCAGCCATTACAAAGCAACTCTGGTCAAATTCAGGCCGTTTCGGTCTAATTCAGGCAGATGCAAACAGATTCAAGCCGCGGCTCTTCCACCCGAAAATCAGCTGATCGGGCGTTTCAAGACGCGGCGTTTCAAAACGGCTACAATCTCCCGGCCAGACCTCCAGCTGCCTCACCTGACAATCGGGGAGGGGAGGGGAGGGGGGGAGGAAGGAGGAAGAAACCAGCGCACCCTTCGCCCTTTTATTGTCGCAATCGAAGAGGCAGGAGAATGCGGGGTGGGGAGGGGAGAGAGAGAGAGAGAGAGAGTAGAAATCCCTATTTTCGGAGCCGAGAAGAGAAGCGCGGCTACAGCAGTCGCTAGAGTTCCCCCCAAGGGGGCGGAGAAAGAAGAACTCTCGGAGCGTTTCTTTCGTAAATACGCGCGCAGGCACACACTCGCCCAGCCGCGCGCTTCGCCCAGCTTCTCGCGGGGAGTTTGCAAGCCCTTCGTTTCTCTTCAGGGCCGTCAGAAGGGCGAGCAAGTCTCTGCTCTGCCCTGCCCTGCCCTGCCGTGGGGGTGGGGAGCCAAGCGCGCTTGACGTTCCTGGAAACGAGAAGGGCCTGCGGAGACTGACACCAACCCGAGTGCCCAAGCGGGTCTTCTCAGCGTCAGGCAAAGTAGCTCACATGCAAAACAAGCCCGGCAGAGGAGCCGGAGCAGCTCCGCTGCTGGGGGCGCGTCTCGGCCGGGCCTTGCAGGATCTGGGCCGGGCGCCTCTGCTCGCCGCTCCGGCTCCTCTGCCGGGCTTGTTTCGCATGTGATTCCGGGCCAGGTGCTGCTGAGGGCGAGCAGAGGCGCCCGGGCGACCCCAGCAGCGTCAGGCAAAGTAGCTCGGCCGCGCGCAAGTCCTCGGTAAGTTCTTTTTTTTTTGTTGACTGGAGTATAAGCCGAAGTGGATTTTTTCAGCCCAAAAAGTGGGCTGAAAAATTCGGCTTATACTCAAGTATATACGGTACTCATGTTTTAGTTAGATAATATGTTTATTTTTATTTATTTGTGGTTAATATTTTTAGGTCACTAAAATTTTTCAAAAGAAGAAGAATTCAGTCACATATAGTTTTCGACAGTCCTTTACCCTCTATGGAATGCAAGTTCTCCTTTTTGAGAATCAGTGTAAGTCCCTTTATCTGATTTGAGAATTCATTGTAAATCATTTTTAAAAATGAATGTATCTTTTAGTTACATTTTTCTAATTCCCAAGATATATAACAACATCTTTATCTCACTATGGAAAGAAATTGCTTGGCTTCTCTGGCTTCCAAAATTAACATTTGGAATTTATACAGTAGTCCATAATATATTTTCCAGATGGTAAATCACAACATAGTTAGAAACAATACATACCCTGTAGGCTATGCTTAAATGGCATTTAAACTTAAAATATTTTAATACAGGATTTTAATACATAAAGTTAAAAATATTACAACTTTCCTTAATCCAGAACAATTCTGGAACTGACTTGTAGATCAGCCACTGGCAGTTGCATAAGAATATGAAAGTTAACAGACAAGCATTGTTGAACAAACTAAGTTTGTTAAGAGCTTTGGATTATACATAATGCCTTTGAATATATTAGTTTTAGATACCATCACTGCACAGACATTGCTTATACCATGTTTTCCCGAAAGTAAAACCTATCCCGAAAATAAGCCCTAGCTTGGTTTTTGGCTGTGGGCCTAATATAAGCCCTAACACCCCCCCAAAAAAGCCCTAGTTTTGGGGTGAAGCGCACACCTAAAAATCAAGGTAGGGCAGGGATGGTAGAGCTGCCCCACGTGCCCCGCACTCACTTACCAGGCCTCCCATGTATCAACACCTGCCTCTCCTCGCCAGCCCACTTCTTCTGCAGCGTTGTCAGCCTGCATTTTACAGTCAGAGGCCTTTCCGGAAGGACTCTGCAGCTGAGAACCAAGCTATGGATTCAACCTGTAGCTCTGTTCTTGGCTGGAGAGGCCTTTCCAGAAGGCCTCTGAGGGTGACCAGGCCAGAGCTCCATTCTCAGCTGCAGAATGAAGCTGCTCCTTCAGCCGCAGAAGTAGTGGCAGGACTGTCGGTGCCACCACTGCAAGGTGAGTGGAAAAGACACTCCCCAAAAATAAGACCTGGTGCCTCTTTTGAAGGCAAAAAGAAGAAGAAGACAGGGTGTTATTTTCGGGAAACGCAGTAGTCCAGTCTGCATGTACCCCAAGTGCAGAATATACTTCTGATTTTCCTAAAGACTTTCTAAGTTAAGGGTTTTCCCCCCTAAAGATTCTGAAAATATGAACATTACTGAAAGCATTGCTATAAGAGGAATTAAGACACACTCAAACATTTGCTAAAATTATGTTCTCCAGTAGCTGTATCCTGAATACCTAATGTGAGAAATGATGATTTACGAGGGCAATTCAGGAATAAACCTTCATTTGATTATCAATGACAGACACTCACAGATACAGAACTTTTATTATACACATTAGAAAACTACAACCTAATACATCCCCACACTGGAAATCAGCGTGCCCCGACGCTTGTTATGGATGGCTCGTCTGAGTTTTCATAACATTTCACAGTAGACCTTTGAATTGATGGTTGAACTACGCTCCGTGAACTTCACTAGCAGTACTCCTTTGGCACCTTCACATTTGGTGAGATTTTCTATGGCACCACTTCCGGTGTGGTGTTGGTTTACGATAATGCTCACCCCCACACACTGCTAGATGCACTCAAGAACTTTTGAAGCAGTTCTGTTGGGATGTTTTTGATCACACACACACACACCCATAGCCCAGATTTCGCACTGAGCAACTACTACTAAGGAATTTCAGACTTTGTAGGACATTATGACAAGTGCCTCAATTTGAATGGTGATTATGTAGAAAAGTAATGCAATGTTGTGTTTTTCTAATGTGTATAATAAACGTTCTGAATCTGTGAGTGTCTGTCACTGATAATCAAATGGAGGTTTATTTCCAAATTGCCCTCGTAGTTTGTTAGAAATACAGTGTGGGAAAATCTCTGAAGCTCTTCTTTAGAAGAAATAGGAAAAAAGTGTGTTTATGCAGTAATAGAAATCCTTTATTGAAATAATTTTTATACATGGAGCTGTGGAGAAATAATGAAATGGAATTAATACAAATGGGATATTTTTTTATTTTTTTGCTACCTCTTAGATTATCCAAATGGCATACGACTGACATCAGCTGTTCCAGGAGCAGATATCAAAGTTTTAATAAATTTCAATGCTCCAAATCCCCAGGACAGAAAGAAATTTACAGATGATCTGAGGGAATCTGTTGCAGAAGTACAAGAAATGGAAAAACACAGAATAGAGTGTAAGTACCAAGGTAGATACAATAGAGTACCTATAATTAATTATATATTTTATGAAACACTTATTTCAAGTGCTTTGCACAGCTTTAATAGAAACACATATATAAATACATCCAAACATATCATGTACATATATTTATATAAAGCTCTACATTGCGTAAAGCTTGAATATTTGCAAAACCACTTATCTAGAGTTGTCCATCCCTATCCAGAAAGTTATGTTAGGATTAGTATGCTTAGACTCTTATCTGTTAAAAAATATCATTTTGTATGACTTAGAAGGCCTGACCTCTGTGTTGTGAAGCTGCTGTAAGAAACAACCTTCTTTCTGAGGCTAAAGAACCCCAACCCTGGAGGCCTTAAAGAAAGCCTTGAAGGCTTGGCTGTTTCAACAGGTGCCAAGTTTTTATGTCTGCCGGCCATTGACTTTGAGTTGTGAAGGGTCCTTGGTGTTCTCTGAGTTTGATTGTTTCATTGCCCCAACTAGGTAACATATCAATAAGTATCAGTAAATGTCCGAGAGCTCAGAGAGCATCAAGGACCCTTCATTTCGACCCTGAGCTACAAATATTCTTCTTTACTGGTACTTTGAGTTGTTTTTTTGTAAATAGTTGTAGTAATACCTCCACAAGTGTGCCTGTTTCAAGTGGAAATGACATTTTTAGCACACAGAATATTCCCCTACATTGAACTGAATGGAGCTTTCTCTCACCATACAGAAATTCTGTCATGTATAACATAATTGATGGATTGCAGTGCAATATTTGTCCAAGTTTTAAAATAGTTTAATTTTCTTTTTCAGTTGTATTTATTTATTAGATTTATATTTGCCTTCCTTTCAGGAAGAAATGTATTTAGTACACTACTCTTCCCCAATTTCTCCACAGGTGTAGATTGTGCTGAGAAAGAATGATGGGACCAAAGCAGCTCCAATGCAATACATAAGTTGATTAGTTAAAAAGTAAAAGCTAAAAAGTTAAAAAGTTGATTAGTTACATTTAAGCAAGAAAACCAAATGCTCGGGTACAGTATAGGTGGTACCTCGCTCAGTAGTAGTAACTGTGAGAGGGATCTTGGAGCCCTAATGGACAATCACTTAAATATGAGCCAGCAGTGTGCTGCAGCTGCCAAAAAAGTCAACACAGTGCTAGGCTGCATTAACATAGGAAGAGAATCAAGATCACGTGAAGTACTAATACCACTTTACAATGCCTTGGTAAGGCTACACTTGGAATACTGCATTCAGTTTTGGTCACCACAATGTAAAAAAGATGTTGAGACTCTAGAAAGAGCACAAAGAAGAGCAACAAAAATGATTAAGGGATTGGAAGCTAAAACAAAGAACGGTTACTGGAATTTGGTATGTCTAGTTTAATGAAGAGAAGGATGAGGGGGGACGTGATAGCAGTGTTCCAATATCTCAGGGGCTTCCACAAATAAGAGGGATCAAGCTATTCTCCAAAGCACCTGAAGGCAGGACAAGAAGCAACGGATGGAAACTAATCAGAGAGAGAAGCAACTCAGAACTAAGGAGAAATTTCCTGACAGTTAGAACAATTAATCAGTGGAACAACCTGCCTCCAGAAATTGTAAATGCTCCAACACTGGAAGTTTTTAAGAAGAGACTGGACAATCATTTGTTTGAAGTGGTACAGTTTCCTGCCTAAGCAGGGAATTGGACTCTTGTTATTTCTACTCTGTTCTGTTCTAGTTAAAGTTTATTATTATCATAGATAAGTATCATAAAATGAAGAAACAAAGTAAAAGTTAAAATTCACAAATAAACAGTAAGCATGTCCATGATGTGGGAGATATGGGATAAGTGTGTGTGTGTGTGTGTGTGTGTGTGTGTGTGTGTGTGTATTTATTTTGGGGGGAGTTACAGTATCTACATTGAGCAGCAATAGCACAGAATTTGCTTGTGTTGCCAAAATAACGCAATTTTGACCTACTGCAATACAGTACACAGGTTTCGATTCATCATAGAAGTCTTCTTTACCTTTTTTTCAGCTGAATTAGAAAAGCAGAAAGGTGTAGTGCGACCAAGCATGTCTCAGTGCTCTAGCCTGAAAAAAGAGTCCGGCAATGGAACATTGAACCGGGCCTGCCTGGATGACAGCTATGCCACCGGGGAAGGCCTCAAAAGGAGCGCTCTTAGCAGCTCCCTTAGAGATCTTTCTGAAGCAGGTAAGCTTTGCATTTCTTCTCTCTTAGATTAATTTTGGAGTAATAGAAGGATGCGCCTGTGAACATGAAAGTCTAGAAATCCATTTGGAAAAATTATATAGTATTTTTTTTTCTATTTTTCCTTTGCATTCAAAAATATTAGATTGCTATAGGTGGTTTTTGTATACGTATTTTTAAAGAGGAATAAACGGAAATATATATATATTTTTACAAGGAATAATTAGTTTCGCTTTTTATCTTTGCTTTCTTCTATTTATTAATTTCATTAGGAAAAAAAATCCACCCAAATCACTGGGTACTGGCTGCTGCTTATGCTTTTTGTGATTGTTTGTATCCATGTAGAATACTGATGAATGAAATTGAGTGAAGCCCTGCTAAATTCTATAGAGAAATACATATCAGACATACCTGTGTGATTGATGCTACTTAATTATATTGCTCAGAAAACAATTCTAGACTTTGTCAAATGTAGCTTACGTTTATATTGTACTGCTATTTACCAGTATGATGGGGGGGAACCATCATGGCAAAGTAGTTACTCCAGTTTTACCTTACTGCTTTGTGGCTTAAAATGGATTGTGATGGCAGTTTAACATATATTGATATATATATATATGTTATATACCTGGTTTGGGATTATATACATTTTCTATGAATGCAGGAATTAGATAAATACCCCTGTTATTACGTTTGGAAATCAGTGGTGCATTTTGCATGTCAAGCAGGACATTTCAGCCATGTGTGCGTAATATTAGACACAGAAATGATTCCTATTGTTGCTACTAGTATTGCTCTGCATTTTAACATCATGCACATCATCTTAAATTAAATTTATCCGTTATAAATACATGATTTAATTAATATTTTTCCTATTTCTTGTTTTCATTACTCAATAAAGTAATATGCAGCTCTCTTAAATATTGGATGTTCATTTTACAGATGTTCTGAATTTAATGTATGATGAGGGATACAATCAATATTCTATCTATAAATCTTAAGTATGGAGTATGAATCATCACATACAAACATTTATTTGCTCATTATTCTTTATCTTTGTAGGTTATATTCTGTTTCATAGCTTTTTATTCACTTTAAACAACTAAGGGAAATTCAGTGATATTTATATTAATTTCACTGAAACAGATTTAATAATTCTTTAAAATGTACTTGTGTGATTTGGATGAAATCTCAGTAACTGTTAGTAATTTCATTTAAGAATGGTTCCACTTTTTGCTTTTGCTTTTCACATGAGAATGGCCACATTCATTTTTAGAAACAGGAATTTCACTGTTGTACTGATTATCTGAGAGGATTATGAATGTATACATTTCATCCTAATAGGAGCTTCTCGTTTTCTTATTTCAGACATTATCATGTAGATAGTTTCATCTTGCCTCTTTACAATAAACAAGATGAATTTTTAATGATCACAAAATAGTTAATATGCCTAGAGCACATGCCATCTGCTGGCATAGGCAATACTGACAGTTGTTCTCCAGAGCCAAACATAGATGTCAGGATGAAGGACTTAAGTGATGAACATATTAATATTTGCTGAACTTTAATATTTTTCAAGTTAATATTATGAAACTTTTATGTTTGGGCTTGTGCAATGCAGTTAATTTGAAAATAAAAATGGAGTCAATTGGGGTGTTAAACATAGAATCAGGCCTTTTCTGTAATAATACAATGGCTTTTGTAGTTACGGGAATGAGTTCAAGCATAAAAATCATTAGGAAATTTCACTGTTGCTAATTTGAATAAAAGAACTAAAATAATGAAATAAATTGTGAGTAGATTGGTAAATGATTAAAAGCTTAAGAGACAATCCAGTTTCTAGACGGATCAGCTTCATTCCTGGAATCTTAATGCAGAAGGTGTGAATAACATCTAGAACAAAGGATTTTTTTATAGAGAGGTTTTAGAGAAAACTTGTCAAAATTATTCCCAAATGTTATGCTTGCCATGTTTGGTTATGCTAAGGATCTCAGCCTGAGCACTAATCTTGGAGGTCACATATGGCATCCTATTCATTTTCTGAGTTTACATACCTTTAATCTGTTTGCCCCATCCAACCCCCAACAGCTGGCATGGTCTTCCTTGCTTCCCAGCACCTTGTTTGCAAGCTTTATCTCCAAAAAAGCTTGAAGGCTTTCACTGGAAAAGGTTTGATAGGGATTGTGAATATAAAGGCAGGCAGATACCACAATTTCTTCTTCTTGGGTCCACATAGAGGAAATCACCTGGTCAGGTCAGGTGAGAAAGGCTTCCGGAGTGTGAGCCAACCTACCAGGCATCAAAAGCTAGAGGCTCTTATTGCCTGAATCAGAGGAGTGTCAGCCCTGCAAAGTAGTTCAGATGAGAAGCACATCCAGGAATACCAGCTCTATCTTTGCATGTCTCAAAAGTACCCCTCCTGTCCCTCACTTTTATTTTCCCCAAAATTAGGGAGGGTCCCTTCTGAGTCACTTTTGCCACTCCTTTTCCTTCGGACTCAAATTTCATTTATCAGATGACTAGGCTGAGACTCTTCCTCCTATCTCCCAAGATCATTCCCACATACTATTACAAGTTCTCACCGTCAGAGAGATGAGAGAGAGAGTGAGAGAGAGAGAGAGAGAAGGAGATTGCCATTACATGCTTCTTCCATTGTATGAGCTGTGGCTTCTAGCAGCAGCCTGAATGCTGGGAAACTCAGAAGAAGCAACAGCAGCTTCCCTACTAACTTCAAGGGAAGATTGAAGTGAAGCCACAACAAGGCTTCCAGGGCTGGAGTTTGATTTTTCCAAATCAACAAATGCTATTTAACGTTTATTTTAGGGAACTATAATAGCAAGCGGTACAGAATTATTGTCATAGTTTAACTTCTCAACATGTAGGGTGTTCTGGTGTCTTTAAATCCAATTGCTTTGAGCACTTAAGTTAGATTTCTGAGTATTCTCCAGTAAACATAGCCCTTAAATCCCATTTTATGTATTGAGGTGGGTATATAAAATCAATAATGTATTGATTGGTTGTTCTTTAGGCTGGGGAAAAAAATAATACAAAGTGCATCTTTTCAGTTGTCATATTCCTTGATAGCATATGATGTAATTTAGGAGCAAGTAGTTACTAATATTGACACAATCTATGGGTATTAATTTTCCTATAATATCCAGTTTAAGTATCTTTTTTAAAATGTGGAAAAAGATATTAGATACACTGGATCACAGAAGGGAATTAACTATGTCAAAATATCAGTTTTGGCACTGATTCTGCTACAAGATACACCCACACACAAATGTATCAATCTTAAATTTAAATGTAGAAACTACTACAGTATATTTGACAGATGACCATCTAATATCTTTTTGGAGCCCCCCACTTAATTAAAGACCTGAACTTACCAGTTTCTACATTTCTGGAAAATTCTTTGACTCACAGTAGTTGCTGAATTGCTAGTAAAATTACGATTATTTTCATTTTTGTTATTATTTAAAGTAACTCCCCAAAATTTGTATGAAATAAAAGAAAAGGAAAACTTTAAAATATTGAATTTACATAAAAATAATTTATTCTGAAATCTCCCCCTCTTTACTGAATACTTGCTTTGCTGAGTGAGATGGAAGGCATATAATTTAATATATAAATAAGTAATTTTTAACGATATTAAGATGATTTTTTTCAACTGCACTTTCCATAGACCATGTTTATATAAAGTAGGGGTGTCAAACTTCTGGCCCGCGGGCCGGACGTGTCATCCAGAAGCTGCGCCCACCCCATTGCCAGCAATGGCGAAAAGGCTCCGATACGTTGTGCGACGTCATGTGATGTTGCGAGTTTGATATGTCTAATATAAAGAGATTTGGGATTCCATGTAACAATGAAAATACAAATTAGAAATACATGGCTTCGCCTAGGAGATGGATTTGATAGTAACAGTACCCTTTATGAAACTATTGAGGTATATTATAACAAATCATCTGATTTTCTGCTTTCTATTGCATAATGTGTTTAATATTTTATTTATTCTTTGCCAGTCACATTAACTGTTTCTGAGCTTCTCAGGCAAAGGAATAATGAGAATTCCTTTTGGTTTTCTATCATAGTATAGGCTTTTTGCCTGTTATAGTAATAAGTAATATCCCTCATACTATAAATATATTTTAGGTTACAAGCATCATATCTCTTCTTTCTGACTCCATTTTTCTTGCTTGCACTTGTGACCCGGAACATCACTATCCATGCACAAGAGGGCAAACGTGAAATGACCCTGTAGTTTGCTGAATTATCCAAAGGAAACATTAGAGAGGGAATTAAAAAAAAACCTAATGAAAACTGGATAAAGAAGGAGAATACAATTGATTTGTGTTTGCCAATGCTGGCAACATTAAAATGGCTTCAACTCCCAGAATTTTGAGGAAACTGGAAAAGGAGGGTTAGGAGGGATAAATATTAAAAGGATAGCAAGTTTCCTTCTGCATCAGTCATATCTGATTGATACTAAGAAGTTATTTTAAAATGTCTTCAACAATAGACATTGCTTAAAAATCAAGGAATAGATCAAGGAGTTCAATGGAACTGGGATTGAGAACAGTTTTTACAGACATCCTCATAAAAATTGCAGATCCCAACCACCTCCAAATATCTCAGTGAGGAGTGAGCATGGCTAGTGGCACAGAATGCTGAACAACAATTGGAAGTGAGGTTGGACCGTAGAAAAAAGAGATTAAACTCCTGAAGCTTCTGTTCTGCAACATTTTATTCTACATTCTCAGTTGAATCTCATTACTAGATCATTAGATTCAATAAAGAGTTGAAAAATCTTTGCACAACTTATACTGGAACCACAAATATTAATTTTTAACACATGAGTGACCTCTGTGAGAATAATCAAATTTTCCATCGTCATCACTGTATCATTAATAGAAGCTGGAACCTCCACCTTAAAATATTCCTGAAGTAATATAGAGGTATTAGTTTGGACTGACATTTTTTTTATCCTAAACACATTTTTTTTTAAAAAAAATCCTAAAAAATATGAAAGTGCATTCAGTAATTATGTTTTAAACTGCCCAGAGTCTCTGCATCAGCGAGATGGGTAGCATAAAAAATTAATAAATAAAGCTGATTTAGGACAGCATGTAACTTCATTCAGACTCAATCACATAGCTCTAACTTTAGGATTTGTATGGGCTATTGAATAGGTCTTACGGTAACCATAATCTAGAATGGAGATTATCTAAGGAGAGCCATGCCTATTTGAAAGAAACCCAATTTAAACAATATTTTATCAGGGTTGTGCAAATCCTTTGAAAGAGATACTTTGTACCATGTGACTGTGCCTACAAAGGATTATTCCTAGATCCAGAAAGGCAGCTGTGTCTTTCTCTGGGCTTACATTCCTGCTTCTTTCCTTTACCTATTACTTCGGTTCCCGGAAAAAGAAATATCTGCTTTAATTCTCTGAAGAAGACATTTTCATTGTACGAACTATCATGTGATATATAAAGCACTTCTTTGAAAGGCTTTGCACATTTGTAAGTAAAAATGTAACGATGAATACCATACTGTACTTGTTCTTAAAAAATCAGAAACGTATTATACAGAATAATATGGAATAGCTTATTATTGTGAAAAGTAACATTTGAGTGACAGATTTTTATTTTAAACCAATATTTTTAACTGACTAATGATAAATTACATTCACCCTATTTATATAATATTCTATTTTACCTTAAAATAATAAAGGGTATCGCATAGCATCTCAGAACTTAGGATCTTACTCTTTTTTCCTATTGAGATTCACTCAGTAGAACTTAGGATCTTACACTTTTTTCTATTCTATTTTTTCTATTTTTCTGTTAAAACTTCTTCAGTATCATTGAATTTCACTATGCATCAATTTCATTCTTGTGGAATTCACTGTGACATTTGTAAAGTAAGAAGTGGAATGCTTCCTTCTTGTCCCTTTAAGTTTGACTTTCGGTGTTTTGTTAACTACTACATACAGAAGCAGATATTATACATCCACCTTACATTATTGTTTGGCTACCTAAACAATAACCATTGCAATGATTAGAATTGTCAGAAAGTCATTAATTAATCGCCCTTACCCCCTTTTATTCTAAATCTTCATTCACATTTAATAAGGCAGAACCTCTTAAGACAGAAAGTATATTTTTTCTCGAGGACAAAACAAGTAATGTTGTTTTCTACTGAACAGCCCCCGTTGGGCTGTTGTTTATTTCCATTCTGTTTCCACAGTTGGCACCTTCCCAAATCTAATAGTTAACTTGATTCTTCCCATTTTAAATCTATCTGCTTTCAATTTAAATTTAGAGGCACTCTGAATCATTGAGAGTTGGATGGCATGCAAGCTGAATAACTTATCATTATTATGGCGTAATGTTACACTTCATATAAAGTAAGATTACCATAGAGGTGTCCTGGTGGAATCTCTGTTTTTCCAGGGGAGAGTGGGTTCCCTTATGCTAGGAATCGGCACTCAACAAACTTTCAGTGTGAAATATCTGATCCGAGCATCCGTGTTTAAAAAAACCTTGTAAATCCATATGTATATAAGAACTGCACAGTAAACAAACAAATCTGGACATATCACTGGATTAATTATTTTTGTGTGTAAAATTAAATTTAGTTTTCTTTGTTGTGATTATATGAAATCTATTACTATCTTTCAGATAATTATCATGTAGTAGTAGCAAATCTGTAAGTCAAAATGCAGTCACCATACTTGAAGACCTTGAGTATGACTAAAAACGTTTACCGTATATACTTGAGTATAAGCCGACTCGAATATAAGCCGAGACCCCTAATTTTACCCCCCAAAAGTGGGAAAAGTTGGTGACTCGAGTATAAGCCGAGGCTGGGAAATGCAGCAGCTCACCTTATGCTCCTCTCCAGAGATCTTCCCTCAGCAGCGGCCGGCAAAGTAGCTCGCACGCGAAACAAGCCCGGCAGAGGAGCCGGAGCGGCGAGCAGAGGCGCCCGGCCCAGATCCTGCAAGGCCCGGCCGAGACACGCCCCCAGCAGCGGAGCTGCTCCGGCTCCTCTGCCGAGCTTGTTTTGCATGTGAGCTACTTTGCCTGACGCTGAGAAGACCCGCTTGGGCACTCGGGTTGGTGTCAGTCTCCGCAGGCCCTTCTCGTTTCCAGGAACGTCAAGCGCGCTTGGCTCCCCACCCCCACGGCAGGGCAGGGCAGGGCAGAGACTTGCTCGCCCTTCTGACGGCCCTGAAGAGAAACGAAGGGCTTGCAAACTCCCCGCGAGAAGCTGGGCGAAGCGCGCGGCTGGGCGAGTGTGTGCCTGCGCGCGTATTTACGAAAGAAACGCTCCGAGAGTTCTTTCTCCGCCCCCTTGGGGGGAACTCTAGCGACTGCTGTAGCCGTGCTTCTCTTCTCGGCTCCGAAAATAGGGATTTCTACTCTCTCTCTCTCTCTCTCCCCTCCCCACCCCGCATTCTCCTGCCTCTTCGATTGCGACAATAAAAGGGCGAAGGGTGCGCTGGTTTCTTCCTCCTTCCTCCCCCCCTCCCCTCCCCTCCCCGATTGTCAGGTGAGGCAGCTGGAGGTCTGGCCGGGAGATTGTAGCCGTTTTGAAACGCCGCGTCTTGAAACGCCCGATCAGCTGATTTTCGGGTGGAAGAGCCGCGGCTTGAATCTGTTTGCATCTGCCTGAATTAGACCGAAACGGCCTGAATTTGACCAGAGTTGCTTTGTAATGGCTGGAGGAACTGCAGAGGAGGTCTTGCCGGGAGATTGTGGCCGTTTTGAAACGCCGCGGCTTGAAACGCCCGATCAGCTGATTTTCGGGGCGGAAAGAGCCACGGCTTGAATCTGCTTGTATTTGTTTGAACTTAACCAGAAACGGCTCGTAATGGCTGGAGGAACTGCGGAGGGAGTGAATGCTCCAGCCTGGAATATTTGGAAAGGCTGGGGGAACCGGATGAACTGCAGCTTAAGCGACTGTTGCCGGAGGAGCCATGGCTTGAAACGCCCCAGTTTTGGGGCAGCGTTTGCTTCTTCCGGGTAGAAAAAACGCTGTCGACCCCGGCATCTTTTGCGGGGAGGGGTGAGGTGGGGTGGGGTGGAGGAAGCAGTTTGCGAAGCAGCCGAAATGGGGGTGTCAAGCCCTACGGGGACCAGGGGAGCACTTCCAACAATGCCCGCGCAGCACCGAAGGCCCATTGGCGCCCGCACCCCCCAACTGTTCGGCGGGCGAACGCCAGACCCGCTGCCGCACTTACAGCTGATCGGCGGCCGGAGGAGATTGCGAGCGGCTGCGGAGGTTCCGCGCCGGCACAAACAGCTAATCGGCGGCTGAAGGAGACTGCGAGCGGCTGCAGAGGTTCCGCGGCCACATCAACAGCTGATCGGCGGCCGGAGGAGATTGTGGACGGGCGCAGAGGGTCCGCGTCAGCACAGACAGCTGATCGGCGGCTGAAGGAGACTGCGAGCGGCTGCGGAGGTTCCGCGCCGGCACAAACAGCTAAGGGGCAGCCGGGGACGTCTACCGGTGGTCACGCAGCGCGATCAACTGAGCGGCAGCTAGAAACAGCCGCCGACGGTCGCACGGGCCTCACGGGACTTTTCGGGTCCGATGGCGGCTTGGAGAGTGTGGGTGGCTGCTTCGCAGACCTGGCGGTTGTAGCGGCATGCAAGGTCTGCGAAGCAGCCACCCACACTCTCCAAGCCGCCATCGGACCCGAAAAGTCCCGTGAGGCCCGTGCGACCGTCGGCGGCTGTTTCTAGCTGCCGCTCAGTTGATCGCGCTGCGTGACCACTGGTAGACGTCCCCGGCTGCCCCTTAGCTGTTTGTGCCGGCGCGGAACCTCCGCAGCCGCTCGCAGTCTCCTTCAGCCGCCGATCAGCTGTCTGTGCTGACGCGGACCCTCTGCGCCCGTCCACAATCTCCTCCGGCCGCCGATCAGCTGTAAGTGCGGCAGCGGGTCTGGCGTTCGCCCGCCGAACAGTTGGGGGATGCGGGTGCCAATGGGCCTTCGGTGCTGCGCGGGCATTGTTGGAAGTGCTCCCCTGGTCCCCGTAGGGCTTGACACCCCCATTTCGGCTGCTTCGCAAACTGCTTCCTCCACCCCACCCCACCCCACCTCACCCCTCCCCGCAAAAGATGCCGGGGTCGACAGCGTTTTTTCTACCCGGAACAAGCAAACACGCAGGCAACCCTGCACTATTCAGCTCAGTGAAGTCACGCTTGAAACGGCTTGAAATGCCCGATCAGCTGATTTTCGGGGCGGAAAGCATGCGGTGTTGTGTTTTTTTTTCCTCCCCCCGAAAGTGAACGGCAGCTTTCCGTACTAGTGTATTTGTACTGCCGCGAGTGACAACTGACAAAGCTTGCCGGTGTGATCTTGATTTTGGAACTGATGAAGTCTGTTAACTAATTGATTGGCACTCCGGTCGCTCATCGCCGTGAAACTAGACCTTGTTTTTGGGGGTTTTTTTTTGTACTTTGGGCTGATCAAATGGAATAAATGGAATAAATAAAAACACTGGCATGTCAAGACACCAGCACAAAGACCAAGGTACAAGCAGCTCTCCTTCAGTCATTATTGAAACATTTGATCAGCCCAACTTCTTCTTCTTATTATTATTATTATTAAATCTGTTTTTTAACCAAGCGTGACTTCACTGAGCTGAATAGTGCAGGGTTGCCTGCGTGTTTGCTTGTTCCGGGTAGAAAAAACGCTGTCGACCCCGGCATCTTTTGCGGGGAGGGGTGAGGTGGGGTGGGGTGGGGTGGGGTGGAGGAAGCAGTTTGCGAAGCAGCCGAAATGGGGGTATATAGAGGATGGGAGGTTCCCACCGAGAGAGCCAGCAGAGTTGTTGTCGAAGCGCGTCACACGCCTTTCCAACCACCAGAGAAGGGAGGAATAAGAAAGAAACACACACACACACACACACACCAGGAAATCGAGGAAGCTTGCGTAAGATCTGAAGGAGACACGATCGTGGGAAAGGCCGTGCCGTGGAAAAAAAAGAAAGGGTGGACTTGGGCTCGGCTGGTTTCGCAACGGGAAATGGGAAATCCCCGCAAAAGATGCCGGGGTCGACAGCGTTTTTTCTACCCGGAACAAGCAAACGCTGCCCCAAAACTGGGGCGTTTCAAGCCATGGCTCCTCCGGCAACAGTCGCTTAAGCTGCAGTTCATCCGGTTCCCCCAGCCTTTCCAAATATTCCAGGCTGGAGCATTCACTCCCTCCGCAGTTCCTCCAGCCATTACGAGCCGTTTCTGGTTAAGTTCAAACAAATACAAGCAGATTCAAGCCGTGGCTCTTTCCGCCCCGAAAATCAGCTGATCGGGCGTTTCAAGCCGCGGCGTTTCAAAACGGCCACAATCTCCCGGCCAGACCTCCAGCTGCCTCACCTGACAATCGGGGAGGGGAGGGGAGGGGGGGAGGAAGGAGGAAGAAACCAGCGCACCCTTCGCCCTTTTATTGTCGCAATCGAAGAGGCAGGAGAATGCGGGGTGGGGAGGGGAGAGAGAGAGAGAGAGTAGAAATCCCTATTTTCGGAGCCGAGAAGAGAAGCACGGCTACAGCAGTCGCTAGAGTTCCCCCCAAGGGGGCGGAGAAAGAACTCTCGGAGCGTTTCTTTCGTAAATACGCGCGCAGGCACACACTCGCCCAGCCGCGCGCTTCGCCCAGCTTCTCGCGGGGAGTTTGCAAGCCCTTCGTTTCTCTTCAGGGCCGTCAGAAGGGCGAGCAAGTCTCTGCCCTGCCCTGCCCTGCCGTGGGGGTGGGGAGCCAAGCGCGCTTGACGTTCCTGGAAACGAGAAGGGCCTGCGGAGACTGACACCAACCCGAGTGCCCAAGCGGGTCTTCTCAGCGTCAGGCAAAGTAGCTCACATGCAAAACAAGCTCGGCAGAGGAGCCGGAGCAGCTCCGCTGCTGGGGGCGTGTCTCGGCCGGGCCTTGCAGGATCTGGGCCGGGCGCCTCTGCTCGCCGCTCCGGCTCCTCTGCCGGGCTTGTTTTGCATGTGATTCCGGGCCAGGTGCTGCTGAGGGCGAGCAGAGGCGCCCGGGCGACCCCAGCAGCGTCAGGCAAAGTAGCTCGGCCGCGCGCAAGTCCTCGGTAAGTTCTTTTTTTTTTGTTGACTGGAGTATAAGCCGAAGTGGATTTTTTCAGCCCAAAAAGTGGGCTGAAAAATTCGGCTTATACTCAAGTATATACGGTAAATAGATTTTGAGAAATGCATAGCCATTATTTTTTAAAAAAAATACAAATCCTATCCAGTATGGCCATTTTATATGAACATTTACAAGATAACACACACATACACAGATTATTGTTCATATGTATAATTATAAATACATATATTAAAATGCCCAAATATGGATATCCACAAAAATACATATAAGACAAATTTATAATGAAACTAGTGGCTTTAACTTCTAATTCTTCCATCATAAATCAGGAGCTATGTTCCAACTTGGTCATATTTAAAGCAGGTATCATTGAAATCCATGGAGTATAAAATTATTAATGATTAAATTAAGTACCATAGCTTCCAATAGGCTTATATTACGTCTGGATTCAGCCTCATTAAAAGAAATAGAAATTTTCTCAGCGACTGCTAGGCAATGTAAATTACATTCTTACCTGAGCACAAGGCCCATGGAAAAATAGAGAAATTGCTTTTGAGTGAGCGTGCATAGAATTTAATTTTAACTTTGTACTTCTATAACAATTCCTGGGCTATCACAACATGCAGAATTAATCTTCAGGCTGCCAGAAAAAAGTCCTGCAATGCGTTAGGGAAAGTGGCTATTGATTCCCCAGGTCTTGTCTTGGTCTCTAATCTATGGTATTGCATGTCCTGGGCAGGCAAGCGTGGGCGACGCAGCAGTGCAGGATCGCTAGACAGCAATATGGAAGTAAGTAGGAAGTTACTGATGTCTAGCTGGATGTGATGTGCATTTCAAACCTTTATTTTATATACATATTTTGCTCTTTTTTTCTTCTAACATACAGCCTGCCTGCCTCAAATAAAATGCATGCCAAGGCTTTATAGTTTTAGCCATTAAAAAACCAACACTATTTCTGGTCTGTTTAGATCATGCATCATTTTTTTATTTCAGCTGCTGTTATCCCCTTCTGTTCCTGCAAGCATGACTAAATGAATATGATGTGCCCTTTTGCCACTGTCACTCTGGTCCCTTTGTAAAGGCCCGATGATTCTTTGTTACACAGTGCACTTATTGTGCTATTTGTTATTTTAACGCAAAGTATTGAATTCATGCTTAGTCATTCACATTGCTTACTTTCTAATTAAATTGTGAAATGTATGCAGTCGTGACATCATGGAATTGCATAGATAGGGCATGGGAAAAGAAAAGAAAACAGGTGAATTCAATGTGGATTTCATGAGATTTCATTCATCTTCAAACCATTTATATATTGTTCATGTCTTTGAATTCAGCCTGCAGATTTGTGTGTGTGTGTGTGTGTGTGTCTGTGTGTCTGTGTGTCTGTGTGTCTGTGTGTGTGTGTGTGTTAAAACTGAATAGAGTGCAGTCCACATAATAGCACACAAAGCATTGGCAGTTAATTGTCTGTAAAGAAAACAAAAGCATCCAGAGACTAACAAGAAATTTGGATACCTAAAGGATAAATAGTTGGAAATACTAGACAGCACATCAACCTGCAAACAAATAGAAGCAATCTATTTGCAAGAACATACTTATTTCCTACATTACAAAGAGAATCAGGCTATTTTAATTATAATTCTACTGAAAAATTTACCATGAAATCTGACTATTAATAATGTGTAACTGCCTAATTTAACATAACTGTATATATTTTTGTCCTTGAAGAGAAAAATAAATAATATGACTATATTTTTAGTAGGGTAAAGAATGTAAAGCAAAATCAAACAGTTTGTGGTAACTGATTACTTTTTATGATTTAATAATTTCAGGGTTGTTTTTTTAAGAAAGCCACCAGTAATTGTTAATGGATCATACTTAGTATTACCCACTTACAACTTGAAAAAAAGAAATTGGCAGAAAAAGAAAAGAGACAATCAGATTTCTCCTGCAGTTCATACAGCTATTTCTCCATATGAGCTTTTAAAGAAAACATGATGGTCATTGTGAACTTTTTCTTTTACACATATTTTTAAGATTTTTTTTAATTTTTATTTTCTATTAATTTCTTTTTAGGGGTCCATCATTAGCAGTCCTCATATGCGCCGAAGAGCTACATCAACCCGAGAGTGTCCATCTCGCCCTCACCAGACTATGCCTAATTCTTCCTCACTACTAGGGTCCTTATTTGGTAGTAAGCGAGGAAAGCCTTCCCAAGGCCATTCAGCATCCGGCCCACCACTGCCACCTCAGCACCCTCCCATAATGTCACACCCGCAGCACTCTCCACATCCTCCTGCCTTGCACCACCCGGGTCCGGCTGAAGGGCAGACCCAGGCACAAGTGCACAGCCACCACTCTCAGTACTGCCATATGCAGAACCCACCTCCTTATCACCATCACCATCACTATCATCCGCCCCAGCACATCCAGCATCCGCACCAGTACCATCATGGGCCACACTCGCAGCATGTAGCTCATGCCCAGCATTCGTACCTGCCACATTCCCACACCCCGTATTCCCACGCTCCCCATCCTCCCTTGCCCCCTCCTCATTTGGCACATCCTTCCCATCACCATGCACAACCAATAGCCCCTTCTTCTTCAGCCAGCACGAAGCCCAAGCATAGCGGCATCAGCACAATAGTCTAGAAGCCAGCCAGCCACCCAGCCACAGCTGTAGCTCTAGGCCTAGATGTAAAGGCACTTACAGGAAACAGAAGCAGCCTATAATTCTGGTGTTTTTTTTTTAATTTATCTTAAAAGATCCGAACCAGAAGCAACTTAATTGACTCCTTTGCCTTAAGGATTCAATGGATCAATGCATATTAACCTCACAGTGCTGGTCTTACAGTTCGGTGGTGACCTTTTCCCTCCTTTTTCTCTAGTAGCCTTGAAAATATGCTGCTTGCTGAAAACGTTAAGCTACCTTTTTTCATCCGCATGACCATTTTTAACAAGTAATGAAAACATAACTTACTCAAAATAAAAGGAAAACTATGAAATAAAATTAATGTGGCATTCTTGCTCTTTAATTTACAATGGGCAAAAAATGTAGACCTCATATGGTTGATGAAAATACGTAAGTAAACTCTATGTAATATAAATATATAAATATAGACATATATATATATAAATATATAGATATAGATATATACAGAAAAAGAGAGAGAGAGAGACTGTATAGCTAACATTTATGCTTAGAACAAAGTTTTTTCAGTCCACAAGGTTAGCAATATATACTTTTCCATAATTTCCCTTACAGATAAAGGGCAGTAAAATAGATGAGTAGCAAATGGAAGTGTAGACCAAAAAACTAAGGAACAAATTCCAGGCATTTCAGTACTCATTGAGCAAGTTCTCTGGACTTGAGAGAATAAAATCTTTAAGCAATCTTTGCAAAATGTGCCAAATAACATAGCATATAACTGTGCAATGAAATATGCTTTGTACTTTATTAGTATAATATACTTATTCAGTATTATAACTGTTCTGCTATTTCAGGTAAACAAACTAGTTAAGATGCAGTAACTATACAGTAGCAACATGAGACAACCTTTACTTTAGGTTTTCTCTACATTTTGGTTCCTCCAGTTCTTAGACACTTTAAAGGCTGTGATAACTGTGAACTTACATAGTTTACATTTCTTTTGTATTTGTGTATATTTTAATAAATACACATGAAGATTTACATAGATGGTATTTACATACGCTGCATGAACATTCATCTCAGACCCTGAAATAACCAACATCCATTCCTTTCGGCCACATTGCCTCTTTACCATTTAATACTCGGTTTTTAATCAATAAAAACTTCAGACTTTTTTTTCCACATGAAAGCAATCAGAAACTTGAAAGTTTATTTTAGTATTGAGTATAGATTTTTATAACTGTAATTCCATGTAGCCATGTGCTGGCAGCAGGATTTTCTCACCATTTTTCTCATCACATTTGTTAGTTTTATCCAGCACTCAGCAGGCTGAGTCTCTGCTCGAACTGTCATAGTCCAGTTAGTCCAAGACATCTTGTAAAATCCAACTGTGCTGTTGTTGCTTATGTGTTGTACTGAGTCATTTGCAAGACCATATATTTCTTTGTAAGCCTAAATCCTTTTTTTAATAAAATAAAATCATACATGGAGCATACTTTGTAGTTTCAGCATTTTGAGCCACCTCAGTCACGACTTTACATCTAAAAGACAGAAACAAAAGGAACCGCAGAGCTGCACCAGCAGAATTCTGACTGTTGATTTAAAAGAAGAGGAGGAAAAATGTTCCAGTGAGAGATGGGTAAAGCCAAAAAAAACCAAAAACCTGATTATTGCTTCTGAAAGAAGTTATAACGTATGAAACATCTTTCCTATACTGGTGATTTCTGATCTCCAGTTTTCTTCCCTCATTTTCTAATATATGGATTATGTGGAGTACCAGCAAAAAATAAGCTCAGTAGTTTTGTTAACTTTCATTCAGCAGAAACAACCACTTACAATCTGTTTAAATTTGACAATTATTTCTTATGCAATATACGGCACCTTTTCCTGTCCTTGGTTTTCCCTCCATCTAATTTAAATTCATAGGAGATTTTAATAAAAAATAATGTTATTATCCAAGCTGTCCTAGATTGTGCAGATTACCTAAGAGGGAACCTCACACCCAAGAAGCTCTACACAATTAAATTTGGGTTTTCTTCTTATAAGGAATAATACAACTGTATGCATGTCATCTAATGTTAGTAGTATTGAGGCTACACTCTCCATAACATATATTTGCAAAGTATTTCAGTGTTACTGTTGATATTAGTTGAAGTAAAATGTTAACATTTAAATATGTCAGCTTTTCTTCAAACCTTTGTACCAATAGTAAGTTGAATTGTAACTTATAAGTTGTTCCAGAAAAGATATGATAGGGAATTTTTTTTTCTTTATGTTGCTCATTGTATAATTTGCATATATCAAGAGCAATGGACTGGATAGTCATTATTTTACATTTCAAGCATTAATATCTGTATTATCTATTTGCATATTTTAAAAATGCTGTCCATCTTTTATACTAATTGTTTTGATATTCCAGGAAAATCAATGAAAGATTTTAGGTTTCTAGATTCATATGCATTTAGTTAGATACAGGTTTTATCTTTTATAATTATACAGAAAAAGTAATCATCACAATTTTTGATGATTAACAAATATAAAAAATATTCAATAAATCCATTCAATCAATATGTTATTGCATAAAAATCCAGTGTTATTGCCATTTAGACAAACCATCCAAGGAAGGGAAATACCTCTAGGTTTAAAAGTAAAAAAAAAAACTTCTTGTTTTTGGGAAACAAAAGTAATCATTATTACAATTTATATGCTACTGAAGAAAATAGATTTAATTTTTAAAAGGTAGATATTGGAAAGTATTAATTATGTTTTCCTTATTGATTAAAAAGCAGTATAAAGCACTACTGAACCACGTCTCTTTCTCTCAGTGAAAACTGTTAAGAAAATCGGACCTTGTAAAAATATCTTTTCTGGGACAACCATTAATTATATATTTCTTTTAATTAAGAATGAAATGTAAATCAATGTAAAGAAAACCAAAGTTATCCTATTATAATGTAAATGTCTTGTATTGCTAAAAGTCTTAAAGCATAACTTGTAGGATGATTTTCCATCAAGCACTGCATGCAGCTGAAACCTGGTTTTTAAATGAGCTGAAAAGCAGTCAGCAGCTACTTAACAATGACACTTTACATGTTGACTTGCTGTTTCATATACAGCTGTGCATTTTCTGCAATTAAGCATGAATTTTGCTGTTTCCATTGTAAATTATCATCACACCTTGCCTGCAAAAAAGTGTGTACATACAAAGAAAAAATGATCAATCATAAGATACAATTTTGAAGGAGGGAAAAAGGGGAGTGGAAACAGGACCAAGTAGGAAGAATTAATTCTCTAAACTGTATATAGTGTGTAAATTAGTATTAATATAAGTCTGCAGTCACTTTACAGGTTACAATGCAGTACCTGTCTCTGCTAGGAACTAAATCCCAGCTTTGAATAGTATTGAACTGTTAGAATTAGATTGAATGCAGACTGTTAAAAGACTTCAAGAAACATCATGCTCACGAGAAGCTTCTGTAAAGGGAGATTCAAGAGATTTTGTAACTGTTGGAAAGGAAAGAGTGCTTCATTTTAATATGCATTTGTTTGTAAGTAGTATCAGACTTTATTGTTGTTAAACTATAACTGTGATTATGTGGGAAATCAAATAAATCACTTTGAACTCACCCAGTTTCTCATTCTTTGTAGAACATATATTTTTTCATATTAATTGAATAAAATTATTTATGCCACTTTAATTCTTGGATATCTCATTTTGCATTGTTTTAAGGAGAAATACTACATTCAAAAGACGGATTACTGCATTTATTTATTCATTTCAGATAATGGATCTGCAGTGTACATAGTATTATTGGTAATCATTATGCAATGCTCATTATGGATCATCTGCTTCACATCAGCTACAGTACTGTTCCCTTATAATCAGCATAAGGAATATTAGTAATGTTAATGATACAAGGGGAAAAAAACCTATAGGCTTGATTTTGACTAGTCAAGAGTTGACTAGTTGAACTGGTGAATAGAATTGAAAAAGATTTGCCAGATTTGAAAAATGATCAAATGATTCAAAGTGTAGAGTGTGTGAAGAAGATGAAGAAATAATAGATAAGACATTCAGTTCATGCAAGATCACACCAACTGACTATACATGACATAACATAGTTGCCAAAATGGAGCAATATTACTAGAACATGTACCAGTAATGAAAAATTGGTGGGAACATATAGTTGAAAAAGTAGTCAAAAATGAGTGAAAATGTGGGATTTTCATATCAGGCTGATAAAGTCTTGGCTCATAACACACCAAATTGCCCACCCTTTTTTCTTTTCAACTTTGAATGAATAGAAGAAAGTGTAGGCAATTGATATGTAATACAAGGTGACGGTAGAGTGGAAGGCAAGAATTGGAGAATATCAAAAAGTATTAAGGTCTGAAAATCAAAGTTGAAAGATTATGGCATAAACCGGCTGTGGTGATCCCAATGGTTATTGTATTTATAATTTCTGCATATAAATAGGATAAATACTTCAAGGATAAGATTTTCTATAAGGTAGAATACTTATAGCTCAGGGTTGAAATGAGCCTTTGGTTGCTCTCTGAGCTTGGTTGTTTTCTTGCAGATGTTTCATTACCCAAACTTGGTAACATCATCAGCGCTAGTGATGATAGCACTGATGTTACCTAGTTTGGGTAATGAAACATCTGCAAGAAAACAACCAAGTTCAGAAACCAACCACAAGTTATTAAAAAGCAAACACCACACTGGAGGACATACATTCATTTTGGAAACAATGCAAGTGGGGACAATCACTGACTAAAAAGTATTGAGCCTTAAGAAAATCGCAGGAAATCAACTAAGATGCAGGTTTTGCTTGGGCAGCATATTTATTATAACGGTATTATTTAATTCAGTTTCTGAGTAACTACAGACTGTTTCACATTTTATCAACTCCATAAATAAATTGTGTTGCGTTCATATTAGAGGCTTTTCACAAAAAATCTGAACTTCAATTTCTATTCACTATTGCAAAGATAGGCTGATGAATTGGTGTTCCATTGCACCTCACCGGAGAGATGTGGGAAACAAAAAACTAAGTTAGAAAACAGTCTCTAGAAAAGGCATAATAAGGTCTGCAAGGGAGAACAGCCCATGAATCTGAATATTACTTCCCCTCTGCTTATGTTTTACTTTCATTTTGAAAGGTGCTTCGAAACAATTGCAGAATTTACTGTCAAAAGGGGTTATTGCTATAGTAATAACTGCTAAAAATGAATATTCCAGCCTTACAGATGCTGGGTCGATCCAGCATGGCAGAACAAGATAACAGAGCACTACAACACTTTCAACAATTTATTCAGCATAATAATAATCTTTTACTAGTTTTCTAAATAGCTCTTTGTTTTCTGTGTTTTCCAATGTGCTTAAGTTGAAAGTTATAGATGTAGCCCTCAACTTACGACAACTGAGCCATAAATTTCTGTTGCTAAGCAAGACAGTTGTTAAGTGGGTTTTGCCCCATTTTATGACTTTACTTGCCATCGTTATAAAGTAAATCACTGCTGTTATTAAGTTAGTAACATGATTATAACCAGAATCTGGCTTCCCCATTGACTTTGCATGTCAGAAGCTTGCAAAAGGTGATCCATATAAGCCCAGGACACTGCAATCTTCAGGTGATCACATGAGCCCAGGACACTGCAATCATCATAAATACAAGCCAGTTGCCAAACATCTGAATTTTGATCACATGATCATGGGGATGCTGCAATGAATGTTGAAAAATGGTCATAAGAGCGCCATGGTGGCGCAGTGGTTAGAATGCAGTATTGCAGGCTAGCAGTTCGATCCTTACCAGCTCAAGGTTGGCTCAACCTTCCATTCTTCCAAAGTCAGTAAAATGAGAACTCAGATTGTTGGGGGCAATATGCTGCCTCTAAACTGCTCAGAGAGGGCTGTAAAGCAATGTGAACTGGTATATAAGTCTAAGTGCTACAGTTATAAGTCATTGTTTTCAGTGCTGTTGTAACTTCAAATAGTCACTAAATGAAAGGTTGTAAGTTGAGAACTACCTGTAATCATATTTTATGAAACAACAGATTAAGTCACAGATCAATATATTACTAATTACATCAATTATTTTCAAAACTGGAATGAAATTTATTTTTCCTATGAAAATATGTGTATTTTTCCATTGACCACTTTTCTAACTGCTTTATATACCACTTCGTTTTTAATTATGAATTTTTGCAAATACTTTGTGAAATAAATGAATAAATTTTATCATATGTACTCTGGCTCTCTCTCCAAAAATTAGAACAAAGATGAGATTTTCAGTCTGGCTATCAAAGAATTTATTATTAAATAGTGAAAAAAATCACATTTGTTAACTGAACAGTTTGAAGTTAATAACAATTACACAAAGCATCACATTAAATTGAAAAACACAACTTTTTAGTCATTTAGTCATAAAATTAATTTTTGTTCATGATGTTCTGAATAACATATGGAAATCTCTTAAATGTTATTGAAATAGGTTAACTATTATTTATAAGGATGATTCACCGAGTAACAATGGATAATTTAAAAATACGGCTTTATACCTTAAAATAGAATTTACCTGTAGACAACAATCACTATTTTCTTTAATCAACATATAAATCTAAAATATTTTCAGAGACATTTAAAGACATATAAAGGACATATAAAGAGTAATAAAAGTTTGTGAGAAAAAAATATGTGAATCTTTAGATTGAGTAGCTTCTTGTGTCTCCTTTAGCAGGAGTTATTTCAAACAATTATTTTTGTATCTATTCAGCACCAGCTTGGAGATATTTTGGCCCATTCCTTTATACAGAATTGCTGCAACACACTGAACTACTCATGGAGTCATGTTGCAATTTTAACTGGGTTAAGATCAATGTTTTGACTTGACCATTACAAAATGTGCTATGCTTTAGTCATACTCTCGTAGATTTCCTTCATTGTTTAAAATTGTCATGCTGTCATCACCCAGATTAAACTTCAGCTCACTGGTGGATACAGTATCTTGACATTCTGTAGAATTTGCTGATACAGTCCATTGTCCTCTCAAAGATTGCAAGCTATCCAAATCCTGAGGTTCCAAAGCAGCTCCATATATCCACTACCATGATCTCATGTTTGGGTTAAGTTCTTCTGTTGGCACTGATGCTTCATTTTCTCCAAACATCTCATAATGCTGAAAAGTTTCATTTTCCTCTCTATATAGAATATTGTTCATAGCCAGTTGGATCATCCAGGTAATCTTTGTCAAATTTGATATAGGAAGAAGTTACACCTTTTACCAACCACAATAGTGAACTCATTAGCTAATGTATTTAATAAGGCCTGTTACATACGTCGATGAAGACTTAATCATCCAGCCAAAGTTCTCTCATCATATAAAAATAGCTTCTCTGCATAACTTCTGTTATTTGATTTAACTGGTTTGTTAAAACTCTCTTCATCCAAAACATTTTAAACTCACCAAGGAATTACAGAGTGTGGTATTTCTCATTTTTCATTAAAGCTAGAAAAAAAATCCTCAGTTTTAATTGGGTATATGGTTTAGGTATATTAGGTAAAATAATTTTATAAATCATTTGAAATAGAACAATCAGAATGTATCTGAAAGATGAAAAATATTCAAGATTGGGGGAAAAACCACCCTAGTCAAATGGAAGAATGTCTTGAAATGCCAGAGGTGTGAAGGCTATGTTACAATATTAAGCTCTGATGTGCCTTATTAGTAAGTGAAGGTAGGCACAACCTCATTATCTACATCAGAACCACATACAAGGAATGGTAATTAAAATTTGGTACTATATTATCTTTTTTGTTCTTTTATAAATAATTCAAGTTAGTGACATACTTCCTCTTCCTATTTTCCGCACAACAACCCTGTAAGGTGAGTTGAGCTGAGAGTGAGTGACTGGCCCTATCTGTGAAAAATGCAAGAACTACCTGGAAAACCATGATGCAGTCTTGGGCCAGAAAAATGTAAGTATTTGGATTCTCCAGAATTATCCAGTTGTGTGGTATTAAAAGAGATGGAGGAAGAGCAGAAATTTTCAATAATTAGATGTAGCCCTTGCCAGTCTGCTTTCCAATGTATCTCATGCTGTTCAAATGAACAGAATTTATTCATAAATAAATAAGAAAATTAAGTGTTTTAAAATATTCAAATAGCAAGAGTGTGGAAAAACAAGTAGTCTGTAGTAGAAAACTTCTCCTTTTCTTGCACTTTTTCTGCCAAATTGGTTTCTTCTACAATAAAAATTGAGCATACTGTAACATGTTAAATATAATTATCAACTACCTGGTTGTTCTCCCAAATTATGGCTTGAACCCTTTTGGTTCCAATTTCTATACTATTTATTTCCTTCATGCATGTTTTTATTTTTTATTTTTAACTGTAAGGTGCCCAGAGTTCTGGTGGAATCAGGCAACCAGACAGAAACCATCCTGCATTCCTAAAAACACAAGCTTAAGGTTCAATAGATGATAAAGTCCAAAGCAGACCTATTTTACTAAAAAACTTACTTTTTTGAAAGAAAAATAAAGCAAGATCACTCAGGCTGATCCTTTTTTTAAAAAAAATCTATTAGAAAATCCCAAAGGTGCTTTTTCAAGAGGACTTTGTTTTTCTTTGAAGATGTTTCACTTCTCATCCAAGAAGCTTTTTCAACTCTGACTGGATGGGATACTCCTTGCAGACAGTTGGGTCATTTGCATTTTATAGAGCAGGGGTCTTCAAACTTGGCCCTTTTATGACTTGTGGACTTAAATTCCCAGAATTCCTCAGCCAGCGTGCCTGTGAAATTCACAAGACATAAAAGGGCCAAGTTTGAAGACTCCTGTTTTAGAGAGTCGTTGAGAATCTCCATAGACATTCAATTATGCGCTTTAGGACGAACATCCTTCAAGTGATGCAGGAGTATGAACGGATTTCCAGAAAAATTGCAACTACAAAAACCATTTGCATTTCATTTTGAGACGGAGACAACACAGATTCATCCCCAAAATCCTGTCCCTGTGTTCAACAGCGAAGGCATACTGGGCAGAAAACATCCTGCAGAAGGAACAGCTTCACAACAGTGTCCTTTCAGCCGTTCCAAGAAGGCAACACACCCATTTGCACCACTCAGGTGACCCTGAGGACACAGACTAACCTCCAAGTGGCTTCAAAGACTCTCTAAAAGAATGCAAATGACCAGCTGTCTGCAAGGAATATAAATCCTTCCATTCCCCACCATCCAGAGTTGAAGAAGCTTCTTGCATGAGAAGCGAAACGTCTTCAAAGAAAACCAAGAAAGTCCAGTTGCCTCCTGAAAAAGCATATCTGGGACAACCCTGACCTGGATGACTGAGAATCTCCATAGATATTGAGAAATACAACCCATAAATAAAAATGGAAATAAAGTAGCACAAAACGAACATCTAAAAATAAACCAAATGGCGTGAGCAAAACGTACGCGTTAGTGCAAAGGTAAATACCGAGCATCACGGAGGAAGGGAGGGAAGGGACGTGGAAAAATGCGATTAAAAATAAATAAACATCAAACATTCAGAATCCCTCGAGACAGGATGAGCAGATAATTATGCCACAAAAAGCGATCCTACGACTCTTACAGCTAAAGAGCGACGAGGCCGAGAAGCCTCCAAAACGTTTTGCAGCAAAAGTCAAAATCAACCGCTGCAGATCCAAATCCAGGTTTCGTTTCCAGCAAGCCCTGGTTCGCCTCCCATCCGAACAGGTTTGGCTCACTCAGAAGTTCTTTTGCACATTTGGCGCAGGACGCCTGAACTTCGCGCAGCTTCCCACCGCCTCTAACTGCGAGGGTGGGGCTGGGGCAGGGGTCGGCAACCTCGGCTCTTTTATGACTCGTGGACTTCAACTCCCAGAATTCCTGAGCCAGCTATGCTGGCTCAGGAATTCTGGGAGTTGAAGTCCACGAGTCATAAAAGAGCCGAGGTTGCCTACCCCTGGGCTGGGGCAACGTGGGCTGCCTTTGAGCAGGCGATTCGACATTGCGTCATCAACGGGCGCCGCTCGCTTCCTCGCCGCCCGTGCGAAGAGGGCGAGCAGAGGCCGGAGACATGAGCGGGCTGGCTCTGCTTTTGCGAGCGGCGCGAACGGCGTTCCCATCCGGAGCCAGGCCGTTTCGCACCGGCTGCCTTCGGCCCGCTTTCGTTAAGGAGCTTTTCATGGGAAACTTCCAAGAGGTGAGGCCGCCGAAAGCTTCGCGGTTTCCCTGGGCTGGGGACGTCGGGATTTAAAGGGGTGGAGAGGAAGACCCAGGTTGCCAGCATCTCCGGGAATCCCTTGGCGAAGCAGGGATCTGCTTTTTAACTGCGGATGGTGATTCTCAAGTTAGAGTTAAAGGGAGGTGGGAAAACCACTTTTTCTCCTCTCGTGGTTAAGCTCGAATTCAGTTCTCAACGTTTGTAATTTTTAGGCTGTAGCTGAGTAGATTTGGAGATGGTACCTGTAGTAGCTTCAAATAAATAAGCTGTGGCTACGTTTGGGAAGGGAGGGATCCACGCACGTAAGTGATGATTGTTTATTGGATTCCACTCAGAGGGCAGACCAGAGGGTAGTGATTTTCAGCTTTTCAAGGTCAATTTATTAACCAGTATGGGATAAATAAGGGACGCGGTGGCTCAGTGGGTTAGGACGCTGAGCTTGTCAATCAGAAGGTCGGCAGAATCCCGAGTGCCGCATAACAGAGTGAGCGCCTGTTACTCGTCCCAGCTTCTGCCAACCTAGCAGTTCGAAAGCACGTAAAAATGCAAGTAGAAAAATAGGGACCACTAGGTGGGAAGGTAACAGCGTTCCGTGCGCCTTTGGCGTCTAGTCATGCCGGCCACATGACCACGGAGACGTCCTCGGACAAGCGCTGGCTCTTTGGCTTTGAAACGGAGATGAGCACTGGCCCCTAGAGTCGGAAACGACTAGCACGCATGTGCGGGGGAACCTTTACCTTTACTTTATGGGATAAATAAATAAATAAAAAGTCTTTCCTTAGCAGTGGTAATTGGGATTGGAATTTCCGTTGCTGACACAGTCATAAAGCATAATGTCAAGTGTCACTTAATAATGATGGTAATCCCAGCAGTCCCCGTTGCCATCATTAAGTGAGAATCATGGATGGTTAAGCAGGATCTCCTCACAACTTCCTGCCAACGCCCACAAGTAAAGTCAGTGAGGAACTGGTAGTAAGTTGCAATTCTCAGGTGGCTGACAAGCAGGCCAATGGGCATGTAAGTGGCTGCTGCAGTGCTGCATTAGTGCAGCTGTGCTGGGAGTGACTAGATAAGATAACCTTTATTGTCATTTTTTACCGTGGGCACAATGATACACATCAAAAATGAAATTTAGTTGCCCGCTCTCAAAGTGAACACATACATGACATATACCTAAACATACTATATACAACATATGTACAAATATACACCCCTACATATACATTACATATGAATATTAAACACTGTCCATCTTGAATATATAACGGAAGGAGGAAGCTTGAGAGTTCACAAGGTTTATACTGTATGGAACGAAACTGTGGCTGAATCTGGATGTTCTGGTTCGGATACCACGGAGCCTTCTCCCTGAAGGTAACTAGTGTTGATAAGGGAAGCAGCCAAGGTAGGAATGGCAGTAGGATGCAGGAGGATGTATAGGTGGCTGCTTTGGCACCACACAAATGGGCATATATTATGGAGTGTAGGCAGTGGTGCTACGAGTGGATGCACGTTGCATCTCTGGCATCTTGTATTATATAGTTGGACTCCTTGGGAGAAAAAGCACAGGGAAGGAGCAACTTACTAGAACAATTTCCAACATTCCCTGCTGGCTTCTCCATTGATTTTGCTTCTGCAAAGTTGGCAGGGAATATTGCAAATAGTGAAATGGTGACTGCGGGATTCTGTAACCACTATAAGTACAAGCAGGTTGCCAAGCTCCTGAACTGCAGTCATGTATGTGACTGTTGGAATGCTGGGACCTCAGAACTCTGAGGACTGGTCGTAAACACCACTCCTTCAGTGCCATTGTAACCTTGGTCGCTGAACAAGTAGTTCACTGAGGACCACCTGTAAATATATTGAAATGAATGAACAAATAAACATTATGCAATAAAAATGCATCCTGAAGATACAAAAACCTAATACTAGTCATTTCTGTAGAAATATTTAAGGCCCAGTATAGTTTTTAACACTTATATGAAAAGGCAACTGATAGTGTGGGGTTCCTGTTACATGAACCTGAACTCATATTATTCACTGTTTGTATATTTTTTGCTGAAAGCACCAGTGCACATTTGCCATTTATTTGTGACATAAAGCATAAAGATATCTTCTAGTTTGGAAAATGGAAGAGAATAGGAGAAAATAATTGGGGGTAGATTATGGAGCAAGTGTAAATATTGCCGCAGAGCAGCAGTGTTTATTGTGAAATCTGGACTCCCAGTCTTTAGGCAATATTCCCAGGGATGGTATGCATGAACTCAGCCAGGAGAGAGTTGAAAAACCTGCTGCTCCAAGTTCCTTTAACATTCAGCATCCAATCCCTCGAAATATATTCTGCCTAATGGTTAAGAACATTTCAATTTATATTGCTCAGATAAAAGGATATTAAGGACCCCTATTTTTATTGCTGTTTTTAATGGTGTAAGCTTCCCAGAGTTGCTTGACAGTGAGTTATTTAAATTTAATAAATATAAATTTAATAAATATACAATAACATGGTTTAGAAAAAAAATCAATAAGAACTTTGGAATAGAGAATTGGAGTAGCCCGTATTACACAGTTGGTGGCTTCAGATTTTAAGGAATGTCAGTTGCTTTATACTGTTTGGTGGTTAGTCCACCAGAAGGAAACAAAATAGAGTGGGATTTATTGTACCCCCTCAACGATGTTTAAGAAATTTAGCTGTCCTACTTTCTATGCGTGACATGAATAAATCTGAAGGAATCCTAGTGCACAGATTGATTTTCTTCAGAGGACCCTTGGTGATCTCTGAGCTTCATTGTTTTCTTGCAGGTGTTTCATTACCCAAACTAGATAACATCATCAGTGCTAGTAAGGAGTGGGGTTTGCTCTCAGTTTATGTTCCAGTGCACGGGTGTCAAACTCGATTGTGCCACATGACGTATCGTGATTTTTTTTTTTGCCTTTGTGGTGCCGGGGTAGGCATGGCCTGCGCGTGATGCATCCGGGCTGTGGGCCACCAGTTTGACACCCCTGTTCTAGTGGCTTGTTGTCTATGGAGATTCTCAGTCACCCAGGTCATAGTTGTCCAAAGGTGCTTTTTCAAGAGGCAACTGGACTGTTTCAAGTCTAGTGGACTCTTGAAAAAGCACCTTTGGGTTTTAGTGGCTTGCACTGTCACTGTTGATGTGGGTGGTCTTAGAGGTTCTTTGCTTGGGCTGTTTACTGTTGGCTTGTTTGGCAGTTCCTTGACTGGAATATTGTTTACTTGATTGTTGGTCTGAGGTTAATTTAGGGCTTAATTTATGCTAATCTGGCTGCTAATTGGGAGGTGTTTGGGTATTTTTGTTCTCTTCTTGGCTTGCTGATTCTCTTTTGCATAGTATATAAATATTATTTGTGTCAATGTGTCTATTGATGGCTGCTTTGTCAGAGTGCCAGGGTTCTTGAAATTTCCTAGCGTTTTTGGACTTGGTTTCTGCTTGTTTGCCCTAAGTAGTGACTTTTGCAATTATTACACTATATGTTGTAGATAACTCCTGTTTTTTCCCCTGAGGCTGCTGCGTCTTGGTTTACTTAGGATGTTTTGAAGGTTTTAGTTGGCTTGTCATTTTGTAGTTGGTTACAAATATTCTCTTTATTAGTAACTTTCTTATGAGTTGGGTTCCAAGAGGGAAATTAGGGATCAATATGTTAATGTATTATCAAACTATTTTCCAAAAATCAGTGCTCTCAATTTTCAAAGAATTTCAGATATATGGTATTTGCATTGTGAATTAGTGAAGTTTGTAAACACTAAGGATATTTTCTTGCAACAGTACAAAATGTTTGCTATTGTTTTCTTCAATGTTTTTGCCTTCCCAGCCTAGTATATAATCCTGGTATTCCCTGTAATCTCCTATTCATATACAGTAGTGGCCAAAATTGTGGAAACCTTTTGGGAAAAGTGTACATTTGAGGTTTGATGGCTAATAACACCACTTTTTTGGAGTAGTACCATAAAAGTATATATCAATGGAAAGATAATTTAATCAAGAATGTAATGCAACAAAGTTTGTTTAATTATCTGTATTCTATGAAAAGGTATAGCCAAATAACCAGAAAAAGGAAGCACAACTTGCTTAGGTTGATATCAGGTAGCTTTCCTTCATCTGATTGTAGCCAATGAGCATGAGTGTTTAGAGAGCCAATCAGGTGTCATCTTGTTTTGGCAACAAGCCAATCAGATCACAGTAGGATTCAGTTATTGATGTCATGTATTGAAGCTGAGAGGAGGACATTTGTCAGTGTGTTATGGTTTTTTTGTGTGGTTCTTTCATTTAGTGAGCTTGTAAAATGTAATAAAATTAAAGTAATGGTGCAAAGAGTTGACTGGTCGCCCAGCAAGTGATGTAAAATAGTATTATTAAGTGAACAAGGCTACAGTTATAAAGAAATTAGAAGAAAAATTGGTGGAAACTTAACCAAAACTTAACCAAAGGTGACATTTCTAGGTTTTTGAAAAGGTATAAGGAGACTCAAGTCACTACAAAACCACACTGGTAAAGGCAGGAAAAGGTGCACAACAGCAAGTGATGATAGAAGAATTAAGAGACTGTGCCTATGTGACAGAAGAAAATCAGCTGGGTATATACAAGATGAAATGGTGCAATGCAATGAGAAGTTGAGTGCAAGGACTGTCGGTGCAGACTGCAGGAATTTGGCCTAAAATCTAGAATTCCACGAAAAAAGCCACTTTTATCTCTCAAGCAAAAGTTGAGAAGACTAAACTGGGCTAAAACCCATGTTACCTGGACAGAGGAACAATGGGACAGTGTTATTTGGAGTGATGAGACCAAGATCTCCCTGTTTGGTAGTGATGGCATAAAGGAGAAGAATCAGAAGATTTGCATCCTGATTGCATTACATGTACCTTGAAACACCCAGTCAGTGTTATGATCTGGGGTTGTAAGACATCAAAAGGTATGGGCAGAATTTGTGTGATTAATGGGAATATAAATGGTCAAAAATACATTAATGAAATACTTGAGCCCAAACTGAAGCCTTCCGCACATGATCTTTTCCAAAACAATGAATCATTTATATTTCAGCACGATTCAGCTCCATGTCATGTTTCTGCTGTGTGCAAAAAGTGGTTTCAAGATAATCATATTCCACTGCTGGAATGGCCTGGGAATAGCCCAGACCTTAACCCAATTGAAAATATATGGAGCTGACTAAAGAAACTTGTTAGTCAGAAGCGACCCAGCAATAAAACCGTTAATAGAAGTAATCATTCAATCTTGGTTTCACATTATAACAGCTGCAGAACTAAAGGACTTTGTTCACTCCATGGGAAGAGGTTGTAAGGCCATAATTCATGCTAAAGGTTACCCAACTAAGTATTAACTGACGTGTTAATTTTTGTATATCTCATTTTTTCTATGGTGATAATTTTTGTATATATCATTTTTTCTACGCGTTTCACTGTTCTTCTATAACTGCTATTCTAATAGCAAATCCTTCATAAAAGTTACATTGTTGATTAAATTATCTTTTCATTGATATATAATTTTATGGTACTACTCCAAAAAAATGGTGTTATTAGCCATCAGACCTCAAATGTACACTTTTCCCAAAAGGTTTTCCCAATTTTGGCCACTACTGTACTAAGACAGGCTGACTGCTTAATTTCTGGGCCCAGCCAACATCACTTCTTGAGGCAAGGATCTACAAAGTACTTTTACATATTGCTCGGTCATTTTGTGTAAAATCTTATCACATTAACGAGAAGGGTGGTGGCCAGCTCAGTCTAAGCAATTATATAGCTTTTCAAAAAGATTGTAGAAATATCAGATACTAATAAGAATATTCAGATCTTAGTAATTATAACTAAGGAATATATCTTCTGAAGGAAGGGATAGATCAGCTGTGTTCATTCTTGCTTGCAACTTTCAAGGTTTGTTTCAATAAGGCTTTTGTCCTAGATTGGCACTGAAACAATCTTGGTCACTCTGTTGGATGTCCTTTACTGGGAAAAGAACATGGAGTGTATACATTTGTTAATTCTTTTGGAACTTTCGAGCAAGTTTTCATACTAACAATAGTATCATTGTGTGGAGAGTTGAGTTCTGTGTGGGTGCTACTGATTTTCCATGGTTTTACCATTCCTTGTACGTCTTCTCCAGAAATTGTGCTGGTTGTGGGGAATGTGGGAGGGATTTAAACCCCATAGCAATTATATTATGGAATTCTGTCTTATCACCCAAATTATTCATCATCTGTATAGATACGGTAAGCAAAGTCATTCAGAGGCTCATTTGCATCTTTCATTTCCAGCAATGCTTTATAGGTTATTTCCTGACATTATAATCACTTGCAAAGTCTTTCTGACACTTATCTCGTTTTGGATATTTTGGAGCAGAGTGAAATTAATGGGAGTTCTGCTAGTTTCTCCTTCTATCCAGAGAAACAGATAGAATAGTAGAACTATGTACCCGTCTTTTGTAATATTGGTATATCTCTATCCAAAGATAAGTCCTGCTTGTGGGTTGGTAGACTGCAGCACTACTGGGAGCTTTAGTCCACCTCCTTCCTTTGTCCCATCAAACTGTCAGCTGGGCTATTTGGGAACAGAGGTTTGTCAGTCTTACAGAAGACTGGTGGACTGGCAGGTAGGTCTTCTGTTTGTGTCAGTTGCATTTTCAGGAGACTAATAGACCATGTGAGGAGCTACCAGTGTAGAGCACCTCTGCATCAACAACCTGTCATTTGACCAGTTTGAAAACAGGCTAAAGCCTCCATCTCAAGCACTCGCTTACCCAAGTCTGGCCATTCACATTTGCCCAAGCCTTCTCCAACAAATTGGTTTTCTGCACAAAAGCTGGTACAAAAGAAGGCATTCCACACCCAACCTCTCTTCACCATCCTCCCAGGGGCAGGTCTCTGCTTCATTGCTGTGCCAGAGTAGGGGTTCAGAGTAGAGGTCAACATTTCTTTAAATCAGACACCACATTAGACCAAAGAAGCTTAGGGCTGCTGTGAGTAATATGCCATAGAGGGCTGCGCCATAAATACGTTGATTACACACTGTGCTATCCCCGTTCTTCATCAAATCACCGTGAAATTACTGAAGTGAGGGCTGCGCCATAAATACGTTCATTACACACAGTGCTATCCCTGTTCTTCATCAAATCACCGTGAAATTAGTGAAGGTGCTTAATCAGTAGCTGCCTGATTAGGGAAGGTCTAATCTAAAGTTCTGGGACATTCTGTGTTGTTGTAGCACCTGCATTTGGAACAGCCTCCTTCCCAAGATTGGATGGGCCCAACCTTGCTGGCCTTTCTTAAGACCCTGAAAACCTGTTTTTTCTCTGGTATTGATTGTGTCAGAACTTTGGATAAATGTGTCCTGAAGTGACTTTGAATTAGAATATGCTGTGGCTTCACCTTTATCTTATCTCGAAGTGTTCTGTGTGTTTTGGTATTGATTTTTCTGGTGCAACTCTACTTAATTTTATAAGAAATTGTCTTATAACCACATATAAGCCACCTACGGTTACTATAGAGGGAAACAGGATTTTGAGACTGTTTAAATATTTCACGCCTGAAAGAGACAAAACACTTTTTAAAGGAGAGGATCGCTACAGCTTGAGCAGAAGGAACTTCTATCACTTCAGCTTAAAATTACATGACACTATAGAAAATGCAAATAAGCTTCTGAAGTGTTGAAAGAGAGATGATTAGAAGTTACCATTTTCCTTTTCCTTAAATTATATGGCTCATTCCTGGATGAACAATATCTGCTCTCTTGTGAAATAGTGATAAAACATTAAGGATAGTTTACTAGTAAGATCAGATACCTAGTAGGCTGCAGGTGGGTTTCCCATCTCATGATATCTTCAAGCAGAGACTAGAGACAGCTGACTTGCAGGAAGCTGAACTCAATCACCTAAATGGCCCTGGCCATTTCTTCGAACACTATAAGCAACTTTTTTTTTTACAAAAAAAATCATTAAAATCTGTCATTTCAGAAGGAAGTATTTCCTTATCCTGAAATTAGCAATGAAGAATTGGAAGAAATCAATGACTTCGTAGCACCAGTGGAAAAATTCTTCCAGGAAGAAGGTACAATTTTGCCCTCCTGGGGACTTTTTTAAAAAAATCTTTTTCTGAAAGGGTTTTCATCATGCCAAATATAAAAATAAAATATAATACTAACAAGGAAATGTCCAAGGTTGCTTATCTGTATTTTTTTTTTTAGCAAAAAGTGAAAAATAGCAAGAATCATACTAAGGAGTTTTATTAATGCTGTGCTGGAACCTGCATTTGTACTTTTTCAGAAAGTTACCTTTTTTTCTCCTTTATTCTCTGAGTTTGCTGATGGCATTTTGGGACATATTTTTAATACCTGAGGTTTACTTCTATTAGAAAGAAGTGTTCCTTCATGTTCTTCTAAATTTAGCTGAAATTTGGAAGCCAGAATGGTTATGAACAGCTGGAGAAATAACACTAAAACTAAAGAAAGGATATTGACATAAATCAGGGGTGGGCAATTAATTTTCCCAAGGAGCCATATAAGAAACTTGGGACTATTGTGGAGGGCTGAACCAATCGGTTGAGCTTAATTCTGCTCAATGTTAATGTTACCACTTTATAAAAAGTAGCAAATTATATAGCTTTGATTAGCTGCTACCAGTAAGAATATATGTTACACCTTATTTACATTTGATTTCTAATTTCCCATTGACCTCATGTGATCCAGACAGAGATAGCCAAAAGGCCAGGGATGAGGCCTGGGGGCCATAAAATGCCCAGGCCTGACTTAAATCCTTTGCTAACTTTGTAACTAAATAAGTATAAGTCACTAAAATAGAATGAACCAGCTTGTTTCTGTTGTGACTGCTGAAATAATTTTAACTGTTGAGTCATCTAATTATCGATCAGATATAATCTCTGTTTTCTCGTGTTTCTTAGTGGATTCTAAGAAAATTGATCAAGATGCTAAAATTCCACAAGAAACTCTTAATGGGCTGAAGAATCTGGGGCTTTTTGGCATGCAGATACCAGAGGAATATGGTGAGTGAAAATGAATGTATTTTTCCCTCTTCAGGAGCAAGAAATACTTTGATCATTTACACATTTGTTTATACATATTTACATATTTTTAATTTAATTTTTTTTTAATTTAGTTTCCTCCTGTATAGGTTTTTAATTATTTACCTCAAAGAATTGAAAATCTTATTTCCCTGTAGATTTAAAATTTCTATTTGTGTTTGAGTTGATGTAGTAGTGCTGTTTCTTTGTAGTATTTGGGGGCTAGTAAAGTTGAAATTTTCACTTGCAATTATTATTACTAGTAGTATTGTTCAAAAGAACATGATTCTTTCGGGAAACCCCTTAATACACATTTACATAAATTAGCATATACAATCATAAGATGTTCCCCATCTTTCCGTTTCTTGCCTAGATGCTTAGACTTACACACCATTGGTGGATACAGTAGTTCTATCTCATAGCTGGTAATGAAAGCAAGATTATAGAATAAAGCATTGGAGTCTTCATGACAGATGTGTAAAAAAATGAAACCTTATATAGAGTTGCTTTATATTGGTGAAACAGAATGGAAACAGGTATTAAATAATATTTTATGGGGAACAATCTTGACAGAAAGTTGGCTATATTTCTGTTTAGGTGCTTAAGCAATAAGACTGAACTTTCTATAAGATTCAGTTGCAGAACAGAGCTTTGGAGTATGTTGGGACTTGAACACAGAACTTTTGTGCAACTCTTTAAAAGAAGTGCAATATACAATATATACTTGCATATATGGTAAACTGACCTCTTAATTTTTTAACCAATGTAGCATAAAAATATGCCAAGCGCAATTGTGTGTGTATATGTGGTGGGGAGGGGTTGGAACTAAAATGTTTGCTTATTCACAAGTATATATGATATATATATATTTCCTGTCAGTCTCAGGAGACGTTTTACAGTTTTAAAGAGCTGCAGACAGGTGCAGACACCAAGGCTGGACCTGCAACTGAAATACTGTATAGTACGCAATCCCAAACAGAGTCAGTGCTTTTTTTTTCTTTACTTTCATAAACACAGAAAGTGTTTTCTAATAAAATTAAAATTTCAGTTAATTTAAAAGTTTTTTAAAAAATCACAAAGCAATTTTATTTATTTTTTGTGTTGTACACAGTTTTTTTTTCCTTTTCCAGGTGGCCTTGGTCTTTCAAACACAATGTATGCCCGTCTAGGAGAAATAACTTCTCAAGATGGAGCTATTGCTGTAACTTTGGCAGCTCATCAGGCTATAGGGCTAAAGGTAATTTTTCCTTTTTTAACATATTAATTTGTATTTATCTAACGCCATAAGAGTCAGTGTTTCAAAACTGGAGAAGATAATAGGAAATTATTTTATTTATTTTTTTTATTTTTTATTTTAATTCCATTTATATCCCGCCCTTCTCCGAAGACTCAGGGCGGCTTACAAGCTTAGCAGTAGCCTTCATTCTATGTATATGCCTGCTTATTAGGGCTTTCACACACCCCCCAAGCGGCATTATTACAAAGTCAGCTTAATTGCCCCCAACAATCTGGGTCCTCATTTTACCTACCTCGGAAGGATGGAAGGCTGAGTCAACCTTGAGCCTGGTGGGATGCGAACCTGCACTAATTGCAGGCAGCTGGTGTTACTTAAGGAGGCATTAGCCCACTGCTCCACCAAGGCTCAAATTATGTCTGTGTGTGCGTGTGTGTGTGTGTGTGTGAGAGAGAGAGAGATTAAACAAGTTTGATAATAAATTGAAATCTTAGATTTGAGCAATAACAAGTAAGATGCTCAACTCCATTTATATAAACATTGAGAGCAATTTGTGTAATAAATAGTAGGCCAAAACAAAAGCAGCATGGACTTAATTCAGTTTAGATAAATACATTTAACTTCTGAGAAGTTTTAAAATGTAGTATGTACTAATTCATACAGTTTTCTGAAGAGTTTACGTTAGCTGTTAATGAAATTGCCTTCATTACCTAACTGAATGATCATCATGTCAGTGCCCCTTTCATTTAATAATTTCTGGAAACAGGTGCTGTGCCAGTTTAGGAAGACTAGCTATGCACGAAGCCAGGATACTCAGATTATCCCAAAGGTGCTTTTTCGCAAGGCAACCGGACTTGCTTGCTTTGTGAAAAAGCACCTTTGAGATAACTATGACCTAGGTCAGGGGTCGGCAACCTCGGCTCTTTTATGACTCGTGGACTTCAACTCCCAGAATTCCTGAGCCAGCTATGCTGGCTCAGGAATTCTGGGAGTTGAAGTCCACGAGTCATAAAAGAGCCGAGGTTGCCGACCCCTGACCTAGATGGCTGAGAATCTCCATAGACACGACGCTCAGAATATCACTTCCTGGAATGACAGGGCCCTCAGGAATAGCTTGTTTCTGTGAGCACAATACCTATAATTCAAAAATGCCTCCCTGTCTTAACTGGTTGGTTTATTTGTTTGCTGTTGGCAGGGGCTCCTGATCGCAGGCACTGAGGAACAGAAGAAAAAGTATCTACCTAAACTGGCCTCCGGGGAGCACATTGCAGCATTTTGTCTGACAGAACCAGGAAGGTAGCATTTTTGTAATAAACTCATTAAAAGATTAAATTTATTTACAGGTGAGATTGATCCCTGGTGAGAAAGATTTCCAGTCAAGAACTGGCCCTGTGGCCTTAGCTAAGCCATATTCTGCTTCCTATTTGCATTTATCAGAATAATGCTAACCCACTTTGGTGTTTAACAAATATGCTCACCATGGTGTCTGGGACAAACCTTGTGAGAATGGGAGAAGCCTTGTTCATTGAAAAAAAGGCGTCCAAGAGGGCAAGCTTCCTCCTTTCCCTCACTACAGACAGATATACTTACAGACAAGTATAACCTTTCATTTCATCAAAAGCTCAGAGTTGTAGATATTTACCCTTGTCCCAAAACAATTGCAGAGGTACAAGAAGAAATTCTTGCTAAACTTTGAATGATCTAAGGCAGTAAATGCATATTTAATCAATTCCCACTCCACAAACACATTGACATTCCATTATTTATATATCTTAAGAGTATGAAATTAGAGAATAAAGGCATTATATCAATATTAATTAAAATTTAGGATGTCAATATTATAATTTGTTATTGATTAGTGAGACATTTCTTAAGTGAGTTTTGCTCCATTTTATGACCTTTCTTGCCACAGTTGTTAAGTTAATCACTGCAGTTGTTAAGTTAGTAACATGTTTGTTAAGTGATTCTGGTTTCCCCGTTGACTTTTTTTTTTAATCCCATTTATATCCCGCCCTTCTCCGAAGACTCAGGGCGGCTTACAATCTAAGAAGCACAAATCAATTTACTTGCCAAAAGGTCACAAAAGGTGATCACATGACCCCAGGACACTGCAACCGTCATGAGTCCATTGCCAAATGTCCGAATTTTGATCACATGACCATGGGTATGTTGCAGCAGTCATAAGTGTGGAAAAACGGTCATAAGTCACTTGTTCCAGTGCCATTGTAACTTTAAACGGTCCCTAAACGAACGGTTGTATGTTGAGGACCACCTGTAATTCTTGCTGTGTATTTCATCTGTTCTTAGAATCTGAACCATGTCCGCACACGTAATTACATTTTTCTTGCTGGAATTGCTCCAACATGACAAACACTTGAGAGGGAAGCCGGAGGGCATACACACAATTATTGTGCCTTTAAAATGGGGAAGACTGTCTTATATTTAGCTTGAAAGAAAAGACAAAGGACAGACAAGCTGGGGAAGCAGGCTCTGCGGAAACCGTGAGGGTGAGGCCAAAGGGAAGCACCTAGCTGTTGAATGATAGTAGCAACAGACTGAAAGGGAGACAGGAGAAATGTTGCTGTCCTGCTTTTTACTCAAGGGGAGCTAATAGACTTTTCCCCGTGTTAGTGTCAGGACCCACCCCAATCCACGTCTTAGGAAAACAAAAACTCTTGGAGTCAGTTCTAGTCCAAAAGGAATTTTTACTAGGACATGCTTGGTTGTGGAAATACAAGACAGGACTTGTGGAAATACAAGACAGTTCCTGGTTCAACCCCCCTTCCCTCAACCCCCATTTGGTCAGCCCCCCATCATTTTACTTCGTGTCATCCCTTTTGTGGGAAAAGGGAACTTTGAATCTTTATGGTTATTGCCTTCTTCCTCTACAAATTCAAATGGAGACACAGGCCAGATGCCTTCTTCTCTAACCCTCCCTTTTGTTCCCCCAGTTCAAAAGGTTCCCCTTGGTCTTTGAAATAACCTAAGGCAGGCTGAATCCACATGCGCTCCTCCTTCCTCGGGAGATGGCAGAATCCATGGGGGGGCGGGATAATGTTTTAAACATACATTTATGAATGTGATATAAATGGATTCTGACAGTTAGTTTCTCCACAACTACCTGATAGATGATCCAGAGAGTTTATAAGCTGCTTTTTTTTCAAAGGGCCAGGACAGTCCCAAAGGCACATGACAAGCCCAAAAGCTTCACTCAGGGCAAGGCATAGTGAAGCTGCAATGAATGCAGGCCACCCTGTCGTCATTCGGAGAGACCCTCCCCTGTGGGTCCATGACACAAATTCCAGAGAGCAAAGCTGGGTGGTTTTCTTCTGGGGGTGGAAGCTTCAGGCAAGGTGGAGAAACTCTTGCCACTTACGCTGCATGAGAGTATCTGACAGTGACCCTCTTTGTGTACAAATTTGTTTGCGTGTCTTTCTGTTGGGTGTACATTAAGTTCCCATTTATTGTTACTCAAAGGAGCAATTTAAGAACCATTTTAAGGAATTATTTTAAATGTTTGGAAGAAGAAGAATGCCTAGCCTTTTCAGATTTAGATTTCTCTGGAGAGGGAAAGGGTTTTTGAGTTCAGTAGCTCAATTCAGCTACCAAATCTCATTTTCTTGATTTACCCGTATTTCAGTGGAAGCGATGCTGCATCCATTCAGACCAGAGCCACCTTGAGTGAAGATGGAAAGCATTACATATTGAATGGTTCAAAGGTACAGAACAGGCTACTTTGTCAATGTCGATTTAACCTACGTGTCTAAAGAGAAAGCTAGCTGAATGATATCAGCCTTTTTTCAAGAGTGAATTGCACAGATACTAAAATAACCTAATAAGAAAGCAAGTGTATCCAAAGGTGCTTTTCTTTGTGTGAACTTTCTAACCATTTAGTGTTTAAAAAGGATTCATTTCCCAGTGTTGAATCCAGTTTGTCAGATCTGTATTCACACGGTAATTATTTCTGAAAAGAAAATGTTACAGATGAATACTAAAGATACAACATCTGCATATCAGTTCATACGTATTTAGTGAAGTAACTTTCATTTTTCTTCTGAGTGGAACATAAAATGTGTTCTTTTCTTTCAACTGCAGATATGGATATCCAATGGTGGTATTGCAGATATCTTTACTGTGTTTGCAAAAACCAAAATTGTTGATAAAGATGGTGCATTCAAAGACAAAATTACTGCTTTCATTGTAGAAAGAGCTTTTGGTGGAATCACTAATGGAAAAGCAGAGGACAAACTGGGTATACGTGGATCTAATAGTAAGAATTGTATTCACATTATTTTGGAAGTTACAAGTGCAAATTGTTTAAGGTAAAGTAAAGGTAAAGGTTCTCCCGCACACGCGTGCTAGTTGTTTCCGACTCTAGGGGCCAGTGCTCGTCTCCGTTTCAAAGCCGAAGAGCCAGCGCTTGTCCGAGGACGTCTCCGTGGTCATGTGGCCGGCATGACTGGACGCCAAAGGCGCACGGAACGCTGTTACCTTCCCACTGTAGTGGTCCCTATTTTTCTACTTGCATTTTTACGTGCTTTCGAACTGCTAGGTTGGCAGAAGCTGGGACGAGTAACAGGCGCTCACTCTGCTACGCGGCACTCGGGATTCGACCCGCCAAACTGCCGACCTTCTGATCGACAAGCTCAGTGTCCTAACCCACTGAGCCACCGCGTCCCTTGTTTACTAAATTGTTTACTAAACCTCAAAAGCAATTTCAGGGTTTTTGTCAACAACTTTTTCTAAAATGTCTGGTACAGAAATTTTTTAATTGGCAAAAAGTATAAGCATATATTTTCTGAAAATTTTTAGTTGCATGATCACATTCACATTTTTACTTCATATCTGCATTTAGAATATTTGCAGTTTTCCAAGTAAAACCCCACTGCCATTATTATCCTCTTCTGTAAGATGTATCCTTCATTAACTGAAGTTAGTGGCAGATGGTGGGACTTCATATGCCACATTTGTTTATGTCCTTTTGTCATCTTTGTCCTGCTGAAAATAACATTTTATCAGAAACTCAATGTAATTTATGATTTGTGCAATTATACCTACCATTCAGAATAAGCATATGATAGGAAATGGGCATTTTTGTAGCATGCATTCCACACAAATAATGTTTAGGACGACTAATGTCATGCCAGATCTTAACACACATTATATTAGTTTGTAATTGTATAGGAGTCTAGAACAGGGATCATCTTTTTTCATAGTAGCTATGTTAATTAATATGTAATATATTACATTGCATATTACATTCAAGTTCTTTTAAGTAGCCCTTTTTGTTAAATTAAATGAATTAGTCCTGAACACAGGACACAGCATCTGGACTCATAGAATTGTACACATACCTCTTCTCATCTATTCACCTCATTGAGAACCCGCATCTAATTGGAATTTTTCAAATATAACACATAGTCCTGTTGGCAACAGCCACAGGTTTTGTCTAAATTGGGGAATGGGAAGAGTTGGAAATTAGAATGATGAGCTCCATAATTAGTCTTAGGCCTCACTCCTAGTCTTGAAATCTTCTTCAAGTCTTTTGATTTCATTATGAGTGTTTATATCTCCAAGGATATCGCAAAACTTTGAACATTTTCAATCTTACAGCTTGTGAAGTTCACTTTGAAAATACAAAAGTTCCTATAGAGAATGTTATTGGAGAAGTTGGAGGAGGGTTTAAGGTAAGATGTAGAGATAATGCCATCCACTTCATTGTGACGTTTAGAGTGAATTTCAAATTACCCTTAATCCTAAAATATCTTGATCAATTGTCCAAAATTCCAGCTAAATGAAAAACCCCACTCTTGGTTTTGCATAAAAGAAAAGAGAAAAACCATTTGCATCTTCCTTATACCTATCTGTATTTCAGGTTGCAATGAATATTCTAAACAGTGGAAGATTTAGCATGGGCAGTGCTTCTGCTGGAATGCTTAAGAAACTGATCGGTAAGGCTAAGCTTCTGGATTGCCAAGTTCAGTTAAAGTTCTTGTGTTGGGACCTTTTGTGCAAAGATTACTGTCATATCCTTATAAATATTAGTTTTGGTTATTGCATCTATTTGCCGTAGTATTTTCTTTAGGAATTACATGCTGATCTTTATTTTGATCGCAGTTGAGATTTTTATTTATTAGTGCAGCAATCCCAAAGATGCTTTTTCACGAGGCAACTGGACTTTCTGGTTTTTCTTTGAAGACGTTTTGCTTCTTATCCAAGAAGCTTCTTCGGCTCTGACTGGGATGGTGGGGAATGGATTTATTTAAATCCGTCCTTTTAAATATTTATTTAACTCCTTCCATTCCCCACCATCCAGTCGGAGCTGAGGAAGCTTCTTGGTTGAGAAGCAAAACGTCTTCAAAGAAAAACCAGAAAGTCCAGTTGCCTCGTGAAAAAGCATCTTTGGAGCAACCATGACCTGGATGACTGAGAATCTCCATAGACATTAGTGCAGCAAGTTACAAAGTTGAGAAAGGTGCTAGCTGGAGAGAAAGCTTGTAATTAATACCTTTGTAAGGCTAGCTCCGGAATTCTGGGAGTTGAAGTCCACAAGTCATAAAAGAGCCAAGGTTGCCTACCCCTGGGCTAGGTGGACCCTGGAGTGATGTTCTTAGAGAGTTGTGGTTTGGAGAAACTGTCTAAATGCTGTTTGTATGTATAATTTTTAATGAAAATCACAAGATTTGGTGGAGGAAACAAGTTTCTATTGTGCTATAGAGATTCATAAATACCTACCACGTGGGGATTTGGAATCACTTCCTTCTTTTTACTCAGTCTCCTGGAAATGATTTGCCTACGATGATAAGGCAGGGCTTTGTTTTTTTGTTACAGAGCACACATTACATTTAAAAACAAATTGTATGTGTCCTGGGCTCAAAAAGAGTGTTCTTTGTTTACCTACTTTATACAACTGTTTGGAAGAAAAACGTGTGCAAGCCATTGAAAAACTATTTTTTAATTTTAACTGAGGCAAACATGAATGTTTAAAATGCACTTTGCCTTTAAATATCCTGAAGTTCATACCATTCTTTTTTGTATTTGAAATAAATGGACATAAGGTCATTAAAATAATATTTTGAAATATGGCAATTATATTTCACATCAGTGAAATTATGCAACTACTATCAGTGATCTCAATATAAATGTTTAAATATAAAAACAATTGACACTTCACTGATGGTGCCACAAATTGATGCAAAAGTTTCATTGGGATTTCATGTAGTCCATCTGAGAGATGAGTCAGTTTCATTTGTTATATTAATTCTAAATTGTTTTTTATTGACACATTTAAACAATTTGTTGCTTTTCAGACTCAGTCATAATACATAGGCTTATTCAATTGCCTCCTTTTCTCACTTTTTCAAGAAATGACTGCAGAATATGCTTGTACAAGAAAACAATTCAATAAGAAGCTGAGTGAATTTGGATTAATTCAGGTAAATAAGAAATTGTTTAATTTATTTGAGAAATGGTAAGGAATTTAACACGCTTTGAGCGACATCAAATTGTAACAATTGTTTAAAAATTTACAGTACAGTAGTTGTAAATAAAATGAATTATTGCAAGTTTTATAATGTATTAGATCATAATTTCTTGAAAATGAGAAGTTCTAATCTTATTTTTAATTTATGCAGAATATTTAAATATAATGGATTTTTTAAATGAATCTTCCAGGAGAAATTTGCTCTTATGGCTAGGAAAGCTTATGTAATGGAAAGCATGGCCTATCTCACTGCAGGAATGATGGACAGGCCAGGAGTCCCAGATTGCTCAGTTGAAGCTGCCATTGTTAAAGTAAGCTTTATTGAGATATTGGTGTAAAGCTAGAAATATTTCTGCTAATGTTGAAAACAAGAAATATATATTTCCCCTTTCTTCATTTCCAACTATTCTAGTTAAATACTTTTGTTTGGTTATATCAATTCAGTTCTTTTTTGTTGTTATATGACTGCTCATCTGCAAGACTCTCTACATCTAATTGAAATGAAAACAATAGAATGCGAATAGAATAGTATAGAGCTTGAAGGGACCTTGGAGGTCTTCTAGTCCAGCCCCCCGCTCAAGCAGTAAAACCTATACCATCTCAGACAAGTGGCTGTCCAGTCTCTTCTTAAAAACCTCCAGTGATGGAGTGCCCACGATTTCTGAAGGCAAACTGTTCCACTGGCTAATTGTCCTCACTGTCAGGAAATTTCTCCTTAATTTCAGGTTGCTTCTCTCTTTGATCAGTTTCTTGTCCCGCCTTCAGGTGCTTTGGAGAATAGTTTGACCCACTCTTCTTTGTGACAGCCTCTCAAATACTGGAATACTGCTGTCATGTTATCCCTATTTCTTCTTATCTTTAGACTAGCCAATTCCAAGTCCTGTAGCCGTTCTTCATATGTTTTAGTCTCCAGGCCTTGGATCATCTTAGTTGCTCTTCTCTGAATTTTTTCCAAGGTCTCAATATCTTTTTTGTGATTTGGTAACCAAAATTGGCTGCTGTATTCCAGGTGTGGTCTCACTAGGGTTTTATAAAGTGGTACTAATACTTCGTGTGATCTTGATTCTATGCCTCTGTTTATATAACCTAGGATGGTGTTGGCTTTTTTGGCTGCTGCTGCACATTGCTAGCTCATAGTCAAGTGATCGTCCACTAAGACTCCAAGGTCCCTCTCACAGTTAATGTTTTTGAGCCAGGTCTCACCTAATCTTTACTTATATCTTTGATTTTTCTTGCCTAAATGTAAAACTTTGCTTTTCTCCACATTGAAACTCATTTTGTTGGATAGGGCCCATTGTTCCAGTTTGCCAGTTACCAAGATTTGACTATAGTGTAAGTTGACCATAAACCCCAATACAGTCATTTGTTTTAGATGGGTTCCCAAATGCAGGTAGGATTGTAGAAATTATCAATGAAATTATTACAAATTTCATTACATTGATTTCACAAATTAATGCAAATTTATTCAAATTCAGTTGGGGCTTTGCATATCTTATGTGCCCACTTGTTTAGCTTTGTTCATATCACACATAAATGCTATATAGAACGTTCATTCTGTGAGAACGTTGAGAACTGGCTCTGGTTCTCAGAATATTGCTTTCCAATGGCACTGAAGAATGGCTATATCAGAACTGGAGGATTGTAGAATTTCTAGCAGTATAAATACCTCAAAATAGCAATAGCACTTAGACTTATCTACTGTTCCATAGTGCTTTACATCACTCTTTAAGTGGTTTACAGAGTCAGCATATTGCCCCCAACAGTCTGGGTCCTCATTTTACCGACCTGGGAAGGATGGGAGGCTGAGTCAACCCTGAGCTGGTCAGGATCAAACACCTGGCAGTGGGCAGAGTTAACCTATAATACTGCATTTTAACCACTGCACCACCATGGCTTAGCAGAAGAAAGCAAAAAAAATAAAATAAAAATCAGAACATATTCCAAATCTATCTCCATTTAAAAAGCCCATGCTATTTTTCATAATTCAAAATATGGTTTGACATCTTCATCCCACTAGCATGACAAAATTCAATAATAACTTAAACTAAAGTTTAAGTTATATTGCTAAGTTTTTTTTAAAAAACACTCACTTTTCTAAGAATAACAGGTTTTTTCCTACGATTACGGACAGGTGTTCAGTTCTGAAAGTTCTTGGGTTTGTGTGAGTGAAGCGCTACAAATTCTTGGAGGCCTTGGCTACATAAAAGACTATCCATATGAGCGCTATCTCCGGGATTGTAGGATACTTATGATTTTTGAGGTAAATATGAATTCTTATATAGTTATGCTTTCAGAGAAAATACATCATAATAACTGTTCCGTAGTCTTATAACAGTAAGGCACTTTTAATGTTTGAACAACATTGAAATGTATCTTTGCAAGCTGTTGACAGAAATAAAGTCTGACTTTAGTACAGATTTAAGTTGCTCAAATATTTCTGTTTCTGTTTCAGGGAACAAATGAAGTTTTGAGGATGTATATTGCTTTGACAGGCATGCAATATGCAGGCAAAATCTTAACTGAAAAAATAAAGTATGTAATTCTTTTAAATAATCATATTAACTGAATTAATACTGGATGTAGATTGAAAATTGGTCAGTAGGAACAGCAATAAAGGAAAATAATGCTTCACTTTTTTTCTTGAAGATATGCAGCTTGCATTAACGGATCATTTTAATAATGGTCCATTTGTATTATTCTGGAAGGATAGTTTTAAAGTAAGTTTTAGTAGGTCAGATGATGTTACCTAGTTTGGGTAATGAAATGTCTGCAACAGCCAAGTTCAGAGAGCACCAAGGTCCCCTCATTTCATTCCTCTGCTACAAATATTCTCCTTTAAAGTTAAGCCTATTGTAACTTGATAAAAACTACAAAATATGTTTGTTATATTGGTCATTTAACTACTGATGCTGTGAATTGGCATCAATTCAGTAGAAAGGGTATGTAATCAAGGAAACTCGAGGTAGCTTATCTGATAATAAGGATTCTGCAGATGAGAACTCGCTGTTTCTGCTAATACCACAGTAGCTATGATATGTCAGAATTTTTATCTATGCAGGCAGTCCTTGACTTATGACAGTTGAGCCCAAACTTTTCATTGTTAAATGAGTTTTGCCCCATTTTATAATTTATTTATTGTATTGTTACTCCATTTCTGTTAGTTTTGTTCATAGATTTTTACTTATATTGTTTTCTTGCTGATTGTTATAAGCCAGCCAGAATAATGTACTATATGTAAGATGGGCAGCCAAATCAATTTGGTGGGTAGTTGGTAGGTTAAAAGTAAATCCAGGCATATACAAAGCACATTTCAGAGACAACTGATACTTGACAGTGGCCATCAAAGCAGCCAAGACGATTTGACCCCTCTTAATTCATTGCATTTGGGGTGCCTTAGGTTTTGCAGAAGTTTAAGATGCATTTTCACCTCTTGCCACTGAATACCCGAATACCCCCAAAAAGCAGGAGTCTCATTTTTTTTTCAGAGCAGAGCTCTTGTCACATTGTACTTAAGGCTGCTCCTGAACTGACAAGTGTGGCTCCCTGCCTTCCATCTTCCCTCATGAACCGAAGCTGCAGCAGTTTGTAGGAATGAAAAGTAGTGGGAACAAATATTGAATAAACTAGGTACTTAGGTGAAGAAGAAAAAAGGACAATTATGCACATTATTACATGGGTACACCATTTAATACAATAATTCTTCTGCAGAGAGTTCAAGAAAAGAAACGTAAAAGTGATGTGGAATCTACTTGTGGGCCGTCTGTTTGGCAGCAAGCCTCCAAGCATAGAAGTAATTGGACGTGGAGGAGAAATTCATCCCAGTCTCAAAGTAAGCGTTCCGTATGGAGAAGTGATACACCTATTATAGTCCTCCAGGCTTTTTAGTGCAATACCAAATTCTTCCATTTATTACTTAGGAAACAAAATACGTTTGATTTTACATAGTTTGGGCCAGTATTTTGCAAACTTGGCAATTTTAAAATGTATGGATCTCCATTTTCAAAATTCTCCAGCTGGGGAATGCTATTAGAATTGACGTCCACACATCTTAAAAAGTTGCTAAGATTGAAAAATGCATTTTGATCATTTAGTCCTTTATTGGTGAAATTGCCCCCTTCTGCGCACTCTAGCTGCTGTAGAATAGCCCCTTTGGCTACGAAGGGATTTTTCTTAACAAATGATCCTTTGTAGCTTCTGGTGGTGGTTTTTTTTTTTTAAGGGGGATAAAAATAACTAGGAAACATAACAGTAGTTGTGATTATTCTTGTGATTTTGAGCCTGGCTACGTTACTATTAAATGCAAGTACTTTTGGGTTAGTTCAGCCAGGATCTTAATCGGGAAATAGCCAACTGTTGAATTTGCATGATACATTTGATATTTCATTGATTTGGTTAAGTACATCCTGCAAATTGGCTGCCAATAGCTTTCCTGCATCTTGGGAAACTTGCCTGGAGAACTTGGGACTGTCCACATAAAAAGCACATGTAACCTTTTGTACAGTCCCCTTAAGAAGATATCTCCTTGTCTAACTGTTTTTACTGAATTGACTGCTGTTTTCCAGCTTCAATGTATTTTTTCGCATGATAATTTTTGTATGCTTACTTCTTGCTGCTGTCAGTGAAATCTTTTTTCAAATGATTAATATTTTACCCTGCTATTCACATTTGGAAAAGGAATGATATAAATAAGATAAAATTAATTTGGTATTTACAATGGAGTTTTTGCATAAGTTTAGAAACTCGTTGCTTCACTAAGAAATTGTTAAATCTATGCAATTATTTGTATTTACCAAATCCTATATCAGTTAATATAAATATAAACCAAATTGTGGTTGGACTGCTTTACTAAACTACCTTATAATGCTTCAGTCATATGTCACATTCCTTGCTCTTGGTATCAGTATATTTATGCCTAATAGCGAAGCCATGGTATTTGATGTGTGAAAAGAGCTAAATGACCCTTTTATGGAATAAGGAGCATTTTTTTGAAATGTATATTTCAATTGGCTGCAGGTGTAAAGCTGATAAAAGTTACTGGCTGAACAAGGTCATTTTTACTGACCCCCATGAGTTAGTTCTTCAGCCTGCATGCAATTAAGAAAACAAATATATTTTCTGGGTTGGTAATAGAACTATCAAAAAGAAAAAGTTTGAAACTTAAAAGATAATCTCATTGCAAAACCTATGTCAAAGCATTAACTCTGGTTTCTTTAAAAACATATGTTCTTCCTTCTGACCACCAACTCTCTTTTTAATAAAAAGTCTGCTTGTATTAAAATCAACAAACCAACAAAAGATCAGTTATTTTTTTGACACATTGATTTTGAATAGCTGTCTACATCGTGTGCATAATGTGAGCCATTAAACTCAAGACTGAAAAAAATTACCCAGTCATGTAAATATGTACTTTATGACCATGTCTCAAGTTGAGATGAAAATAGTATCTTTTTTTTTTTGCAGGAAAGTGTCAAGAAACTTGAAGAAAACATCTTTGAGTTTGGAAAGATAGTTGAAAGTTTACTAATAAGGTTTGGCAAGGTAAACATGGCCAGAATAATAAATCAGAGGGTATTTTATTTGTCTTCTCACCTTTTTGTTATTATATCCTAATCTAGAGAAATTAAATGTCTGAAGTTTCCTTCCACTAAAACACTACCTTAGGATATATATATAAATCCGGTTGTTTTCCATAATCTAACAATTTTGAAATTAATATAGCTTACAAGATGCATACCAGTATAGCAATACGATGATTACTGTATTTGTTTAAAATCATTACAATTCATTATGGCTAGTGATTATTACTGTTTTCTTTAATACTAGACTATTGTGGATGAGCAGATGGTTCTTAAAAAAGTGGCAAACATTGTTATTAATTTATATGCAATGACTGCAGTCATATCCAGGGCTAGTCGATCAGTCTGCATTGGTTTGAATAATCATGATCATGAGGTGAGTTTGTTTTACATCTTAATGATATGATGAAATTAAATGACAATATAATAAAGCAGACAGAAGGGGGAATTCAGATTATTTTTACTTTAACTGAAAACAAGGTTTACGTTGATTTCCAGTTGTGGTATTATTTAAAAAATAATTTTCTTATGGTTATCAGCTAAATGGAGCCCCATGTACAAAGTTTGCATGTAGATATTGGAGTTGAACATGTCTAGCATGTTATTTTTGATTATCCTGCATCCACTAGCAGATGAGCTACAGTAGGCCTTTTAACAGTGAATTAGCAAATTTATTCTTCTTCTGCTAGAATTTACATATTGAAAAGTATGTCTTAAAGCAGAGGTCCCCAACCTTTTGGGCACCAGGGACCAGTTACGTGCAGAGAGGTTTTTCCGCGGACTGGAAGGGGTGTGGTTTTGTGTGCTGCCTGCATCCTGTGGATGGGGCTTTCCTTGTTTATGCGGCTTGGTTGCTGGCATGCCGCGGCCCGGTAATGGTCCACAGACCAGGGGTTGGGGACCCCTGTCTTAAAGGACAAAGCCAATGTTTCAAGCTGATTGTTAGATTACAAAACCAAACATTGAACAAAATGTAAAAATTAAAGGGTTTTTTCAGAAGGTTTGAATTTATTATTAGATTCTGATTATTGTACAGGCAACTAATAAAAAAACTCTTCTATTATTCTTTCAAATTTCAGTCATGGAGCTACTCAGCTGTGAGAAAACAGGCACTATGAAGGGGGAGAGGGAGAGAGAGAGAAAGAGAAAGCAAGTCAGTTTCAATTTGCTAAACAGATAGTGTACCTAGAATTCAGTAAGCCGATTTTATGTCAAAACCACATGTATCAGGATAACTACATTAAAATTCTGGAAGTGCACTTAGGAACAGAATCACTTCAAACCACTAATGACTTAACTGATTTCTAGGTGCTACTTGCAAATATTTTCTGCACTGAAGCTTCTTTTGAGAATAATTACACAATAGTATCATTAGAAAAAGGTAAGTGTTGCAATTGACTTCAATATTGCTGTTTCAGCTGTGACAAAGTATCTTTAAAAATCCTTCAAGTAAATGTTTATTCCTGTTGATTTCATGGATATGGACATCACCACGGGTCGGCAGCCTGCGGCTCTGGAGCCACATGTGGCTCTTTCAGTCATCTCCTGCGGCTCCCAGCCCTCCTCCGCCATATGTGCAGTCCCGAAAAAAAAAGTGGGACCAAAAAAATTCAATCAATTCAAACTTCTCACAAAAAAAAACTTGCGAAGTTTGAATTGATTGGTTGAAATTCTTTGGTTTGTGGGACTGCCCACACACCTCTTTTCTTCTTCGGACTGCACATGGCGGCAGTGGAGGAAAGAGACTGGAGGACTGCTGGAAAGATGAGTGGGCCCTTTTTCCACCTGCTGCGCCTTCCTGGGGCTTCCCTCCTTCGAAAACGCTGCTGCCATCTCGTCCGACTCCCTCCTCACCCGAGTTTTGCAGCAGGGCTGTCTAACCCTTTTTCCACCTGCTGAGCCTTCTTCTGGCTCCCCTCTTCCGACCACGCTGTTGCCACCTCGCTTGACTTGCTCCCCACCCCACTAGGTGAAACAGTGGAGGAGGGCAGCCCCAGAGTGGCTGAGCGCCCCCTGCACCCCTTTTAAGCTCTCCTCTCCCTCCCTCCCTGAGCCCCGGAACATTCCCCCTTCCCCACTACTCTCAGCGCCATTGCGAAGCTTCGGTGCAATTGCAAGGGGGGCAAGCAAGGGGACTGAGAGTGTCAAGGCGCAAACCCTGCGCGGTGCCAGGCTTGGGATTTTTTGAATGTGGCATAAAATCAGGAATGGGGAACTGGCTGGCTGGCTGGGAAAACTCCCCTCTTTTGCCTGTTTCCCCCCTCTGCCTTCCCAGGAGGAAAACAGCAAATTCTCTTTCCAAACTACAACGCCCACTTGACTTCTGCTGGCGCCCTGCTCACAGATCCCAATGCCGCTATTTCGGTCTTTTTGGGTAGCCCCCGGCCTGGCCAGGAAGGGAAGTTCTGGAGACAGTGTCCCGGAAGGGGGGGTGAGAGCTTGGGCAGGCAGCAAGCTTGCTATCGTGCTGAGAGAAAGAGAGACAGACAGAGAGAGGCACTTGTGTTTCCCTTCTCCCTCTCTCTTTCTGGATTTTCTGAGGCGAAGGTGGAAGAAATGAAGTGCGGGCTGGTCACCATCGCGTTTCGGGCGCGGACACCGCGGGGCTTAAGCGGGGCTTAAGCGGCGAAGAGAAAGGGCGAGCCGAGGTGGCCTCTGCTTTCATTGTTTAAGTTTGCCTGCTCGGCTTCTCTCCAGCCCTCCAGCTCTTCCCTCCTGCAAGCCTCGAGCTCGCTGGCCCTCTCTTTTACCTGCAATTCCCTCATCATAAAAATAATGAAAGGCATGCATGATTTTCCACCTGCTGCGCCTTCCTGGGACTGACCTCCTCCACTGTTTCACCCAGTGGGGTGGGGAGGGAGTCGGGTGAGACAGCAACAGCATGGTCGGAGGAGGGCAGCCCGAGGAAGGCGCAGCAGGTGGGAAAAGGGCTGGACGGCCCTGCTGTGAAAGAGTGGGGTGGGGAGGGAGTTGGGTGAGACGGCAGCAGCCCTTTTCCCACCTGCTGCACCTTTCCCGGGCTCCCCTCCTCCGAAAACCCTGCTGCCGTCTCGCGTGCCTTTCATTATTTTTTCTCTCTCTATGAGCGCGATAGCAAGCTTGCTGCCTGCCCAACCTCTCAGCCCCCCTTCTGGGACACTGTCCCCAGAAGTTCCCTTCCTGGCCAGGCCAGGGGCTACCCAAAAAGACCGAAATAGCAGCATCGGGATCTGTGAGCAGGGCGCCAGCAGGAGAGGAGTCAGGTGGGCATTGCAGTTTGGAAAGAGAATTTGGTGTTTTCCTCCTGGGAAGGCAGAAGGGGGGGAAACAGGCAAAAGAGGGGAGTTTTCCCAGCCAGCCAGCCAGCTCCTCATTCCTGATTTTATGGCACATTCAAAAAAAAAACCCAAGCCTGGCACCCCACAGGGTTTGCCCCTTGACACTCTCACAGTCCCCTCGCTTGCCCCCCTTGCAATTGAACCGAAGTTTCGCAACGGCGCTCAGAGTAGTGGGGAAGGGGGAACGTTCCGGGGCTCAGGGAGGGAGGGAGAGAGCTTAATAGGGGCGCAGGGGGCGCTCAGCCACCCTTTTGGCTTCTGCGCCCAGGCGCTGGGGCTGCTACCTTCTTCGCAGTGGCGGCAGCGGCAGCATCACCTTCCATGCCGATCCCATTGAAAGCTAGGTGTGCCCCTGCATACTCATGGGAAGTACAGGAAAAAGGGGGTGGGCTGTGCCGGAATAAGGAATGCATGGGGGTGGGGTGTGTGGGAGGCAGAGTCGGAATCCAAGGTGTTCAAATCTGGGTGGGCTCCCAGCAAACACGCGCCAAAGAAGTGATGGGAGAAAAAAGAGAGGAAGAGAAACCAGGTGGGGGGGAAGCGCCCCGTTTCTTCTTCTTCTTCTGGCACAAACTCTCTGCTCAAGCTGGAATGGGGAGGGGGAGGAGGAGGAAGAGCTGCGATTGACAAACTGCCAGCCAAACTCTTTGGGAGAGGGGGCGCAGGATGGAGAGGAGGGCAGCTTGCCTTGGAGAGGGAGGGAGGAGCCCTCCTCGTCTACCTTTCGTTCTCTCTTTCTCTGTCCTATTCCCCTTGCTCCTTTTTTAAAAAAATCTTTTTTTTAAAAAAAAAAGCAAAAGTAGCCGGGATTATGAAATCAAATCTGGAGGGAGAAGGGAAGAGTTTGCTTACCTTTGCTTTCCAAAGTGGCGTCACCCGGCTTGCTCGTGAGCTCAGCCTGGATCAGCTGGTGGGCAGGTTGTGCGTCCTCCTGGCCTGGCCGCTCTCCTCGCTCCCACTCTTCTCCGGCCCAACCCACTGTCCCAGTTGGCAAGCTTGCAGATTCCACCCCTGCCCCAAAATAAATAAATAAAAAGAAAAGGCTGATTTTAAAGGTTGTCCAGCTAAAAGGGAGGAAAGAAGCTGGGCTGGAGCGCCCTGGAAAGGCGAGCAGGTAGCGCTTCTGCACGGACTGGTTGGGCTTTCTGCAGGTTTCGCCCACAATTAAGGCAGGGTGAGGTTTTTTGGCTTAAGAGAGGTTGGGGGCGGGAGCTGCTTGTGGGGGCACGCGTCTGCTCACATAAGTGCGAATGTGTTTCTTTTGCAGGGAGGCTGCTTTGCTGAAGGTTATATCTTCCTTCCTTCCCATATTCTTCCTGCTTGTCTTCCTTCCTTCCTTCCCTCCCTTATTTCTTTCTCTCTCTCTCTCTTTCAATAAGGAAACAATCTCGGCTCTGATTGGCTGCTCCGCGCTTCCTCCTCCCCCCCCCCAAGTAAACTGCATGCAAAAATCTCACAAAACCCCCCAAATCCTGCAGCAAGCTGAGATAGGCAAGTCCGAGCAGCAGCCTCAGAAGATTTGCTGCAGCAGCTCCTTCTCCCCGTCCAACTCCTCCTCCGCTCCCTCGGAGCAGTCATTTCCAAGGGGAGGAGAAGCCAGGACGGCAGAGCCGTCCATACCAGAGCTGGATGGGGGCAGGGCCGGTGTGTGTCTCGCCTTAGGCTTCACTCTTCAATCAAGCCCCGTTTTGTGCATGCGCACGTGCATGCCCATGCACATTTTGCGGCTCCCCGGGTTGTTCTTTTTGAGGGAACCAGTTCCGAGTGGCTCTTTCACTTTTTCAGGTTGCCGACCCCTGGACATTACATTTTGATGCCATTGCTGGAAAGATGGCTTGCCACTGTCTTTCCAGGGTTGTTGTGTTTTTTTTGGGGGGGAGACTTTTGGATCTGGCTTATTGATCTGATAGCCTTTCAAAATCCTCTATCCAATTATTAACCAGATTTGACCTTGGTCTGCTTCTGAGCCTAGATTGGCCAGGTACTGACAAGATCTGACAAGATTATGTGATTTTAGGTTTTGGGACTATCAGGATTTGGGAACTTACTATCTTTGGTTCTGGGTGGATGGCACTGCCCCACAAAGACCCTATGCACAATCTGGGGATCCTTCTGGACTCACAACTCCTGCTCAATAAGAAGCTAGCAGTCCTGGCTAGGAGACCCCTAGTGCAACTTCAGATTATGTACCTGTTGAACCCGTTCCTTTAGAACGTGGGTCAAAGCAGGCTTTTCATTTTTCCAACAATATGTTCTTTCCCTTAAATAAGAATATGCACTTGTTGCCACCTGCTTAGCAGCTTGTATATACTGTCTTGTTTCTCATTTAGGTGTTGTCTTTAAAGGAAAAATTGCTTCTGTTTCCATTATCTCTAGATTCTCCTGAAAACCTGGATGACAGCATTAAAAAAGTGGCAAATCAGGTGCTGGAAAAAAGATCTTATATTTGTTCCCATCCACTAAACAGAACTTTCTGAAAGCTGAAAAATATTACTGGAGCCAGAGAACACAGTAACTGAATGTATTCAGACTGGATCCTTAGGTATAATCTTCGATCTGAGGCAAATTGCATGACTAATAAGATACGGTTTCATATTCTACAGTGCAATTTTATAGAATACAATAAAGTAATAAATTACATGCGCCTGCTTCCAGTTGATGATTTAACTATCATCTATCTATCCATTCCTTCCTCCCTCCTTCCCTCCCCAGCAATAGAAAGTACATGTGGTCAGATATGAGACCAAGTTTTTCAGTTTGCTGCTGTACAATACTAAAAAATGGATGCGCATTGTGTGTGTGTGTGATGCGCAGGTGGTAGTCTCCCACCTGGAAACAGCAGCAGCAAAATCCAACCCAGCCATATTCACACAGCACTACAGCAGCCACTTATCTGTCCACCAGCCTGCTTGCAAGTCTTCTGAGACTTATGACTTTCTGCTGGGTTCCATATTGACTTTGCTTGTTGGAAACCAACAGGAACTCACAAGTTACTGTCAAATGAGGTTTAACATTTAATAAGACACAGTCCACACAACAACGGTAATAAGGACTGGTGGGATTGCTTTCACTATGTGGTATAGTCACATGATAGTGCACTTTATGAGTGCATCACTTACTGACAGAAATTCCTCTCCCAATTACCATCATAACTCAGGCATTACCTATAAAATAAAATATTGCCAGTACGTTTCCAGGGTACAGGACCTTTTACCAACTGTTTTACATGTACACTACCTACAATTACCATTTGCCACATTACTGTCATTCTCTGTTTTATCCATTGCTGAGACATGTTTCTTCAAAAATGAATCCTGTGGGGGGTACCTCTTGTAAAGATACGAATGATTCTGACAAATTAGTCTGGAAAAAAGCATCAACAGTTAGACTAGAATAAACTCATGTTTAAAAGAGATTAAAATGCTAAATTTTAAAACTTAATTCAAGTGTCGACTTAGTAAAATTAAAACAAAGCGTTGGCTTGAGAAGTGATGGTGTAAATTCTCTCCCAAAGAAGAGATCTTTACATCAGTCAAAGTTTTCTCATTTTTTAAATTAATTTTATTAAAGATTTTTTTATAGACTAATACATTTTAAAAAAAAATAAAAGTAAAGAAGAAAAGTGATAAGTAAATAGAGAGAGAGAGAGAGAAAAGAACAAAGAACATATAAAGTGTGGCTTCCAGCCTTCTTTACAACAGTCATAAATGCATTTATGATTACATAATGGTTTCCTGTTTCATATTCTTCCCTTTCTATTCATCAAACCCATAAATCACGAGCTTTCTTCTTCATTTTCAGTGAAAAGTCCATAAAGGAAACTTACTTTTTCCAATCACAAATACAGTAATTTAGAATAAAAGTGGGGTATAGGGTGTGCGTGTGTGTCTCGAAAGAAAAGGAATAAAGGAAAGCCTGCTTCATCCTTGCAGGACCTGGATTATCCAAGATTCGTGGTCACTAGAGAAGTGTGGCCTTGGGAGCCTGAACTGAATTGACTACATACATGGATTTCATTAGACCAGCACATCTTGCCTAGGCAACCTTGGCTCTTTTATGACTCGTGGACTTCAACTCGCAGAATTTCTGAGCTGGCTAAAAGAGCCACGGTTGCCTACCCCCGCCTAGATGCTAAATTGGTTGCAGAGGAGCCAGGTTTAAATATTTTCTCTTCTGTTTATAGTGATCCCTTGACTAAACCCTTTGAATTTGTAACTCTGTTCAATATCACACACCTTCAGTAAACACTCTTAAACGTTTTTTGCCATTTACTTATCTGTCAGGTGACACACCTGAAATCTGCTCCTTTCAGATTTTTAAATACATTGTGTGCCCTGTCATAGCACGGAATATTGTGGTTTGACATCAAGCTGTGGTGAATTTCAGCACCAGGAACAAATCCTTTACAGGGACTGCATTCTTCCATGTTACCTAAAACTCCCAGAACTGGAATAGACTAAAATGAGAAAGATTGAGATTTACAAGAATGCGGTTTGATTTTCTTTTTCCTCAAGAGCTTCAGCATAAATTTAAATATGTTAGAAGATTATAGCCACACGATATATCTGCAACGTCTTTGGACTATTTCAGCAGGCAATGATGATGAAACTGTTGGTGCCTGATTTAACAGCATGGTGTTTGAACCAGAATTTTGAGCAACAGTTGCTTACAAAATATTTGCAATTTTTCAGTAATCAATTTTACTAATTTTTTATGCCACCCATCTCTGCTATAAGACAACTCTGGGCAGCTTACAGATTATAAAAAGTTAAATTGAAAAGTAATTAAAATATTAAAACTATACAGATTTAAAATTTTAAAACTACGCAAGAAGCCAGGACTAAGATTTACCTGCATCTTTAGAGATAACTTGACTGGTTTATCCTTCAGGAGACCCTGAAGACGAGCGACTTGGCAGCTGGCTTTGGGTCCACTAGAAATAAGCTCTGTTGCTGGGCAGCACCGATGAACTTTCAGCGCAGTATTAAAAGACGCCTGTATCTTGGACTCTTTTGTTCAGATGCACCAGTTGAACAATGGCACAGAAAAGACATTGTAAGAAGAGTATCAGTCAGATCCTTACATCTAAATAATCCTGTTAAATCATTCAATTCCAATTAACTTTTAATAGAATTTCTGGCTTAATTCCGGAATTAGATCTAGAATAAATGTGAGACACTAAAAATTAGTAGCAGCAAGGCTACATAATACATTAAATGTAAGCGTACTCACATTTAGCCCCATATGCTGCTCATATTTTAGTGAACAAACCATAAGCTCAAATTAGGTAAGAAATTTTAAAAACCCTAATATAAGAAACTATACAAACCACTGTAAACCTTTTTACACCAACATAAGACATTATTCTGATCTTTGCCTCTTATCTACATATCTACCGATATCATCTATCTATCTATCTATCTATCTATCTATCTATCTATCTATCTATCTATCTATCTATCTATCATCTATCTATCTATCTATCTATCATATTAATCTGAGTTCAGTGAATAACCAACATTGAGCATCACCAAGGAAACTTATCTAGGCATACCCTTTTTCAGAAGGGTAGCTTTTGCTCAGTATTATAGGCTGAATGGCACATATGGCCTGCATGCTACGCTACAACTATGCGGGACTGCAATTCAGTGATATTTGGAAGGTCATAAGAATTTCTGCCTTTGAGCCAATCTCCCAGACATCACTGCTAAGGACACTTACAGGTCTGGAAGGAGAATTAGATCCAACTACACAAATTACCACATTGCCTTTAAATGCTATAGCAATGTTACAGGAGGAGTCCAGAAAAGAGCACATCTCGATGCTTTGAGGTGAGAAAAAGCTGCCCTTCTCAAAAAGCATGCCTAGAAAAGTTTCTCTGGTGATGCTCAATGTTGGTTATTCACTGAACTCAGGTTAATATTATTAACTTCAGTCAAAACTGACCAGTAAATATTCTCTGTAACTGTACACCTGATTTGGATTTGTAGGAAAGTTTAACTATTGTAAGTAGCTAGAACTGCCCTGGCATGGAATCTAGTGCCTACCTTCTCTACAAGGGTCAGGAGCCGGGTTTTGGACTACAGGCTTTTGGTAAAGCTCAAAATCAGCCCTCCGTTTGTCCCATCTCCATCTATCCCGATCCAGAACTGGCTTCATAAAACTAGCATTGAAGAAATTCTCCTGCCATTTCTAAATGAAGGAAGGAAACATAATAAATTTATCAATTTATTTTATTTATATCCCATCTTTTATTACGGTATTTCTGCAAATAACTCAAGGGGGGTGAACATACCTAATACTCCTTCCCTCTCCTGTTGGGAGGCTTCTCCAGAAGAAGCACCCTGTGAGATAGTTTGGTTGAGAGAGAGCTCCACAGTTGCCCAGCTGGCTTTTATTAAATTAAAAGTCCTAAAAACTCCTAACTGCAAAATGTGCCAATGATGGCAAGCATCTTGAATTTCTTTCACATTCAGAATAGGCTGATTAGTGATTTGAAGCAGCTTAAAATTATTAATTCACTATTTTTCCCCTGGGCCGGTGTGTGTGTGTGTGTGTGTGTGTGTGTGTGTGTGTTTTCAGAAGTTGTTTTTCCTTGCTTCCTCCCTAGGGCTGAAAGTGAGTGACTGCCCCAAAGTCACCCAGCTGGCTTTGTACCAAGGTGGGACTACAACTCCCAATCTCTTAGTATTTAGCCTAATGCCTTAACCATGTTCTAATTTGTTTTGTATTATATTTTATGTATGTATTTGTGTTTGTGTGTATAGTATTTTGTGTGTGTGTGTGTGTGTGCAAATGTGTGTGTGTGTGTGTGTGTGTGTGTGTGTGTGCATACACACACGCATACAAACACACACATAGATATAAATATTCTGTCTACTCCTGGGGGAGAGAGACAGTAATCTTAAATTAAAAATCATCTTTCTTTTAGTTTTTGGTGATATCTTTGCCACAGGTTGATTTGAAGCAGAAACAAGGGAAAATTTAATCTCAAATAATGATTTTCAAAAAGCTTTTAAAAAACAAAACTATTGACATCTCTTTGAATTGTACTATTCAAAGCCTTTTGGGCCCACTCAATTATCATTGGTTCCTTTTTATCCCTGTTTGTCCACCATTTTAATATACATGTACCTTATCAAATTTGTATGTCAAAATATGCTTTGGACAACAGAAATAACTGATTAGAACAACTGATTTCTGTACAGTATTAGTGAAGAACCTTGAAATGACCGTGACCCTGATGCAAATCAAAATGTTTATTTTCAGGAAGTTTTAGAAAAATCTGTGGGGAGTAGTGAACCTGCTTGTTCTATAGAAAATAAAGTTTTGAACAAAGTGAATGGCTTTTATCTGTGATAAGGGATGGGAAAGAAAATGCAACAGCAATTGCCATTGTAGATGCCATGGCCACTGTAAAATTGCATGTGTCAGGCCCCTCAAATCATTTTCGGGGCGCTGCCATTCTGTTGGGAGGGCTTTTCCTCTGTTGGGAGGGGGAAGGTCGTGGGCTCTGGGATGTGTTTCTTCTGCTTTGTTCTTTCAAGCTTTGATGTATCTCTTTGGGTGTGAAAGGGGGAGGAATGTGCCTAGGGCTATCTGCCTTATCTCTGCTCCACTGAGAAGAGGATGCAATGCCTTCAATTGCCAGCCCTCATAACAACTTCACACCTGTGGATTGGCTGGATTTAGACTGGGCAGTTGGGTACCTGGGAGAGGTTTTGAAGAGAGGGGTTTAATGTAACATTTCGCACGGGAATTATTCAGATCTTGCCTAGCCTTTCTGCTTTCACTATCTCTCAATAAAGGTTCCTGTTGAAACAATGGCAGTTTCAAGTGTTCTGTTTTCTTGGGAGTATTTAGCTGAGGCAGGACTTTACAAGAGAAACAAAAACAATGTTAGAAAAAAAGAAAAAAATATATTTATGTAGTATTTGGCAAATGTATGTAGCTGCCCATAATATAACTCTCCTCATATGCTTCATGGAGAGATCCAGAGACCAGCCTTTGGTCCTGATCAGTTATAATCATGCATGCACTAAAATACCAATTAGATGTGGAGATGTCTCATTACTGTTCTCACATAATTAACAGAATAAACCTAGGTATGTTTACCCACACGTTGTGTTTACCCAGAAATAAATACTGAGTTCACTGAGTCTTTTTCCTAGGAAAAACAACAAAGTCTAAATCTTAATATCTCTGTAGATATTGCTTACTATCTGCAGAAGAATCTGAAATTAAATAATATAAAAACAGCTATCAATTTGCTTATTGAAGAAGCACATCACTCCCTTTTCTTTATCCCTGCACTTAAATAAGTGAAGTGAAAGTGAAGTAAAAAAAAATTCAGATCCACTGTGAAGTGTATCCTGTTCACAAGAGTTAAGGGAAATAAAGAGACTTATTAAAAATGTGCATTGGACTCTATATGTTAAAATGTTTCACTAAATTTAGCAATATTAGTACAAATCAAGCATAACCTGATAAGCATATACTACTGATCAACTTCTCTGCAGAAATTTGCTTCATATCCTCACAACAATAAAATATCTACCAGTAACAGTAGAGTGAGAGTTTCAAGTCTGAATTTAGTCTCAATCTGGCCTGAAACAAATATCAATTCTTGAATTTTCCTCACAGTGTAGCGATGAAGCATGCTGTTCCTAGTAGATGATAAATATGGCAAGTTGCTAGAAATCTAAAACTTATAGTTACCTCTCTTAATTCTATCACTCGTGCCTCATCAGGCCTACGGGGATGTTTGTTGGAGTCTGCGCTGCTCTTAAATCCAGGATTTGCAAACCCTCCAGGATACAACCACAATTTCTTTGATAGTTGAATACGTTCTTTTAATATACTCTCCTCATCCACTGGGTCAAACATACCTGACAGATATTCATTATAGGCATATCTTTTTCCTGGCATCTAAAAAAAGGAAATATATAAAATTATATATGCACACATTGTACATATACATACCCTGAACTCTAGTGGAATTCATCATAGACCAATGCAGAGAACAGCCTTCTCCAACTTGCTGTCATTCATACTACAATACTGCAACTACTCGTATCTCAATTAACAAGGTCCAAACGTCTAGAATATGCAGTTGTACTGATCCCAACATATCTGGAGAATATCACATTTGGGTCCCTTTGTCTGAAGTAAATTCAAAAACTGTTAACAAATGAGGGTGAAGGTTCGTTCTCCGAGCTTGTGGGTTGGTTTCCATTTCCGAACATTTCATTACCAGGCTAGGTAACATATTCAGTGGAGTTTAGGGGATGTCGATGTCGGTGTTCTTAAACAGAAGAACACTGACACTGACATCCCCTAAACTCTGCTGAAGATGTCACCTAGCCTGACAACGAAATGTTTGGAAACCAACCCAAAAGCTCGGAGTACGAACCTTTACCCTCACCCTACATCCGAGCTACAGATATTCGCCACTCCTGCAAAATGTTAACAAAGTTTAATACTTTCATTTTCAAACATTAGGCATGTAATGGATGACCATCGGTAGTCTTATTTAATTTTATCTCATACCCAGAAAACTACTATTCTTTACACCTTTTCTCAAGTCACTTTTCTCCTCTTTCCCCTCACTGAGGCACATTTTGAGGACCACTAGAGGCACATCAGTCTCCAGCTCTCTGCTCTCTCATTTGGAATTTCAGCAGTCCTGGAACAACGTGCCTAGACTATTAGACATTTCCATATAGATTTCTAGGAAAAAACATGAAAAATATTTAAAGACAAATCTTGTTTCCTTGCCTTTGCCATTTCTTGTCGAAGTAGCTTCTTTGCAATTTCTGCTGAATTTAACGTCTGACAACTATAGTTAAAGATAGCATTTTCACCAAAAGGGAAAGCTCTGATAGTTCTCGGGATCTCTCTTTCCAATATCTCATTGAGGAAGTTCACATAATCAATATTGGACTGAAAGACATATAAACATGTAAAATTATACTAGCTTTGAATGCATTCCTTTCCCCCCCCCCCAAATATATTAACTACTCTGGAAAACATCAGTAATTAGACTGGCAAATACAGAACACATATTTCCATTAAGCATTAGAACAGTAAATTAAAATTAAACCTGTCCTCTCTGCCAATTTTCTGAAAAAGGATTTCCTAAGATGCTACTTTAAAGGCAATATTCTGCAGGTAACAGAAATGTAGAAGCCCAATTCTATTTGTGAATTAACATTGTGTTGTTGACTGCTAGCAGCCAATCACTTTTAGTTAAGATAACAATTCAATTGCATCTCTCATACAAAATTAGTGATGATATCATGTTAGAAGTAAATGGTTAAGTAAAAAAAAATCACAAACAGTCCTAAAAGCAATTCTTGAAACATTCGCAATAATTGGATAGTACTTTATAACAGGGGTCCCCAACCCCTGGGCTGCAGCCCAATACTGGGCAGCAGCCTGTTTGAAACTGGGCTGCACGAGTGATGGGCCAGCAGGCGCATGTGCGCAAAGCTCCACTCCCGTAAGCAGAGGATGCTTGAGTGGAGAAAGCTTGTACTTGCATGCAAAGCTCCATTAACATGAATGGAGCTTCCCACTCAAGTACTCTCCGCTCACCAATGGAGCTGTGTGCATGCACATGTGCCTACAGTTCACACGTCCTCCCCTCCTCGCGCCAGGCCAGGCCACCAAGGTGGGAAAGTTGGGGATCGCTGCTTTATAAGACAAACTATGTGTCTTAAGGGATGAAAGTACTTCTCCCTTTAAGCTGGCATCTTATGAATGGTCAGGCCAAGCATAATTATGCTGAACACAAATCCTCAGGTTTGTTTTCTGAGAAAATACTATTTTCAGGACACAATTGCTTCCATACAAACAAAAATACCAATAGCTTACCCTTCAATTACAGGTACTCCTTGACTTACAACCACAATTCAGCCCAAAATTTCTGTTGCCGAGAGAAACATTTGTTAAGTGAATTTTCCCCAATTTTGCGACCTTTCTTGCCATAGTTGTTAAATGAATCACTGCAGTTTTTAAGTTAGTAACACGGTTAAGTGAATCCTGGCTTCCCCATTGACTTTGTATGTCAGATCAAAAAAGGTGATCACATGACCCTGGGGCCCTGCAACGGTCATAAATATGAGTCAGTTGCCAAGCATTCGAATTTTGATCCCGTCACCATGGGGATGTTGCAGCGGCCTTGTGAAAAGTGTGAAGCAGTGTGAAAAACAGCTATAACTCAGTTTTTCAGTGCCACTGTAACTTTGAACGGTCACTAAATGAACGGTTATAAGTCAAGGACTACCTGTACTAGAAAAATAACCCTCTGAATAAGTGTCTTTCCAGATAGGATGATGTGGTTGAAGGCTGCATTAGTTTTAGCTCACAAGAATAGATTCACTGAATGCAGAAATCATTCACGAACTTATTCCAGAATCCATTAAGATTTATATAGAGATTGTACTTGATCAAATTTCCCTGGAATGGATACATTACTTTCACATGGGCTCCAATCTGCATGCTAAGGAACCAGTCAACTTACAGTCCCAATTGAGACTGGGACTTCTATCATTAAGAAGAGATGCAGTTCCTAAGTGAGCAATAGTCAATTTTACGACCTTTTTCCCCTGAGAATGTTAAGGGAATCTGGCTTCCCCACTGATGTAACTTGTCAGATGTTCCATGGTAAGGTCAAAAATGGGGTTCACCAGAATGCTATAATCATCATAAATACATGCCGGTAGCCAAGCATTCAAATTTTAATCACGGGCACACTGCAACGGTTGCACAAAGACCAATTACAAATCACTTTTTTTCAGCATCACTGTAACTTCAAAAGGTCGTTAAACAGATGGCTGTTAAGTTGAGGATTAACTGTATGTGCAGCTGTATGGGATTTAAAAAAGGGGGGGAATCTGCATAACAGAAGGTGGCATCTGGTGATGAGCCCCACCCAGCACAGCTAAAAAATCACCTTAATAAAATCTGTACAGGTTGCCAATTCTTTCTGCGAGGCTATTTTCACTACTGCATTTCACCCACCTGGATATAATTACGTGGTGCCTGATTCTCTTGTTCCTTTTTTCTCAGTACATACTCCTTGTTGTAGTTATCCAAATGAGAACACCCATACTGCCTCATGCTTGAATCCTTTTGCATTTTACCGAATGATTCCAAGATCTCTGGGGGCTCCTTTGCATACATGTCAGCTTTAGTCAAGGGAACCCCAAACTCCTGACTCAACACTGTGATCATTTCTGCTGAAGGCAAGAGACCGTAATGGACCACTTCCCTTAATTTCTTATTGTGGCAGATGTAATCAAGTCTGCAGGGTGGAAAGAAAGAATGAACAACTGAAGATCAGTGCTGTAATTTAAATAAGGGAATTATTAAATTTGTTTTTAATTTGACAACTGTTTGTTTTAAATTTTTCACCTTAACTGTGCTGTTGAAAAGCAAATTGCATCTCTTTTTAATAAAAAAAAATCACATAGCAACATTTTACTTTGGACCAAGAATCAAAACAGTGAAACCAATCAAACTGACAATGAATATAAAACTAATATAATGGGGATATGTGTGTGTGTGTGTGTGTGTGTGTGTATAATAAATTTAAAAACTGGAATCCCAGGTGTAGACATTTGAAGTCAGTAAAAATAAAAATGATGGAACTTCGGGACATAAGAGAAAATTCTTCTTTATTGCTGAGCTTTTGTCAACAAGCTATTGACATCATCAGAGCAAGGGCTGAATGATAAGGGAGTCACTACATACACTTGTATTGCAGTTATAACGTTCAAATTGTGTAATGTGGGTGTGGCCTGTTCGTGACAAGCTCGCTCATTTATAATTACAGTGGTTCCGGCTTTGCTGGAAAAGGCCGGTCTCTGGTTGATTTTTAAAAGTTGTGCCTAGCAGCTGCTTGGTGCGTATCAGGCGCGACTTTTAAAAATCAACTAGAGACTGGCCTTTTCCAGCAAAGCCGGAACCACTGTAATTATAAACGAGCGAGCTTGTCACAAACAGGCCACACCCACATTCCACAATTTGAACGTTATAACTGCCATACAAGTGTATGTACTGACTTCCTTATCATTCAGCCCTTGCTCTGATGTCAACAGCTTGTTGAAAAAAGCTCAGCAATGAAGAATTTTCTCTTATATCCCGAAGTTCCATCATTTTTATTTTTACTGACTTCAAATATATATATGTATATATGTATGTGCGTATGTATATATGTATGTATATGTGTATAAGTGTGTGTGCGTGTGTGTATTATATAATATAATGTCTATTAACTGTCCAATCTGATCTGTTTGCAGGTAAACTTAGAAGTTGTCCAGTTGAGTATGGAAAGCTTATATTAAGTATTTATTAAATATAAATATTGTGTACTGTTTATTTTTCAATATGCCAAATCATCTGCAGAATTCTTGCTCCACTCTTTTCAGGTGTAGCACTGAGTACTTGTGTCCTAATCAGTTCTGCAGAGGTTCTAGGTAGCAACAAATCTCATCTGGACCAGGAAGTGATCAGATTATGCATTCAGAGCCACAGAATGATCATTCAGAGACAAAACAAAACCCACTGTACATTCACCTGAGTCAGACTGAGGCTACTTGGGACAGACCTACAGCTATCATGGAGGCCATAAAATCTGAGTTCGGCCAGACCCTCACCCCAACCCAAGATAAATCCTTACCATATTCAAATTCTAAATCTACATGATGTCAACGCTAACGTAGATGTTTTTCAATTGACAACAGGTAGAAATGTAGCCATTTTTTCCTTTTCGCTTTTAGAGTTAGATGATGCTGGGAGGGGGAATGTAAATGAGAGTCCAGCTAGACATAACAACACTAAACGTAGCATGAGAATCAAGGTTATTGAGCCAGAGCTGATAAAGAATTGGCGGGCTGGAGAGCTGGAGAGGAAGCCCGTGCTTCAAATTAATTGGGGAATGTGATTTATGACTGTTAATTGGAAGAGGGAATTGTGCTTTGATACTATGTGCCCAGGGGAGAGGAATTCAGTTTTTGGCTTCGATTATGTAAGTGGCGATATTATGCTACTCGAATAAAAGATCCTTTTAGATAAACAATGCCTCTAAGTTCTTTTGAAGCGTTTCATCTGTCGGAACCATGACACATAACTTATATGCCACAATTTAACAAAGCTGTAACCTGGAAAGAGCTTCAAAACACGGCTGAGGAACCATATCCCTGATATATAGCAAAGGTTGTTTCATGATGCTTGACAGTGGCTTGCAGAGACGGATGTGAAGCAGGATAGCTTCAAGATCTATATATAGCCGCTTGTGAAAAGACAGGTGTGAATTATAGAATATCTGTAATCTCCCATGTTCCGTTTCCTGCACCCTGTAAGATAGAAAATTGGACTACATTAACTAATAAAGCCCTAATTTCTTCTGTTGAATTTGACTTTTAAAACACAGATACAAATAAATCTCTGTACTGCATATCAATTTTCTACAATTTTTCCAAAAAAAACCCTACTCTTTTGTAAAAGCAACATAAAGACACAAATGGCATTCCTGAAAAAGCAAATCCCAGCAAAATAAATTGCAATATTTTTAAAGGGCATAACTAAGGAAAACCTGCACCAACAATGGCTTACTGGTCTGAAACATGCACTTCTTGTCATTTGAGATCATGCCGAGTTGGGGAAACTGAAGCCAATTCGTATTATGAACTTTTCCAGCTGCTTTAGGCCATTCACATGCCTAGATCTCTACTTGCGAAGGATTGCTGCAATAATTAACATCTAGCTACTGCCAAACTCAGCATATTTTAACATTCTGCAGAAATAAAGGCAAGACTATAAATGAAGTACTCAGATCAGCCTTCTTCCTTGTAGCTGTACTAATGCTATGTTGGAACAAACTGCATTTTAACTCTACAAATATAGCAAATATGTTACTCCTATCTATGCACTTCCTATAACGCTGATATAGAAATTTGCATATAAAACAAAAGGTATGCATCGAAAAGCAAGTATAATATGAAGCTTTGGCTCAAAAGGCATCCCTTTGGTGTGAATGAGAACAGGAGGTCACTTTAATACATTCAAGTATAGTTTGGTCTAAATATTGTGTCCTGTTAAACTACACACCATAGGTTGTTTTTTAAATAGATATGCGTAACAGCCATAGGAATAGCCTTGGGGAACAGGAGGAAGAGCTGCAGCCAAAGGCAAGAGTCAGACAAAAGAAATGTGAGCCTTGTGCATAAATGTAATTTGAAAAAGCCTCTTAGACTTGATCTTCCCTAGTTCTCGTGAAGATAAAGAGGGAGTGGGGAGATACATTCAGACTTGCAAGGTTCTTTTACTGTAACCTTGTAATAAAAAGTAGTATCATAGTAGCATGCACGACTGTAGTTTCCTACGTTGGGCTCCCTGGAAGAGTTGACTATTTCAGCTCCAAGGATTTTTTATTTTTTTATTTTTTTATTCCATTTATATCCCGCCCTTCTCCGAAGACTCAGGGCGGCTTACAAGCTTAGCAGTAGCCTTCATTCTATGTATATGCCTGCTTATTAGGGCTTTCACACACACACCAGCGGCATTATTACAAAGTCAGCTTAATTGCCCCCAACAATCTGGGTCCTCATTTTACCTACCTCGGAAGGATGGAAGGCTGAGTCAACCTTGAGCCTGGTGGGATGCGAACCTGCACTAATTGCAGGCAGCTGGTGTTACTTAAGGAGGCATTAGCCCACTGCTCCACCAAGGATCATCAAAATATTTCCTGGTCCTGCACAATAATAACATCATACAAGTAGAAGAAAGCTAGCTTTTTCCATTGTGTCTTAAGTCAGTCTTGTACTGTAAAATTCTAATCTAACAGTGTAGCAAAAGCTGATCTAACTGCTTGGCTTGGTCTTTGAGGGTGATGGATATTAAAGAAACATTTATCTTTCTCTGGACTATGCAACTGAACTATCATGATTAATCCTTGCAAACAAAAGGGGGGTAGAACTGAATGTCAATATCCTACACTTAAAATATTTTTAAAGCTTTTTTTACAAACACTGTAGTCATCTCTAAAGACTGAAAATGACAGAATAAGTTACAAGGTAAAGAAAAAGGTTTCCCCAGTCCAATCATGTCTGGCTCTAAGGGGTGATGCTCAACTCCACTTCTTAGCCAAAGGAGCCAACATTGCCCGAAGACACTTCCATGGTTATATGGTCAGCATGACTAGATGCCCAAGGACACATTTGCATGCTATTGAATTGCTAGGTTAACAGGAGCTGAGGCACGTAATGGTAGCTCACCCTGTTCTGCAGCATTCAGGTCTCAAACCTGAGCTATCAGCTCTCCAGCTGACAATCTCAGTTTCTTTAACCACTGAGCCATTGTTACCCCAGGTAGAAGTAACTAAGTTTAAATTCACATTCACATAACTCTGGTTTTGGGTGGTTTTTGAGAATTAGCAAAGAAATGTGTCCTGTAAATGTACAAACTCAGTGTCAAAAGAATAGTCTAAATATGTTATATTCTTCTTAGGTAGAAGATGACTAATGCTGAAATAAAACCATTTCCCTAATTAATAAAAGTATTAACTGCAACACAAAAGTTTTCATCCAAGGTATAATAGATATAGTACAGCTTTATAGAACTCTTATTCCTCCCAAATGGCTGGGTATTCTAGCAGACAATCCCTAACTCCCTGAAAGGTATCAACGGCTCAGTTTGGAAGATCATATAGGAGCCGTGGCCAGGGGGGCTTTTGCCCAGGTTTGCCTGGTGCGCCAGTTGCGGCCTTATCTGGACCGAGACGCCCTACGTACAGTCACTCATGCGCTTGTGACCTCCTGGATAGACTACTGCAATGCTCTCTACATGGGGCTGCCCTTGAGGACCACTCAGAGGCTTCAGCTGGTGCAGAATGCGGCTGCGCGAGTTGTGATGGGGGGTTTCCCGATACTCCCATGTAACGCCTCTTCTCCGCGAGCTGCATTGGCTTCCAGTTGCCCTCCAGGTGAGATTCAAGGTGCTGGTGATGACCTATAGAGCCCTAAATGGCATGGGTCCGGACTATCTTCGGGAGCACCTGCTGCCAGCATCAACTTCCCATCGTCCTGTGCGCTCCCACAGGGAGGGCCTCTTCAGGGTGCCGCCGGTCAGGGAGTGCCGGCTGGCAGCCCCGAAGGGGAGGGCATTCTCGGTGGGCACGCCTGCCCTATGGAATCAGCTGCCTATGGAGCTCCGGATGGCCCCCGGCCTTCGCTAGTTTCGCCGGGACCTAAAAACTTGGCTATTCGAGCTTGCCGGCCTGGACTGAGGGTTTTTGGGTTAAGGTTTTAATTTTTAATTATTTGGGGGCTATTTAATTTAATGTAATTTTAACCTGTATATATTGTACTGTTTTAATTTGCCCTGTAAACCGCCCTGAGTCCTTCAGGAAAAGGGCGGTATATAAATCGAAATAAATAAATAAATAAATAAATAAATTTAGACTGAAGCTATGGGGAGGGAGGGAAAGAACTCTGGATTCCCTATCCACCCACACTCCAACCCAACATGTAAATCCTGAACTACATCAGGTCCCTTGATGCCTAGCATCTCCTTTCAAAAAACAATGGATATAAAATGTGAGCTGTGTAAAATAGAATCGTTTGTACCTAAAAGTCATTCAGCTTTATGAATTCCACCATTCCTAGGAAAAATGATTTGGTTACAGTGGATTCCTAACATACAAAATAGAGATGTTCAAAATATCCAAATAACTCAAAGATTAGATAGATGATAGATAGATAGATAGATAGATAGATAGATAGATAGATAGATAGATAGATAGATAGATAGATGATAGATAGATAGATAGATAGATAGATAGATAGATAGATAGATAGATAAAGATAGACATAAATATGATAGATAAGACAGATGATATAGAGATGATAGATTAGGAAAGATAGATATATAGATATAAATGATAGATGATAGACAGATGATATAGATTAGACAGACAGACACATGATATAGATATTTCAAATATCAGAGAAAGTCTAAATATAACAAATATAGAAAGCTACCAATTTCTACAGCACTATTCATTTTTTTTAAATGCTCAGGCATAGATTTCATTCTAATATACTGTTTCAGTCCCCTTCATGGATTACTGCATTGTCGTGGCGAAGGGGCTTGCGTAATTCAATGAAGCTATGAGCTATACCGTGCAGGGCCACACAAGACGGAAAGGTCATAGCAGAGAGTTCTGACAAAACATGATCCACTGGAGAAGGAAATGGCAACCCACTCCAGTATCTTTGCCATGAAAACCCTATGGACAGTACCAAAAGGCAAAATGATATGACGCTGGAAGATGAGCCCCTCAGGTCAGAAGGTGTCCAATATGCTACTGGGGAAGAGCAGAGGGCTAGTACTAGTAGCGCCAGAAAGAATGAAGCGACTGGGCCAAAGCCGAAAGGACGCTCAGCTGTGGATGTGTCTGGTGGTGAAAGGAAAGTTCGATGCTGTAAAGATTTTTTCTCCATAGGAACCTGGAGTGTAAGATCCATGAATCAAGGAAAGCTGGATGTGGTCAAACAAGAGATGACAAGACTGAACATCGACATCTTAGGTATCAGCGAACTAAAATGGACAGGAATGGGTGAATTTAATTCAGATGACCATCAGGTATACTACTGCGGGCAAGAATCCCTCAGAAGAAATGGAGTAGCCTTCATAATAAAAGAATAGGAAAAGCAATACTGGGATACAATCCTCAAAATGACAGAATGATCTCGGTTCGAATCCAAGACAAAACATTCAATATCACAGTAGTCCAAGTCTATGCCCCAACCACCAGTGCTGAAGAGGATGAAATTGACCAGTTCTATGAAGCCCTACAGCACCTTATAGAACTAACACCAAAAAATGATGTCCTTATCATCATGGGGGATTGGAATGCTAAAGTAGGAAGCCAAAAGATAACCAGAATAACAGGCAGGTTTGGCCTTGGAGTACAAAATGAAGCAGGGCACAGGCTGATAGAATTTTGTCAAGAGAATACGATGGTCATAGCACTCTTTTCCAACAACCCAAGAGATGGCTCTACACATGGACATCACCAGATGGTCAACACAGAAATCAGATTGACTATATGCTCTGCAGCCAAAGATGGAGAAGCTCTATACAGTCAGTAAAAACAAGACCAGGAGCTGACTGTGGCTCAGACCATGAGCTTCTCATTGCAAAGTTTAGGCTTAAACTAAAGAAAGTAGGGAAAAGCACTAGGCCACTCAGGTATGAATTAAATCATATCCCTGTTGAATACACAGTAGAGGGGACAAATAGATTTAAGGAATTAGATCTGATAGACAGAGTGCCTGAAGAACTATGGACAGAGGTTCGCAACATTGTACAACAGGTAGCAACCAAAACCATCCCAAAGAAAAAGAAATGCAAGAAAGCAAAATGGCTGTCTGAGGAAGCTTTGCAAATAGCTGAGGAAAGGAGGGAAGTGAAAGGCAAGGGAGAAAAAGAAAGATACGCCCAACTGAATGCAGAATTCCAGAGAATAGCTAGAAGAGATCAGAATGCCTTCTTAAATGAACAGTGCAAAGAAATAGAAGAAAACAATAGAATAGGGAGGACCAGAGATCTTTTTAAGAAAATTGGAGAGATGAAGAGTACGTTTAATGCAAAAATGGGCATGATAAAGGACCAAAATGGCAGGGACCTAACAAAGGCAGAAGAAATTAAGAAGAGGTGGCAAAATTACACAGACGAACTATACAGGTATGAGCTTAACATCCCTGATAATCACAATGAGGTGGTCACTGACCTCGAGCCAGACATCCTAGAATGTGAAGTGAAGTGGGCCTTAGGAAAGCTGAGCAACAACAAAGCTAGTGGAGGTGACAGTATTCCAGATGAGCTATTCAAAATCTTAAAAGATGATGCAGTAAAAGTGCTACACTCAATTTGCCAGCAAATTTGGAAAACTCAACAGTGGCCACAGGATTGGAAAAGATCAGTTTACATTCCAATTCCAAAGAAAGGCAGTGCCAAAGAATGTTCAAACTATCGCACCATTGCACTCATTTCTCATGCTAGTAAAGTTATGCTTAAAATCCTACAAGCTAGACTCCAGCAGTACGTGGATCGAGAACTACCAGAAGTACAGGCAGGATTTCGAAGAGGCAGAGGAACTAGAGATCAAATTGCCAACATACGCTAGATCATGGAGAAAGCTAGAGAGTTCCAGAAAAACATCTACTTCTGCTTCATTGACTATGCTAAAGCCTTTGATTGTGTGGATCATAACAAACTGTGGCAAGTTCTTAAAGTGATGGGCGTACCAGACCATCTTGTCTCTTGAGAAACCTATATGTGGGCCAAGAAGCAACAGTGAGAACTGGACACGGAACCACTGATTGGTTCAAAATTGGGAAAGGAGTCCGGCAAGGCTGTATACTGTTGCCCTGCCTATTTAACTTATATGCAGAACACATCATGAGAAAGGCAGGGCTAGATGAATCAAAAGTTGGAATTAAGATTGCCAGATGAAATATCAACAACCTAAGATATGCAGATGATACCACTCTAATGGCAGAAAGTGAAGAAGAACTAAAGAGCCTCTTGTTGCGGGTGAAGAAGGAGAGTGCAAAAGTTGGGTTGAAACTAAACATTAAGAAAACCAAGATCATGACATCCGGCCCTCTCATTTCCTGGCATATAGATGGGGAAGAAATGGAGGTAGTGACAGATTTTATTTTCCTGGGCTCCAAGATCACTGCAGATGGGGACTGTAGCCAAGAAATTTAAAGATGTTTGCTCCTCGGGAGGAAAGCCATGGCAAATCTAGACAGCACACTAAAAAGCAGAGACATCACCCTGTCAACAAAAGTGCGTATAGTCAAGGCTATGGTCTTCCCAGTTGCAATGTATGGCAGTGAAAGTTGGACCATAAAAAAGGCTGAACGCCAAAGAATTGAAGCCTTTGAACTATGGTGCTGGAGAAGACTCCTGCGAGTCCCTTGGACTGCCAGGCGATCAAACCGGTCACTCCTAGAGATCAACCCTGACTGCTCTTTAAGGCCAAATCCTGAAGCTAAAACTCAAATACTTTGGCCACTTAATGAGAAGGAAGGACTCACTGGAGAAGAGCCTAATGCTGGGAAAGATTGAGGGCAATAGAAGAAGGGGACGACAGAGAATGAGGTGGCTGGATGGAGTCACTGAAGCAGTAGGCGTGAGCTTAAATGGACTCCAGAAGATGGTAGAGGACAGGAAGGCCTGGAGGAACGTTGTTCATAGGGTTGCAATGGATCGGACACAACTTCGCAGCTAACAACAACAAAATACTGTTTCAGTATGCACAAATATTTTTAAAAAACATCAGGGCCCACTTGAGCCACAGTTTAAGAGGGAAAAATCTAATACTTCTGTTTACAAATCTATGCAATGGGTCACCTATGAAATGTTCACAGGCTGAGCATTTGGAGCACCAGGTACTCTTGACATCACTTCTGAATTTTATCACCATTACTATGTTAGGATGTAACATCTTGTAAACTACCTTCAGAAGTAGATAACTGCAGGAAAAAATAATTTTAACAGTAAAATGGTGTTGATTACCTATCAATTTTTTTATTCCACATCCTCTTAAGTGCTTTATTTCTGAAACCTTCCAGGATAAGAAGGTGAATGGACCCGTCAATTATGTGAAACCCAGTAATAATATCTAGCCGAGAAATCTCTTCTAAGGAAAGTTTGTGATTCAGTTTCAAAGTATTAAGAGATTTTTGAGTTGTATCTATGGGATAGGAATCAAGTAGGAAAGCCTCTGCATTAATTTTTGTGATCTCCTGCATCAAATAGTGTAAGAATGAGGTATTATTATAATCAAAAAGATAAATGATGCAGCCATATGGACAATGTGCAGCAGCAGCAGCAGCAGCAGTATCCTCTTCCTCTGCAGGACCTAATGGTACACTTATTTCAACTCTCACTTTAAGATATGACTCAGCATTTACATAATTCACAGTTGGAAATTGAACAACCTGACAGTCATCTGTTTTCTTAGCCCCTGGGCTGGTGTTTTGTCCATGGTATAGGGATGTATCTTGAATTGAGCTGTTGTGAATTGGTGCACAGAAATTCAAGGTCCTTTCACCTAGCAGTAAATTGTTCAAGTTGATTTTAGCTACTCCATATGGGCTACAAATATTTCCTTTGGCTGTAATGGAATTCTGGACCATATATCTCGAAGTGACAGTGCTTATGTCACTTAGCTTGCTGTCTCCTGGTTCCTCTCCAAACAAAGATGGCTTCATCTTGGGATCTTCCATTTTCTTGTCTCGGTCATGAACTTCAATTTCTAAGGCTGGTCCTCTTAGGTATTCACTGAATTTTGCAGGGTCTATTGTTCCTACAAGAATCACATTGATATCTTTAAAGAAGACATCAGTTCCATGATCTCGACCTTTTGTATAATGGGGACACATATTGTAGAAAGTGTATTTGCAGTAAACAGGAGTGCAAGTTCTCTACAAAAGACAAAGTAACAGTATAAATGTTTAGCATAAATATGACTTGTTGATTCTAAGTTGATTTACTATACAAATATATTCCAGACATCTAATAAAACAACTTCAAAATAACTGATTGTCAAAAGACAATCAAAAAGAAAATATCAAATAAATTAAAGTAGGGGGAAAAACAATGATGGTCCAAGAGGGATGGCTGCATGCAGAATACTCCAAGCACACATACCTAAACAAGGTGTTCTCTAATCTAACAACTGAAAAAAGCTTGTGTTCGTTCACATCTCACATGGCAAGATACTTGATATATCAACTTCTGAAGATAATGTCCTGTTTCAGGTTTCAAACATACACACAGGGTTGCTAGGAACTTGAGTTGCTTCAGTATGAACAATCAAAGGAACATAAATCAATCTCTGAAGATAAGGTAGTTTCACTTTCCACAGAAATAGTAGAATAATCAACAATCCAAAATTGAGAGAGCCAAGCAAGATGTCTCATCCTTTCCAAGGATGGGAGTTTTAGATTGCTTACAAAGCAGATGGCAACAACATGGTCAGATACAGGAAATCAGACCATTGTTTCCAACAAGGAAACTAAGTCAAAGCTGCCTCTCAAATAAGGCTGAAGCCAGCTGTGTCTAAAGCACATATATCCTTGATTGGCAAGAAGCCTTACTGAGCATCTTTGCTATGAGCTCCTCTACTCTCCAAGTACAAGTGCTTAGAAGCTGTATATCAACATCTGGTTATTCTGATTGTGCCTCAAATGATTCCTGGCTCAATGTGCCCTGATTCTGGCATTCAATTGGTTCAACTACAGTAGCTTCTCTGGATTCTATCTGAGTCCCAGGCCATGACACACATGGTGATAGAATATTAAGCTAAGCACTTAAGTCACACATTTCTGTCTTATCTAACACACTAATAGTATCTATTTATTAAATCCAGGTCAGACTGGGAACCGAAATGGGATGTCACTGGTATGTTAACAATACATTTTTGTTTTCTTTTTCATCTGATTCAGGTGTGATGCTAGCTATTCTTATATGGAACAAAAGAATCTTTACATTAATCAAATAGAAAAGTAAATTCATGATGAATTAAAGGAATAATGATTTAAGAGAATATTTTGTTCTTATCTTCAGGGATTTATCTGTTTTAGTGGAGAGAATGATTAGGGATGAATGATATAAATACTTTGGAAGACAGAACAAGCAGCAGACAGTTAAGCAAGTAGATGGTAGAAAAATTGTTATCCTCATCAGCAACAAGGACCTTGAAAACACAATCGGATCAAAAGACTGCAAAATAACAGAATTACAATGTGAAAATAGATTTCTGCTCATTGTAGATCTAAATTGTGAAGGGCAAACAAGAGGAAATTCTACAGCACTTAAAATTCAGGACATCCCACTATAATGGATAATGGTTGATGTCTAACATCAGCCAGTTGCAAGAGCCATCATGTCTATGCTAATTTGATGAGTGAGATATATAGTAGATCCATAACTTAGCAGTTACTGTGGACACACCAGAGAGGTACCAATAAAGGAGAATATTTGTAGCTCAGAGTTGAAATGAGGGGTTCTCGGCATTCCCTGAGTTTGGTTGTTTTCTTGATGATGTTTCATTACCCAAATTAGGTAACTTCCATCAGTGCTAGTCCTGTTTTTTAGTTTGTAAAAAAAACATCACTAGCCGTGTTGATGTTATGTAATTTGGGTAATGAAGCACCTGCAAGAACACCACCAAGCTTAGAAAGAACCCTTCATACTGCAGTAGTAATTATACAAATAGGATATGAGAGGATTGGAGAATGAGAAGTCCTCCCCCACCCTAGGTCAAGTAGGATATAAAGTGGAAACAAAACAACAATAATAATAGCAGCATTACAAAGGATTGAAGTGGCTTTTAGTGAAAAAATATAGAAAGAGGAATTGAATGTTTATGAAAGATAAAAGCCTTCTAAATAAATTTATCTGGAGACAGAGCCGCAGAACAGAGAGGAAAGGAGAATGGGGGAATCCTTTGCTGGGTGATTAAAAAAAAGATAAGGATGCTTCATTCAAAGCTCTTTTGAATCAGACTGAAAAACAATCAAATGAAAAATAACCTTCAACAGTGATCCTTGTGTTACAAAAGCTATAGTCAAGGTTTCCCCTACAAGAGAATTACTGTAAGGAAGCCCAGTGAGTCCCTGTGCATTAGAAAAATTAAAGCTTCCTACATTTCATTCCAGGACATTTATATATAAATTTATTTATAAATACTCTGCAAATCCAGAAACAAAAGTCACTTTAAAAGTTATTTTTTTGCCCCAAAATACCCTCTATTATCACGATATAGAACCAAAAAGAATTACCTGCAACTCCGCAATTGGAACAGGAGTATTTGGTAGACATTTTGCAGACTTAATCTTAATAATCAGTGGATTTAAGTCATGTTTGTGTTTCTCACTCATAATAGGTTTGTCTATAGCAAAACCTAAGTATGCTTCATTAAGTTTGGGGGAATTCTCTTCCCATCGACTGGCTATATAGTATTCACCTGCAGATGGAGAGAAGGATCTGAATTATTTATAAGTGTTCAGATAAAAAAACGCAGTCTGTTAGGTTGAGCCTGATCCTTGCTGTCCTTATGGACAAGACCATATACAATTTTTTTTTGCAAAAACACTAAAATGGGTTGTCTCTGTCTGCCTCTAAGATGTTTTTCCCATCAGACTTCCTCTACCTTGTCATTCCCAAGTGTTCCCCCAACTGATTACTAACTAGAGCCAACCCTGCTTAGCCACAAATACAGCCACCTGCTAGGATTGACGGAAAGGCTGATGCTAATGCAGCAAGACATTCCTGTTGCTGCTGAAAATATAAGTGGACTGCAGTAGCTCTCACTTTTATTACTTAGGTCTGTAGTGGCGAGCCTATGGCACGCGTGCCACAAGCGGTACGCAGAGCCCTTTCTGTGGGCACGTGCGCCATCGCCCCAGTCCTAGGCCTTCAGCTGGGTTTTATAAAGCCTTTTGCTTTAGGCCTCCGCCGCCGTGTGCGGGGAAAAAAAGGTTCAATCAATCAATCCATTTCAGCTTCTCGCGGGGAAAAAAAGATCTCGCAGAGTTGGAATTGATGGGTTGAACTTTTTAGTCCCACGCAGTCTGCCATGACCACCGCAGCCACACCCACCCAATGGGCCATGCCCATCCAGCACCTGATGATACATAAGATTCAAGGTGCTGGTGATGACCTATAAAGCCCTAAATGGCATGGGTCCGGATTATCTCAGGGAGCACCTGCTGCCAGCATCAACTTCCCATCGTCCTGTGCGCTCCCACAGGGAGGGCCTCAGGGTCCTGCTGGTCAGGGAATGCCGGCGGGCGATCCCCAGGGGGAGGGCGTTCTCTGTGGGTGCGCCTGCCCTATGGAATCAATTGCCGGTGGAACTCCGGATCGCCCCCGACCTTCGTTCGTTTCGCCGGGACCTAAAACCTGGCTTTTTGAGTTAGCTGGCCTGGACTGAGGGGTTTTAAGGTTTTTAAATTCTAATTTTAAATTTTGGGGCTATTGATTTAATTTTATTTTTATTTTTATATTGTATTAATTTTGCCCTGTAAACCGCCCTGAGTCCTTCGGGAAAAGGGCGGTACATAAATTGAAATAAATAAATAAATAAATAAATAAATAAATAAATAAATAAATAAATAAGTGAGTTTTGGGTTGCAGTTTGGGCACTCGGTCTCTAAAAGGTTAGATGCAGCTAGTCCAAGTTACTAAGAAAGCACCAATATCTAGGAAATAATAAGAGAGGAGGCGGGAAAGCATATGAAGCAATAGATTAATTGAAGTCAAATGTTTTCAGTCAAAAACTTTCCTTGGAACCAGTCAAGTAATACATACACCATAGATGGGACCTACTAAGAATAATTCTTAGCAATCTTCTTATTAAAGATGAATACTAAAACATATTTGGTAAGAAATGTACAACAATATGGCAGGTAGTCCAAGAATACAATTGGAATTCATGTAATATCATGCCAATTGGTAACAAACAGCTGTGTATATGTAAAAGATATATTTGTATTTTATGGTGATTAAATAAAATACCTGGAGATAATTATTTCTATGAAAATATTTTGTTTAAAAGAAAACAATATTGCCCAGATGAAGGGAGATATTGAAAGATGAATGAAATACTCTTAAACTCTTAGAATAAATGCAGTAAAAACTAAATATGGCTTCCGTACTGAGGTGCATTTTGAAAGCAGTGTTTCATATATGTTTGGGTCAAGTCCACAAGCAGCTCCTTATTGATTAGCTATTACTATGGTGAACATTTGCAAGAAACTAAAGGTTCAAGCAAATAAATGTGTTGTTGAATTACATTCTATACAGTATAGAACTGTTCATGTTGAAAGAGCCTTGGATACACAGTGTGTGGACTCTTGCAAAAAATTATTCTGTTTGCTTGGAAGGCTGCAAAAAACTAAAACCACTAAAATCGTTTTGGATCAACCAAGAGATAAGCTTAGACAACATGTTTCCATATCATCTAGGTTTTACTGATTGTCTAAAAATTAAATGGTAATGACCAGTCTAATAATATTTTGGTACTAAGGAATTCTAAAAAAGAGAGAGCGCTGCAAAGTACTACCATAAAGTGTCCACGTTTCCAATTTAGACTGACTCCAAATCACTACACAGTCAGAGATCAGAACACCCAGATTCAGGTACAGGGATGGGCAGGCACCAGCCCAGGTTCCAAAAGGCATTTTATTTTAATTTGTCCAAGCTTCTCACTTGGATACAATAAGGGGCGTCAGCAGTGGGAGTCTGCAAATCAGCACTATAATTCAATGAGCCTTGAAGCAACTTGGAAGAGAGACATAAAATACAGGCAGACTTTTACAAACTTCATCAGTGAATTTCATTCAGGAAACTTGATTTCCTCAAGATGCAATAAACTGTTTACTGGGCAACACCTGAGGCAGAAAATCAAGCAGGTACTTGTCACTGGACTCCAGCCTATATAATTTGCAAACTTATTTGCAATAAGAAAAGGAGGTCTGACTTGGCCTCTTTTTCAGTCCTGAGGATAGCCCTTCCTGAGGAAGACTTGGCCGTAAAAAAAAAAAGCCCAAACAAACCAGGACGTTTTATAAAATGATATGAATCAGTCCCTTCTTCTCTCCCCCCCCCCGCCCAGAATATTATGTAAGTTGAACACTAACTTATGTAAAGGTAAATGTAAAGGTTCTCCCGCACATGCGTGCTAGTCGTTTCCGACTCTAGGGGCCGGTGCTCATCTCTGTTTCAAAGCCGAAGAGCCAGCGCTTGTCCGAGGACGTCTCCGTGGTCATGTGGCCAGCATGACTAGATGCCAAAGGCGCACGGAACGCTGTTACCTTCCCACCGGAGTGGTCCCTATTTTTCTACTTGCCTTTTTACGTGCTTTCGAACTGCTAGGTTGGCAGAAGCTGGGACGAGTAACAGGCGCTCACTCTGTTACGCGGCACTCGGGATTCGACCTGCCAAACTGCCGACCTTCTGATCGACAAGCTCAGCGTCCTAACCCACTGAGCCACCGCGTCCCTTTTACTAATTTATGTAAATGAACACAAAGGCTGGACATTTTTTTTAAGACTAGCAATTTCATGAGATTTACCAGCAAGGCTGTTTGCACTTTAATTCACAACAACCACAAGGAAATCCTGCTTGACATTAGCCTTGTTGAAACTGTTTCACACTGTCTAGTTTTGCCCATTTCATGTAAAAAAAAGTGTCTTGGCAGCCCCACAACTCAAATCTTGCATCTTATCATGAAAAGGAATCACACAATCATTCCTCTCTCAGAAAAGCTGCTTGATCTTTATCCTCATCCTCAGGGGTCAGGGTTCCAAATCTGCCCAGGTGATAAGACACAGCGATGGAACTTTTATTGTTGTTGACAGGTACAGGTGAGTAGGGCTTGGATCACGATGCTATGCCCGCCATCTTGGAAGTATTTATCTCCCTCCCTGATATTCCTTCATCACATTCCCATTTTCCCTGTTACCTGTCTCTGGGGAGAATACCTGCTAGAAGAGGCATGAGGTCCAGTTGCAAAACCGCTATTCCAAACTTCCTTGCATGGGCCGCCAAGGCAGCGGCTTCTTTACCAGCTGACCTCTGAGCAGCCTGTTTTGATTTCTTCTCAATACTGAAAACATTACCTTTTTGCGATGGCCTCCGCTTTTCTGAGTGAAGAAAAGCTGGAAAATTATAGAAATTAATTTATAATTTGGATAAAATTGATTTGTAAAGACAGAAAGGTGATTATTACATTTAGCTTTAATTTCGTAGCATCGCTAACTGGAAGTTGAATCATGAACAACTGGATGTTTCTTTTGGGTTTGAGTCCAGTTGCCATCATTCAATTTCCTGACAACTCTATCGGGATAACTGAGAATCTTCACTGACACATTGCCTCACTATATCTTACTTCTCAGCTCTGCATAATGCTGCATATCTTGAAAGGTAAGAGCATGATGGATATACATATATCTCCAGACCTGAAGGCATGCTAAAAATGGGACAGGCAGAATGAAATCAGGAAATCCTTGATGTGTCTTACTAAATTCTCTGCACTGCAATTCATTTCTCTCAATCTGAGCAGCAGTTCATCCATCCAATACCCATGGCACACTATTGCAAACTTGTAATGTTATTGTTAAGTATTACAGCTCAATTATAAGGAAAACTCTGGACACGTGGGAGCACCATACATTAGTTTTACTTATTTTTCATTTTCTCAATTCTTAATTTAGATGTTAATTTAATCTATTTATTTATTATTTATTTATTAATTTAATTTATATACCGCCCTTCTCCCAAGGGACCTTGTCAAAGGTTGCTTTCAGTGACTGATCCAGACTGGATTGTTTTCAGTGCTTAAAAACAGATTATTACAGAGTTTACTTCATAAAACTCCGATAGCTATTTGCTATCCATACTGAAGGATGCAGAAATGTGCTCTCAGCCAAACAGTACATTGATTAGATTAAGCAACAGAATGCCAACTATTTACAGAACAGTAAGCAATTCCAGAATAAAGCAATGTTTCAAAAAGCTGAAATATGTCAAGAAATTGAACTGGGAAGTATTACACATTCCAGTTCTACGTCCTGTCTTGGTATAGTAGTTTTGTAAAGACTGCTGCCATCAACTAACTTCCAAGGAAATGTCCTTCCCTGACATTTTCCCCCTAGGGCACTAGCCCACATGAACTAGGAGATCAGTCTCACATGGTATAAGCAGAATCAAACTTTTGAATGAGCCCCATGTAGTACATCTAGTGGAGGTGGAGGTAAAAGGGGTGGAGATATTTTATGGCTCTGCACAGCTCAGATCCTTGGGTGAAAGAAAATCAAACTACAAGAATTCTAACCTTGACCCCAAATATGTATTTTGGAAGATTTACCCACAATCCTCTTTTTCTGCGTAAAGTCAGAAATGTTGGTTTGTCAATACACTGTATATGCAGTCTTTGACTTACAACTATTTTAGTGATCATTCAAACTTATAACGGCACTGAAAAAAGTGACCTATGATCATTTTTCACACTTACAGCCACTGCTGCGTCCATGAGATCATGATTCAGATGCTTGGCACCCGACTCATATTTATGACGGTTGCAGTGGCCCGGGGTCACATGATCACCTTTTGCGACCTTCTAACAAGCAAAAGTCAATGGGGGATAGCCAAATTCACTCAATAACCGTGTTACTAACTTAATAACTGCAGTGATTTATTTAACAACTGTGATAGGAAAGATTGTAAAATGGAACAAAATTCATTTAACAACTGACTCACTTAGCAACAGAAATTTTAGAATCAATTGTAGTCGTAAGTCAAGGACTACCTGTATTGTCTTCTACATATCACCTACAAAATTTTCATTAACATTGGTTAACATTCACTATTATGTTGCTTATTAAATCTATTATCTTAAATAGATTTCCACGTTATTTAAAATTGCAATCGTCAGTATATTCATTTGGAAAGAAAAAAATCTATCTGTAGCATTTGCTTCCTAGAAAATGTACAGGATTGCTTGAATCTCAGTGACGTACTCACCTGTAGACGCTCTTTCCTTTCTGTCTGAAGAAATTGGCGATTTACCGTTGGTTTTTGTTAACAGTGATGCACGGTGTTTCTGTTTTATAATTTTAGCCTCCTGAATGGTTTTTTCTTTAAAAGAAGACGCTATGCTCCCGGATAAACTGAGTGTGCTTAAAAAGAAAGGAATAAAGAGGAAAATACTATGTACTATTTATATTGGTACTGCTGGAAAACAAATCAATTAACGGTTCCACTTATAAAAAGTAGAAATAAAAAGGGAGAAAATACAGATGGCATTCTGAATTGTCTCTCAAGATCTATCCATCTTCTTGACTGTGGAAAGCAAACCCCCTCCCCCCAAACTGGCCCATCACCTCTCATCCAAATGTGGGACTCTGGGCCTCTGTAGCTGCTTGATCCTTTCGTTGCTGTGGAGAATATAATCTCAGCTGGGAATTCCCATTTTATTTTATTTTAATTTTTCAGTTTGACTCAGAGGTGTAACAACCTTATGAAAGAGCTGCCATAAGGTTGATTTCTAGTTAAAAGGTAAAGGTAAAGGTTCCCCCGCACGTGCATGCTAGTCGTTTCCAACTCTAGGGGCCGGTGCTCATCTCCGTTTCAAAGCCGAAGAGCCAGCGCTTGCCCGAGGACGTCTCCGTGGTCATGTGGCCAGCATGACTAGAAGCCAAAGGCGCACGGAACGCTGTTACCTTCCCACCGTAGTGTTCCCTATTTTTCTACTTGCATTTTTACGTGCTTTCGAACTGCTATGTTGGCAGAAGCTGGGACGAGTAACAGGCGCTCACTCTGTTACGCGGCACTTGGGATTCGACCCGCCAAACTGCCGACCATCTGATCGACAAGCTCAGTGTCCTAACCCACTGAGCCACCACGTCCTTTTGATTTCTAGTTACTGCCACACTATTCTCATCTTTTGGTTTGATGAATGACACCACAGGTGAATATGTACCTGGCTTTAAACAGAGAGAAAGGGAGGGAGGGAGGGGGAGAGAGAGACCCGCATATATTTCCCACCTTATCTTCCTCTGCAGAAGATCATGGCAAACAAGACCCTTTGGATTGGATCATGTTTTCAGCCATCTTTGTTTTGTTTTTGGGAGTTTAATGTTATTGTAATTGGAGGAACCTGATATTTAAAACAAAGGAAAGTATGCCTTTGGCGGGAGGGAGGGAGTAAAAGCACATTGTAGTTAACAAATTGGTCTATTTAACAAAGAGGAAGAAAGAAGGGGGAATACCAGCCTCATCTCTTCTCCACTCCATATCAGTCTTTTTTAAAAAGATGTTTTATTTTTAAAAATTACAATCTTCAGCACTTAGTAAACAATGTGTTGTCTAGGTTCACATATTTGACATTAACTTCTTCAATATGAATCTGTTCAGTATTGCACAATCCAGTATTTTTTCCCTGATCCTCCTTTCCCCATATTTTTTTCCATTTTCCCCTCATTACAATTACCGTATTTTCCGGCGTATAAGACGACTGGGCGTATAAGACGACCCCCTACATTTCCTGTTAAATTATAGGGTTTGGGCTATACTCGCCATATAAGACTACCCATCTTCCAACGCACACCAAATAAAAATTAAAAAATATCAGATTTGATTTTAATATGGTAATTTTAATTCAAATGCTTATGACATGCAGGTACTTAGTAGGAAAACTGTCACTTATAAACATAAGGCTGTTTGTCATCAAACATGTAAACATAAAACAGTGCAAGTGGATTAAACTTAATAATAATAATAATAATAATAATAATAATAATAATAATAATAATGATGATGATGATGATGATGATGATGATGATGATGATGATGTTGGAAGGGACCTTGGAGGTCATCTAGTCCAACCCCCTAAGGCAGGAAACCCTATACCATTTCAGACAAATGGCTGTCCAGTCTCTTCTTAAAAACTTCCAGTGTTGGAGCATTCACCACTTTTGGAGGCAGGTTGTTCTACTGGTTAATTGTTCTAACTGTCAGGAAGTTTCTCCTTAGTTCTAGGTTGCTTCTCTCCTTGACTAGTTTCCATCCATTGCTTCTTGTCCTGCTTTCAGGTGCTTTGGAGAATAGCTTGGCTCCCTCTTCTTTGTGGCAGCCCCTGAGATATTGGATCACTGCTATCATGTCACCCCTCACCCTTCTCTTGGTTAAACTACACATACCCAATTCCAGCAACCGTTTCCTATTTTCCTAATTCACTTTTTCACTTTTCCTAATTCACTCTAAAGCTTTCCCTGCGCAGAGCCTTAAGTAACACCAGCTGCCTACAATTAGTGCAGGTTCGCATCCCACCAGGCTCAAGGTTGACTCAGCCTTCCATCCTTCCGAGGACTCAGATTGTTGGGAGCAATAAGCTGACTTTGTAATAATGCTGCTTGTGGGGGGGGGTGAAAGCTCTAATAAGCAGGCATATACATAGAATGAAGGCTATTGCTAAGCACATTGATTTGTGCTTTAAATTGTAAGCCGCCCTGAGTCTTCGGAGAAGGGCGGGATATAAATGGGATTTTAAAAAAAAGACCAAATGGGAGATCCGCTCCAGGTTTTCCAGCCAGCCCGCCCAGTTCCTGAGTCAAATGTGTCCTTAGAACTAAGCAGCTGCTCTGGCTGCGGCATTCCCCACCTGCCTTTCAAGTTGGGATAGACTACAGTTGCTCTTCAAATTTAGAAGGAAAGAAGCCCAGACCCCAGCCTGTAAAAAATCACAGACTGCAGCTTCTTCTCCAATTGGTCCCGCTTTCCCTGCGCAGACTAAATGGGAGATCCGCTCCAGGTTTTCCAGCCAGCCCTGTCCCTAAAGTTTCAGCACCCAGCGTATAAGACGACCCCTGACTTTTGAGAAGATTTTCATGGGTTAAAAAGTCATCTTATACGCCAGAAACTATGGTATAATTTTTTATACTATTGGTGTATACAGTTAAATATAAACATCTTCATCATATTTTACTGTCATACAAATAACAGTAATATCAATTCATAAATCAATATCCTGTTTTTCGTGCTCTTGTTAAGGTTTGATGTCCTATCGATATTTGAAATATCTTTTGTCAGTTATGATTTTCTCAATGTTAATTATATTTTTATAGCTAAAAGTTTTATTCATAGCAATCCTCCTCTTATTTTCATATTTCCCATATCAAAAAAAAGAAATAAAAAATGCTATTTTAATTCTAAATCATATCTTTCATTACAGAAATCTAATTGTATCTAAGAGTCAACCATTCTTTTAATCTTATTCAAACAAGTATTTAAACATATAATGCCCCCTCTAAAAGGTCAAATCTTCTGTTTTTTAAATCTCTCGCTTTCTTTCTTTACCAAGTAGCTTTCCACACCAGGGCAATTAAATTACCCAGGAATTTTCTTTCTATTTTTGTGAAATTTGCTTGGCATGAGGAAGACAATTGAGGTAGGTTTTTTGGGGGAGAGAATTCTGCCCATTTATATTCCTTAAGCAACTCCGTTTCCTTCTCCTCAATTTCTCTTTTCGTTCCTTGTCTCCCAAGTTGTGACATTTCCCTTAACAACTCTATATTCCATTTTTTAAAATCTTCTTCCTTGCCATCAGATGTATTTTGCAGACTTAAGGGGTAAAAGGTCTTTTGGATTTTCATTGTTATGGCTAGATATTGCAGAATTTTGTTTGTATATGGTGGTATATATTTCCCTTCTTTTATCTCTTCTGTCTCTAAATCCATTTCCTCTGCTTCGTCTTCTGATTTCTGGTTTCTTTATTTTTTGTATTCATTGCCTGGGAGCTTTCCAGTTGTAGATTTAATTTGGAGATTTGCTCATTTATATTATCTAAATTGTTTTTAGTCTCATTATGGTTTCTTTTTATGTCCTCTTTATATGCAACAATTGTTTGGTGAATTAGTTGTAGCATAGAGTATATTTCCTTCTGAAAGGTGTTTGTTTTTTCTTGAGGCATTGTTCCTGGAGATTCTCTAGTATCACCAGTCTCAGTAAGAGTAAATCAAAGTTTCACCAGTCTTAGTAAATCAAAGTTTCATCTACTTTTCTGGTCTTTATGTGTAGCCTTTATAATCCAGAGTATAGGTCCAGACCCGAAAGCAATATTTTATAGTGATCCTTTGTCTCAGGTATCCAAAAATTGTCAGTCAGGCAAGGTTGTAATACACAATGTTCAAAGTGTTCAAAATGGTCAAAAACAGCTCAAAAGTCTCTCCCAGCCAGGCATAGTCCAAAGTCAAATTTTCCTTCTCTCCCACTAACTCTTGAGATTAAAAGTCCAAGCTCAGTAGATGTTTATAGTCCAAGGTTAGGGTGATAAGTATGCCAAAATATTTTCCTTTATTGCCAGCGGTTCTCCCAAACTAGGAGTCACCAAGCAGCCAGGAAGCAAGTTATAGTGCTGTACACAAATCCACCACTAGATGTCATTCAAAGTTTATTTTTCACTATTTCACCTCAATGTTTTTTTTCCAAAAAGAAAATCTTAACAATTATCTCAGTTGTCAAATTTATCAAAACTGTACCTTTATGTTACTTCCACTTCAGTATTATTTCTGTCCCCCATAAAATTAAAATGCTGCTTCCATTCACATTTGGAGGTTTTTAGGTTCTTGGGAGCCTTTCCCAGGAAATTCAGTTGTAAAATAGTAAAGAAAGGATCAATATTCTCATCCAGTTCCAAACATGCTGTTTACGATTGTGCTAATTGGTGGTTTTCTTCTTCCATTGTCAGCAGCTAATGGCTGGCCACAGAAATGTAGCCAGTCTTTCCCCTTACAGTTTGGAGGGTTTTCCTCAGATCAAACAAAAATACCGCCATCTCTTCATGATCAACGAGGTACCCCTCCTCTTTATCGATGGGAACTACATCAGCTCTCTTCCAGTCCTCTGGTAGTTCCCCAGTGCTCCAGGATCTTTGAAAAATATAGTTCAGTGGTTCTGAGATCACATCTGCCAGTTCCTTGAGAACCTTGGGGTGTAATCCATCTGGTCCTGGTGATTTGAACTCGTCTAGGCTGGACAGGTGTTCACTTACCATTTTTTTGCCTCTTAACTTGTGTTTCTATTCTGTTTTTTATGGCACTGGTTTTGGTAGGTTGGACTGTTTTTCCCTTTGTGTAAAGACAGATGCAAAAAACGAGTTAAATAGTTCTGCTTTCTCCCTATTGTCACCTTCTTGCCACTTTCACCCACTAATGGACCAATCATTTCCTTAACTTTTTTCTTGTTTTTTATATGTTGAAAGAAGCATTTTTTTTGTTATTTTTGACTTTGGTTGCAAGCCTTAGTTCATTTTGAGCCTTAGCTTTCCTCACTTCATCTTTGCAGGCACGGGCTATTTGCTGATATTCTGACTTAGTTATGTGCCCCTCTTTCCAATTCTTATACTTGTCCTTTTTATCTTTCAATTTATCAGAGAGTTCTTTATGCAGCCATGCTGGTTTCTTTTGAGAGCTGTTATTTTTCTTCTTTGTTGGTATTGTACTAGACTGGGCCTTTATTATCTCACTTTTCAAAATTTCCCAAGCTTCTTGAGTTGTTTTCCCCTTTAGGATTCTCATCCATGGAATTCTTCCCTTGGTCTCTCTAAGTTTATTGAAATTAGCTCTTTTAAAGTCCAAGACTCTAGTTTGGCTGTGTTCTATTGCTTGTGCCTCCAGAATGTTGAATTCCAATATTGCATGATCACTTCCCCCCAAGGTTCCTGTGGCTTCGACATTTTCTATCATTTCATCTCTGTTTGTGAGAATTAAATCCAATATGGCTAATCCCCTTGTTCCCTTCTCTACTTTTTGGGAGAGAAAGTTGTCTGCTAGGTTTGTCAGGAATCTGTTTGATCTTCCACTTGGTGCAGTTTGTCTCCCAGTTGATATCAGGGTAATTAAAGTCCCCCATTACTATTGTGATGTGCTTCTTACATACCTTAGTTAGCTGACTAGCAAAAAGTTCATCTATTTCCTCTGCTTGGTTGGGCGGCCTATAGTATACACCTATGGCAATGTCATTTTCCCCCCTTTTATATTGACCCAAATGCATTCAAGTTTACAGTTTTCGTCATTGTTCTGCTCTATTTCTGTAGATAAAGTTATTTCTTATATAGAGAGCAACTCCACCTCCTCTTTTCTTTAGTCTGTTTCTTTTAAATAGTTTAAATCCCTCTAGCTGTGTGTTCCATTTGTAGGTTTCGTCCCACCATGTTTCCGTAATGGCAACAATATCATATCCGCCCTCATTCACCCTGTTTACTGTTCATACTCTGTGCATTAGTGTATAGACATTTGAGTCCTTTATGACTGACCCTGTGTTTACTTGCTGCATAACTTGTGTGGTGCCTGGCTTCCCCTATTTTCTTAGATTGCAGGGGACAGTGATGTTCTGTATCAATTAACTCACTGTCCCCATTGTTTAGTTTAAATGTTCCTCCAGAAAAGCTGTGATTTTATTGCCAAGTAACTCAGACCCTTTCTTGGATGGATGCAGACCATCTCTTATATACATTTTTTCATTGGACCAGCTACAGACATCGTGACTAATATAACCAAAGCCTTCTCCTTTACACCACTCCTTTAGCCACATATTAAATTCTGCTATACGCTGGCCTTTTCCATTTTGCTCCTTATACACTGGTAAAACCTCTGAAAAAGTAAGCCTACAGCCTATTCTGCTAAGTTCCTGCCCCAAGCTCTGGAAATCATTCTGCACAGAGTACATCTTTTTGGGACAGATCGTTAGTGCCAAGATGTACAATAGCCTCCACATCACAGTCCTTGCTGGCATTCTTGATTATTTTAGAAATATGCTTCTTGTCCCTACTGGCAGTAGCACCTGGAAGACACCTGACCTCTTTCAAAACCTCTGTGTCCTTTCCTAAATTTACATCCCTTATAATTGAATCACAAACCAGAAGGTGGCTTCTCTTTTTGGATGCCTTTCTGTTCTTGCATGACTGGTGTGTAATACCAGATTCACACTTCTCCCTGTCGAAAACAAGTTTTTCATCTTGGACCACGATCCCCTGCTTATTTGAGTTATTATCACAGATACCTTCACCTGTCTCCTTAATGTCCCTATTAAGGTCAGAAAGGGCACTGTATCTGTTGTACAGAGACACAGCAAAAGCTTTGGGTTTATGGTTCACAGATCTCACCCTGCCAGATCCCACGGTTGTCCACACTGCCCTTCTCCTGCAGGATCTTTATGGTAGAGGGGGCTGATAGCACGGAGGCTCAATAGGGTAGAAGGGCTGAACTGGACACCTAATTTCTGCCTGAAGAGCACAGATTACAGATCCTAGATAAATAATCTGTCCTTGTAGATGAGTGATTTGTTTACAGATAGGACAGTTTCCAAGTTTGAAAAGGGTACTGCGAAAGACAGCTGCAAAACAAGTGTTGCACTGAACTAAGCCAGACATGCTGAGATACAACAAATCTCAGATGCACTTGCCCTGAATGTACCGCTGCTGTTTTTGATTTTTAGTTATATAATTTGCGCACCGTTAGGTGCGCGGGCCGCTACTTTTTTGGTGCAGCCCTTCCAAAACTTACAGGATGTAGCACTTCCCAGCAGCTCTGAACAGTTGAAATTCTGCTGAAAAGCGATGGAGATCCAATCACTTCCCCCAAGCTCTTGCAAATAGAAACAAAAATTTATAGGTAAGAGGGCTTACCCTGCTAGTTAAAAGCCCTCTGCATGTCTTCAAGGATTAAGTATTTTGTGCAACCTTGCTGATGCAAATTGTATAATTTGGGATGGGTACTCTTCATTGAACTGGTTATTATAATTAATATTTAGTAATTATTATTGAAATGATAGGGTAGGTTGACATACAGAGAAGACCTTAAACATTCCAGAATGCAAGGCATGAAATAATTCAAATTTGAAGGAGGACAGATTCTGACTGAATGTTAGGGGGGAGGGGGGGACTGACCTTATTGGTAAAAGCAGTTCTATGGTGGGGCCAATAATTGGGAGGGGCTCTCCACTGGCTGGAGAGGTTTGTTTTTTTAAAAAAAAAGCTGGACAGCCTTTTGGCTGGAATGATTTACTTCCAACTCTTGGTTTTAGTTCTTGCACATGAGAACTAGATTTTGTAAGAAAGACATACATAGGAGCATTTAGCATTTATGGGACACAGTAAGAAGAGAGCAACAAAATAAGACAGCAGAAATGCAGTGGAACAGGTAACTACGTTATAATTTTTCTTTGTATGGTCTAACTTGCTCAGAGCTGTAGATTATAATGAAATGCTTCTTTCTCTCACGGAAACGTTGCCAAGTCTTGCAGCTGTTGCAAAACCCACAGCAGAGTCTGCAGGACAGCCTATTAGTTAAAAAAAACTATTTGTGAAATAAACATTTGCTAAACTTACGCCAAGAGTTGATGACTGTCCAACTGCCTGTATAAGGCCATATGGAAGATTGCCCCACAAGGGCTGTACCATGCTGCATGTTCCTAACAATATTGTGGTGCTTTGAGAACCTCAGTGAAAGCCGAGCCAATTAACTACAGATGTAAATCAGCTCAGTTTTTGATCCCAAGGAAACACGAGAATATATTTGCAGTACCTGCTCCAGGATGCAGGGCAAGGCACTTATTTCTGGTAGGAATTCTTACCTAATCCCTACTCCCTATTCCTGGGACTTCCCTGTCACTCCTAGTCCTCTCCCATCCTTCTTCACTGTCCTTATGTCCGTCCAAGCTTGCTTTTCTTTCCCAGCCAAGGGAATGTTGGAAAGAAATGATATGAAGAGGCCCAGATTTCTCCCTCCCTCTGCCTATCTGTCTTTGAAAACCAACCACAACTGGATAAAATGTGGCATGGGGAGAGAACTTGAGAAAAAGGAAGCTTGTGTTGAAAATGGACCTAATCTGGCTAGAGCAGGTATGTCAAACTCACAACGTCACGTGACGTCGCGCGACGTATCGGAACTTTTTCCCATTGCCGAAAATGGGATGGGTGCAGTTTCTCCGTGACACTCCGGCCTGCGGACCGGCAGTTTGACACCCCTGGGCTAGAGGTTATGAGGAGACAAAATCCTGAAAAAAAAATTCAGCCACATGAGAGGGGAAAACAGGCCATAGCACAGGATTTCACTTGCTCTTCTAAGTCCCATTCTGCTTCTCTTCCCAATCAGGTAACCTAGCACAGAGCTATTTTCAAGAGACTAGAAATAATTCTAGAAGCCATCTAAATCTTCCTGCTTTCCCAGATTTTTTTTCTTTGCCATGAAACACAAATGCAGCAAAGTGAGATGGCTAGCAACAATTTGTTTGAGATGGTATAGGGTTTCCTGCCAGAGCAAAGGGTTGGACTAGAAGACCTCCAAGGTCCCTTCCAACTCTGTTGTTCTGTTATGCTGCTTAAGCCAGCAACATTATGGACAGCTGTTGTGAGAAAGTGAATCTGATTAGGACGAAATGGCCCCAATCCAAATACATTTGGTGGTAGTAAAAAACCTGTAGACAATGTTCCAGTGCAGGCCTCTTTCCCACCCTCAGCCTTAGTTTTAGAAATCAAACTCTAATTTCTTGTAGTTAAATAGTCCTTTCAATTCTTAAATTAAAAAGAACCAGAACAATTTGAAAAGTGAGTGAAATTTAGTTAGAATAGAAATGGTGCCTGTGTCTCATTATCTGCATTTAACGATAGACATGAATAGAAGAAAACAGGCCATAGATGGCTTCATTTATATTAGGAACCGGAAATAAATCCAATGATAACAAAAATAGTTAAGTGTTCAGATTAAAACATAGAACGGATGAACTTTGTGGCTGCAAAGTTTAAAGGTATTGCAAAGTTCTTTGGAAACAGGTGGTCATCTACTAATTGCAGACAAAGGAACATGTGGGACGCAGCAATATCTGTGTTATAACCCCATTAAGATATTTGCTGGAACCCAAAGAAAAAAGAGGACAGAGATCTGACTGCTCTGCATCCTCCATACCTGCCACCCTCCCCCCAGGTATTCTGAGTGCCACCAAGGTATGTACTATATTCCTGGAAATAAGTGTGCAAATCAGATGCTATAGGCTGGCTCAATAACATCTGTCAATGCTCAGCCTTCAAGCTAGCTTCACACTGGTGGAGAGGAAAAGTCAGAAAATAAGATCCTTCCCTATTTAACTTGTTCTTATCACCTGAATAATAATGATTTGAATATTCATGACAAATCCAATATCTCAGGGGCTGCCACAAAGAGGAGGGAGTCACGCTATTCCCCAAAGCGCCTGCAGGCAGGACAAGAAGCTAATCAAAGAGAGAAGCAACCTAGAACTAAGGAGAAACTTCCTGACAGTTAGAACAATTAACCAGTAGAACAACCTGCCTCCAGAAGCTGTGAATGCTCCAACACTGGAAGTTTTTAAGAAGAGACTGGACAGCCATTTGTCTGAAATGGTATAGGCTTTCCTGCCTGATCAGGGGGTTGGACTAGATGACCTCCAAAGGTCCCTTCCAACTTTATTATTATTATTTATTAAGTAAAGTTTTATTATCATAAAAGAGAGGCATGTTATTGTTCTATTGCATTTTTTTATTTTATGATGAAATTTCAAATATTTTTCTTACTTCTCTTTTCAATTTGTAATATTTAATTCTAAATATCCAGCTTTTGCTAAGAATTTAACATGAAAATACTCCAGGTATGACAAAACAAATCCTATAATCTAGCAACTATCTTGAGGAGGTTAATGCAGGATAGACTAGCTCAGATAATTCTTGAGAACACAATTTGTGAACAGAAATGTATAGACCAGCCTTCTCCAACCTGATCTCTTTCCTGTATGTAAAAACTACAACTTCCATAAGCTCATACTCAGCACAGCACAGCAGACTTGGAGACTCCCTCAAATCTACTAGACATGTGTGTGAATGCTGGAAAACACTCAAAGGGGTTGTGAACTTGTAGAAAGTAAGGCACATGACCTTGAGAGACATGGGCCAAATCATTTAACAAAGCTACAAGGAAAAAAACATGCCTTAAGTCCAAAACAAGAGAAAGAATGCAATTCTTTTAATTCACATGAGAATTGGGGTGGTAGTGATGGTAAAACACTGTATGTGCAAGACTGATGTCAATCCCACTATGTAAAGCAAACCAATAAATCAATTCCACATCAAGCTAACACTACATTTAAAAATAGTAACAGAATCATGCCTATCTCTGTCAAGCTCATTTTCCTTACTCTACAGAAACAGCCACTCAAAGTCTCTGCATGCCTGTGGCTCTCAGGAAAAGCTCCAGAACAGAACATTTGGGAGTGTAGCCTAATCAACTACACAAATGATGATTTCTAGCAATAAGAGTTAGTGAAAATGTCACACATTTGCAGGCACTGGTAAACAAACAGCATCTATCAACACCAGCTTAATTTAATGGTTAAGGCAGACTAGAAAGCAGGAGACAATGAGTTCTGGTTTCCTTATTCTAAAAGAGACCACCAAAAAAAATAATATGCATTCTTGGAATGCATACTCCATTTTATAGATGTGAGGTATAAATACATATGACAGGTTAAATCAACTCACACTAACCCTCCTCTGATTTCTAGCTATACCAGTCATTTGATAATGGCTAATAATGATATAGCTAGTCTCTGTAAAAACATCATTAATGGCTTAAGAGCTATTGAATTATTTTAGACAGGAGTTAGTTTTCAGCACTCAGCTCAGAGTAACTATGGAAGAAAATCTCTTTGCAGCAATGAAGAAATATTTCTACACTGATTGGCTTAGTATCTTTTGCAATGCAAGTGTGATAAAAGAAGTTGTTTCCTTTGGCAACAAATCTTATTACTGTCAGATTTTCAGAAATGTCAAACTCACATCATTGTTTGCCAAGGAATATTTTAAGTCTATTTCCTTGGCAACATACAACATGTCTACAAAAATGGGATAATAGGCTTGTAGTACTTTTATTATAGTTATCATTAACTGTTAACATGTAAGATTGGGTTGTTATCCTGTTTGGGAAATAAAAGTGAAAAAAATAGATACATTAGGAAAAATGCAAATATGTGACTAAGAAACATATATTTGATCTACACAGTAGGAAATTAAGCTGTGTGTAAAATAAGAAATTTAGTAAATCAAGAAATCTTAAAACAGCAACATGCCTCAATATTTCCTCAAAAAATTTAAAAATAATGTTAGCACCTTGCAATAATCTATTTCCAGAAGTTCATGATCCCCCAATCTCTTTTATTTCCAAATGAGAGATATAATCTGCTTACAGAGATGTGAAATGATTTTAACAATTTTCCCACAATCTCAAAAATAATTGATGGAAATTTCCAGAGTGAAGGCAAATCAAGTTAAAGGGAAATAGGTAGAACAGCTGTTACAAGAGTCTGTAGAAGCTGTTCTTTCTGTTTTAGCTCAGACCTTTATTTACTGTGTTCTGTGTGTGCTACATTTTATTAATTTTATGTATTGAAAGTTATGAAAATGACAACACTACCATATATAAAAAACATCTCAGAAATATTCAACAGATTATTACAACTAAAACCCTTCAAAACATCTTAAGCAACCCAAAGGATCCAGTAGTTCAAAAAAAACCAAAACCCAACCCCAGAAATCATCTATAATACGAAGAACGACTACGGGACTTGGGTTTGGCTAGTCTAAAGAAAAGAAGAAATAGGGGAGACATGATAGCAGTGTTCCAATATCTGAGGGGCTGCCACAAGGCAGAGGGGGTCACGTTATTCACCAAAGTACCAGAGGGAAGGACAAGAAACAATGGATGGAAACTGATCAAGGAGAGAAGCAACCTGGAATTAAGGAGAAACTTCCTGACAGTGAGGACAATCAACCAGTGGAACAGCTTACCCCCAGAAATCGTGGGTGCTCCATCACTGGAGGTTTTTAAGAAGAGACTAGACACTCACCTGTCTGTGATGGTATAGGTTCTCCTGCTTGAGCAAGGGGCTGGACTAGAAGACCTCCAAGGTCCCTTCCAGCTCTATTCTATTCTATTCTATTCTATTCTATTCTATTCTATTCTATTCTATTCTATTCTATTCTATTCTATTCTATTCGATTGTAATAGCCACTATATCGGCAGAAGACTAGCAGAGTGCATCCATGAACATCAATCAGAGGATATGATAAACACTCAATGTCACAGCATTAATTTCAACTGAGAAACATGACCATCCTAAACCAAGTCATATTTAAAAAAAACACTAGGGAATTCCTGGAAGCTTGGCATTTGGGCAAATACACATTTACACACCATTCAAAAAAAAACAACAACACCCCACAATAAGACAGGTAAGAAGGAAACAAAACCAATACAGAACACATTCTCCCTAACAACCTACTGTACATTCAGGTAACATAGTTAATGGGAAATTTCCAAAAGTGATTAGAAAGTGAGGCTTGCAAATGTATTGCCCTTTAAAAAGATTCCACTGGGGTTGAAAGTAAAATAGCTAATCCCTTCATCTCCAGTGCTCAAACCTGGGGAAGAGCCCTGTCCTGTGATCTCCTCACAAGGAGCAGCCCTCCCGAGGACACGTGGGCTATTGTCCCTCCTCTTATCTGGACAGGTTCTGAAGAACCAGTGAACCCAGGCACTACTTTGGTAAACTACTTTGGTCTTTGTTGCAGTCATCGACTCCACTTTCTACAGATGTCTTTACACAGCCATGCCTCCCCCTGAAGCCCCATTATTACATCTGGGCTGCTTATTAATGTATTATGGGTTTTTTATTTTAATCTTTGTATTATTTCTTTTTGTTTTCATAATTCTGGAATCTGTCCATAATCCGACCATCAGGCAAATTAAAAAAAACAATAAATACATACAAAGTCGATAATTCTGCCAGGCAAGTGCCAAATAAATGCCAAATTACATGTACCTAAAACTTTTTGCATGGAAATGAGTGGCTTTTCAGGATAGCAGACAACAAATTGAGAGAAAATGTCAAGATTAATTACATTTATATAGCTGTTCATCTCCCATAAGGGTGGCACACACAATAAAACAATCCAAATAGATAGGCACCAATTGAAAATACAACCAAAACTAATTTAAAAGATAAAAAAAATGGCAAAAAAGCACCCGAAACAAAGAGGTAACTATTATGTAACCATCTTAGCAGGCTCCTGCCTATCATGGGATTCAGGCCAGTTAACAAAACCATATCTTGAGGGTCTTCTGGAAAGCCAACAAGTTGGTCCCAGACTCACCTCAGAGGAACAGTTTTCCAAAGTGAGGAGCCACAGCAGAAAAAGCTTTCATCCTAGATCCCAACCAACAAAACTCCCTGGCTAACAGGACTCATAACATGCCAGTTCTGCCAGAATGATTGAGATGGGTAGATATATATCTGGGGAGAGGCAGAGCAGAAATAACTTGGTCCCATGCCATGTATGGCTTTAAAGATTGCAGCCTGACTTGGATCTGGAAGCACACTGACAACCAACGCAGCTTGTGGAGCAAAGGTGTAATGTGTACAATTCTTGGAGAACAGCACAGTAACTTGCACACCACTGCATTCTGCACCAGCCGAAGCTTCCAGATGCTCTTAAATGGCAGGCTGCTAACTGGCACAAGGAGGGCTCCTGTTGAAAAAATGACCTTGAAGCAAATTGTTTGCCTTATTCTGGAATACAGAAAATTATCAACTAAAGGGGTTGGGGGCAGAGATGAGGCTGGAATAGGTGAACAATGAAAGAGTGAAATGCAGAAGCAAGAGGGGGAGAAAAAAAATCAAAGTAAGAACCTAAGCAGTTAGATGTGAGGAAGAATTGACTTAGTTAGCCCTTTTTGCAGCTATAGTAAGTATCACCTGCTTTGCAAAACTGAGAAGTGTAAAAGTATCATAAATAATATGCAAGCCATTGAAACTTTATCTTGTTTTACTACTGCTAAACAGATATAGGAGCGTATGTATGTATGTGTGTGTATGTATATTATACACACACACACACACACACACACACATATATATACATACACACACAATCTCATAACAGATTCAGATGTTGTTAGACAGTACATAAATTGGTGTAGAAAGGACAGCAAAAAAAAATGTATGCAATAGAGTCCCAGGTTCATTCTAACTGTAGTGACAGCATAGTATTAAGGCACTGAAACAAGCCAAAGTTTCTACAATGTGATGGGAAAATAAGGGTGAATAAAATAGTTTGTGAATATCAAAGGTTTCCAAACTGAAAGTTGGTTGGAACACCCAAATCCGTCTGCTGTATGATGTCAAAGAAAGATTTCACCTTTAGCTCTCTCTAAACTGACCAGCTGCAGAGATTAGATAAAAAGGCAGTCATATGTCACCAACACTCACACTGTTATTTGTCTGCAGACATTCAAAAGGTGTCATGCTAAGATACCTCCTTCATGAAGCATGACTATAGCATCAGAAGTGGAAGAAAAGAGCCATTTTTAATTTTATTGATAAATGCAGAATAATTCTGCGTCACAATCAATCAGAAGATATTCTGATATTTGCACATCCTGCAGACTTACCTCAGTGAACGGTTCAATTCATCAGATTTTACAGGAGGCGGTGAAAAACTAAATTTCGGAGAGTATTTTTGATCACTAGCCTTGGATTCATTTTCCATGCGCTTGCCCACAGCTGAAGTAGGAAGACCAGTAATATATTGTAAGAGGCTGATGATGGATTAGTAAATTTACAGAGCGTAATACAAATCATGCCTTTTCATGAATAAATATCAGTATGCTGAATGGGATATTCTCCCAAGTTAAGTTGGAGTAAGATTTGAATACCAATAATTGAGTAGCATTTTTTAAAATATAGAAAACTTCTAAGAAGGTTGTAGTACAAAATGGCATAATTTCAATCCAAGATTAAAAGTATACTCCTTGCTTTAAAATATTTGGAATAAATCAAAGTCAAGAACACAGTTTCTGTATGTATAATCAGATATATGATACTAATAGATGGTAATCAGCCACTTCCATTTTATTAAAAAAAAACTAAAAATAGCCAAAAAGTCATAATACAGCCAAATCTTAAAGGTTCTCTGTGTTCTATCAGGCTTTGTAAGATTCCAGATATTCTTTTTTTTTCAGTTGTATTTTTTGGCATCTGTGACATTGCATAAAGAGAAGTGTTATGCAAGAAAAAAAGCAGAGGAATCATCAGAAAACTATGGGGTTGCAAAAAGAATTAATATATTTGACTTTAGCATGCAGAGTTGGTATAGTATGTCCTGTATGCTCTGAAGCAATTTCACTTCAAATTCGAAATTTTGCACAGCCCTGTCCCATAACTGAACTAGTGTATCTTTCTAACTTGTCCTCTTGAATTATAAGTGTGATAAATTAATCTGGTTAAAAGACTTGTGATTTCTCTCGTGAAAAAAGTGCAATCAAAAGAGAAAAAACAATAAAGACACAGCACCTCAAAGAATTGTAAAATGGGTCCCAAACATTGGGAAACACTCAACAAAAGCTGAAAATCTGTCAGTGAAATTCACCTCTTTTCTGGACTACTCATGGCTCATGGCATCCAGAAGGTTCCTGAGAGGCTGTTGAGTGGAACTAAGTAACATGAGCAACTGTTGTTAAGGTTCTTCTATCTTCACTGGATCTTGTTAGGGGCTGCCTGCACTGAAACCCAAAATAGAGTTCCTGATCTAATTCAAAGGGCTGTTTTTAACTTTAAGTTCCTTTATGGATTTGAAAAGAAGGCTCTCTCATATTATGCCTTTTAAATAAAAACACCATCTACTGAGAATCATTTTGGAATTTTGCCTGAAATTCACTGACAAGAGTTTCATGGACAGAGTCCACTGTTTCATGGACATAGCCTAGTTTTCCTGGGCCTATCTTGGAAGGAAGGATGCCCTCTCCTTGCAGCTCTAGCACATTCTCAAAATCTTCTCGAGATTTTCAAATTTCCAAAGCAAATTTTCCTAGGAAAGGCGAGGACAAAAATCCCCTCACATGATTCAGGATTTCAGCAAATGTGTTTGCTCTGTGAACAGTTTAAATGGGAGCTATGGAATATAATAGGTGATTAGAAAAGTCTAACTTAATGTAGTATCTAAGAAGTTCATCAATTTAAGAAATATTTATCCACATCTCATGTATCACACCAAAATGATAGGACAATTCTAAGCAGGAAACAGGATACTATGCTCAGCAGAAAGGCAACGACTCAGTGGAAATTAGGTCAGGACTTGAACAAAAGCTGTGTTCTTCAAACAGCAACTGAATGGATACATTTGTCCAGTTAAAAAAGCTGAAATCTGTTTAAATAAAACACAATTTTATCAACTGTTCTCCTAATGAGTTTACTTTAAGGGAGGAAGAAAAGTGAAATTGCTTTTTTACAACATATAAGTATGCGGAATTTGAAAATAAGTGTCAGGCAGAAAAGTACTTGAATTAATTTAAGTACATCCTTTTTTAAATCAGAATGGCTTATACAAGTCAATATGAGAACAAATTTAAAAAAAACAGCCTATAATGTCATCTAATCACATAAATTTATAAGTTTGGTTAGATAGCTTTGCCAGAACCATGTTTGGACAAGAGACAAAACCCAACAGCATGTAATTAGTACATGGCAAACAAGTCTGTATAACAACTTTTGCATTAAAGCATCTTACCCAAACTAAGAAATTAATGAGATCTCATTGTAACATGGTACTTGTATTGAAACAGAATTATTTTTTGTATAGGAAAGAAATGAAAAACAGGCAAACAATTAATTGCTGCCTTTTACATTAACTGTTACCACAGGAACAGCAGACCATGAAATAAGATCACAGCTGAAGCTCCTTGTTTTCGTATATATCAAAGTACTTGTATAAATGATAACAGAGTCTTATGTTCACAGTATCATACCTGACAAAGCATCTGTCTGTTTTCGCACAAAGGGTGCTAGTGGTTTAACCTCTGTGATGCTGGGTTTGGCTTCATTACGTTCTAAGAATTCTCTCTGATACAAAACCATATTCTTGACATTACCTTGAATAGGAAAAAGCAGTACAAAGTTGCATTCACAGCTAACAGTTTGTTTACTATGTGCTTATATTATTAAGAGAAAATAAGATGGGTAAGTAAACAGGAATTATGGTGATAACTCTGATATCAGTCCAAAGACTCTACCAAGCAGGATATAGATATTGTTGTATACTTGTTGTATACTTTTAACAATTCCCTTATGTAGGACAGAATTGTCAAGATCAAAATAACCATTTTGTAAATCTTTAGTCTTTTCTTAGGAAGTCTTTAAAGAAAGCTGGATAATAGTTGATGGACATGATTTTACCTCAGTTGGTTTGGATGAAGATCTAACTAGCTTTAATAAAGTAACTATACACTTATCACTATAGGAGAATTGTGTTTATGGTGGCAAAATATCAGAAGTCTGATACCACCATTTCCAACTACAACAACTTTATTGATTAGCCCTTGGGCCATATCAAAGTGCAAAGTTCCAGCAACAAACCGTCACCAAAACTTGATAAAAGCAATCCAAAATGGAATTTGATAAAATACAATTTAAAATGGAATTAAAATAAAATACAATTTAAGATGAATAGTAATAAAATACAAATTTAAGATATAGATAAAATATGATAGCATTATATTTCGGAGTCGCCCTTGCAATCTACCCCAATCAGTCCCACATATGCAGATCTTAACCGGATCATTTTGTTTAAATACTGTGCTATGTTAAATGTTATTTTCAAATTCTGACCGGACATAAGATAAGTTATTTTGATATGGGGATCCCAATGGGTCATTCGTGTGGTATATAGACCAAGATACCTGTCTCTCACCCTCTTATACAGACAACAGTCAAATAGGATGTGAGCCAGGTCCTCTACCTCTGCCGCTCCGCAAATGCAGAGACGCTCATTGTACCATTTCCAACTAAAAAATTCCATTAAAAGTCATAACACTTATCAGTTTCTTCCAGAGTCAGAGATATATAACTGAAGACTGTAGTAAGTGTAAAAATCAAACATGTTAATTCTATTATATGGCCAGAGACTGACTCAAGAGTAGTGATGTCTTAAATATACTTACCTTCGAATTCTCCTTGTTCTGATAGTGGTACATTACTCTTTAGTTTACAAAACCTGGCTTTTGAACAAACCTTTTCCTTGACATCCCATAACCTTAATTTTATGCTGTGTTCTCTTAGCTTTATTAGAAAGTCATTGGTAATATTAATTTCAATGCTGTGGTTCCATGAAACCCATATCTGGTCATTTTCAAGCCATGGTTTTACTACCTATTTAAAAAAAACATACTACTGAAACAATACATTATCAACAATACTTTCCAGGTCACAATTAAAGAACATGCTTTTAAAGCACTAGAAAGACAAATCAGTGAAGGATTAAACTTATGTTCTCTCCCCTCTAGCCATCAGCTGAAAGTCGTAACATTATGATACGCTTATATAAAGAATCTTATTAAAAGTAATAATGGCTGAAACCTTTTAGGCTCAATCCAAATACATTCAGTGTGATTAAACTTTAAATTCAGGCAGATTTCTGTAACAGTATAAATAAACTCAATATAGACAGAAAAACATTTTATAGCAGGCCAGCGTATTAGCATATCAAGGCTATTACTAACTACTCTGGTTGACAATAGTTCTCCTATATAGTACTGGAAAATTCCTTTTAGTTGCAGAAGCCAAGGGTTGACTCTGAGACTTTACAAGTTCAAATGATGTTCTCTCTTTACTATGAAGTAGTCATCTCCCCAAAAACGAAATATAAGCTGAATACTATAAAGAAATCCCTTTTGCCTGATGTATAGGTAGTCCTCAACTTTTGACAACTGAGCCCAAAATTTCTGTTGCTAAGACAGATAATTGAGTTTTGCCCCATTTTATGACCTTTCCTAAGTGAATCATTGCAGTTAAGTTAGTTACATGGTTGTTAAGTGAATCTGACTTCCTGATCGAGTTTGCTTATCAGAAAGGTCACAAAAGGTGGATCACTGGACTCTAGGAACTGCAGCCATCATAAATACATGCCAGTTGCCAAGCATCCAAATTTCAATCATGTGACCATGGGGATGTTGTAACAGTCATAATTGTGAAAAATGGTCATGTCACTTTTTTCAGTGCCATTGTAACTCTGAATGGTCACTAAATGATCTATTGTAAGTCGAGGACTATCTGTACGATCATATAGGATTTTTTTAAAAAAGCAAATCAAAACCTGTAGTTGACTTACCATCTCAACTGGAAAAATAAAAGGTCAGATAGCAATAGCAACAGCACTAAGACTTATATACTGCTTCACAATGTTTTACAGCCCTCTCTAAGAGGTTTACAGAGTCAACATATTGCTCCCAACAATCTGGGTCCTCATTTTACTGACCTTGGAAGGCTGGAAGGCTGAATCAACCTTGAACCGGTCAGGATTAGACCAGAATTAGCCTGCAATACTGCATTCTAACTGCCGCGCCACCACAGCTCTTCATTTAGTGCTACAAAATGCTCCATGTTGATGTAAGCTTGGGATGCTCCTTACATAATGCACCTCCCTTAATGTAGGAATTCTCCCCCATATCTTAATGTTCAAGCAAGAACATACTAAGGACAATCCTTCAAGTACTGAAGCCCTCAGTCTTTTGACTGAAACACAATTGGATTACCAAACCATTTCTAAACTAAACTATTTGAAATTTAGACTGCACTCATTAGGTGTACTTATTCAACTTTAGCACCCATGGAAATATCACTAAATAAAACTACTGGATCAAAGCATACCTATTATCAAGTTGAAACCTCACAGTAGGTTTCTAGCATACCACAATGCATCAGCACAGAAAAATAAAATTTATGTCATTCATCCTGGGCTTCGTACATCATTTATTGTCATTCTTTACCCAGAATCTTATCTGCACTTACTGAAATATTCAGCGTGGATGGCTTTTTAAATCTGATTCCTTCATTGTCTTTTGGAGTCCCTGGCTGTCAAAATGACAATAGAAACAAGAAAGGAAAGGAGGAAAAAGCTATGATAAAGAAAACAGACCAATGAAAAATGTAAAATAGACTATTTCAATTCTACAGATATCAGGAGCTTCTTATCTATTAATATGCTATTAATCCTATTTTTCTAATATTTTAAATTAATATTTTAACTATTAAAATAATGTCATGTAGATTTTGTAGCACTTTAGAACCACTGATTCTAAAAAAAAAGCTTGAACAAGCTGCAAATATGTGTGTATAACACAGTAAGTCAGTTTACTGGCAAAGTTTTCAGGGCACGTAACTATAGATTGTACTAAAGGTTATAGTTAAGACCAAAAGTCATAATCCTAATAAGAAACTAGAGTTTGTATTTGGCTCACTTAGTTCAGTATGCCTTCTGAAAGTAAACTAACCACAGCCACTACCATTTTCAGGGACAAATAATGAAATGAGCATCACATTTGAACACTGTGACTTGTGTATTTCCAACTAACATTGGGACACCTATGAAAGTATAGGGTTTACCTTATGGTATCACCACATTTGTGTTATTTTTTTCATCATCACAACTAGAAGCAGACATAATTAATTCTTCTGGGCAACAACGTGAATTGTAGAAGCCACAGTTGTTATTGTTTTTTATCTGCTTTCAAAATATTGGTCAGTTTGTTGGAAAACACAGGTGGATTCCATCTCTGGATAACCAGAAAAGTACTTCAGAATATCTCCAACTACCATTCTTGGTAACTCGAGTCAGATAGACTTGAAGAGGATATGTTACAATATACCCAAAGTGGCTTATTGGAACAGTTTATAGCATCCCTTGTGTCTCAGTGCAACTCAAAACTGTAAACCTGTCTATTTTACAATCTTCTATAAAGGGAGATGATTTGCTATAAGACTATATTAATCATGTTTCTGTGGTTAAGACTAATGACATAGCTGTTCCTCTTACAAAGGGTGCCATGAACTGGGAGTGGTATCTTGCCTCTCAAACTCATCCATTAATTGTGCAAGGAAAAACAATTGTCCCTTCATTTCCTTTTTGTAAGAGACAAACATCTCTTCATCTCTCTAATATACTTTAGAAGCATATCCAAATGCTCACGCCTATGTTAGGCCAAGTGCCACTCTCTGGAGTAGGTTGGGCCCAGACTGACATTATAAAGGCCAATCTTTTGTGTTCAATGGCACATGGAAATAGACTTTGGGCAAAGATGAGGAAACTGGCCTTAGGATCATTTTGTATGGTGGAACATGCAGAGATTCTTCAATCCTCCCAACTATGGTTGCCTTCTTAAAAATGTTAGAGGTAATATGTGTAATGGGTTCAAGAAGAACAGCTACTAATATCCTAAGTATCAAAGATAAAGAAAACAATGAAACAAAAATGAATTGGTGTATATGAGAAAGCTATGTAAGTGGTATCTCTTAATCATATACAAGAATAGACTCCTTGTTAAAGCAATAGCTTAATATTTCAGGGACCCCTGTTGCCAATGCTACTGGTTTCTGCCTTCTATACCATTACAGGTAGTCCTTAACTTACAACAGTTCACTTAGTGACCGCTCGAAGATACAACAGCACTGGAAAAAGTGGCTTTTGACCCTTTTTCACACTTACGACTGTTGTAGCATCACCATGGTCATGTGATCAAAATTCACACACTCGGGAACTGATTCACATTTATGATCATTGCAATGTCCCGGGGTCATGTGATTACTTTTTACGACCTTCTGATAAGAAAAGTCAATGGGAAAACCAGATTCACTTAACCACGTTACTAATTTAACAACTGCAGTGATTCACTTAACAACTGTGGTAAGAAAAGTCATAAAATGGGGCAAAAATCATTTAACAAATGTTCCACTTAACCACAAAAATTTTGGGCTCAGTTGTGATTTTAAGTCAAGGACTATGTTCTGTACCAGCCTGCTACCGGCCTTGCAGAAAAGGCAACCCCTTTACAGACGGCAAAAGGCTGGAATACGTCTGCCAAATTTATTACACAAACAAAACATGAAACAAGATACCGGAGCTTTGAAACACTATCGGAGCGGTTGCTTTCAGCAAACCAGCCCTCCCCCAAACATTCCCTTTATAAAGAGTTCAGGGCGTGGCCTCTCTTTGCCTCCTTCCGAGAAGTCCCACAGCCTTCCTCTGCTTGCTCCTACTTGACTGCCTCCTGCGTCGGGCGTCCTTGAACAGGGCCAGCTGTGGGTCATCTTCATCCACACTGTCAGGCTCACACAGCTGGGTCTGGGTCTCCACCAGGTAGGAGGGGCCTGGCTGGGGGCTCTGCGGAGCCTCAAAGCCATCATCAGCAAGTTCTTCAACACCCCCCTCCTCCCCCTCATCTGAGTCATCCGACCCAACTGCCGAACCCACAGGCTGACCCTGAATCACAACACTATCCCGCACCACAGGGCCCTTCCCCCGGGGCTGCCAATCCGGATGCGGTCGGGATGGGAATTGTTCATGAAAAGCAGTCACCAACGCAGGGGCATGAACGGCGGTCGCGTCTTCCCAGGTGAAGTCCTCTGGTCCGTAACCTTTCCATTCAATCAGGTACTGGAAACGACCTTTCAGCCAAAGGGAATCCCTGATGCTGGCAACCTCGTACTCGGGGGTGCTGCCTCCATCACGAGGTCCTGATGGGGGAGGTTCCGCTCGGCGGAGTGGACAAGCCGGTTGCTCGGGGACCAACAGAGACCGATGAAAGACTGGGTGCACGCGCAGGGAACGTGGCAGAGTTAAGCGATAGGTGACCGGATTGATGACAGCCTCGACTGGGAACGGTCCTAAATATCGGTGATCTAACTTTCTCACCGGCCGTGTTGACAGTAGGTTCCTGGTGGACAACCAGACCCGATCCCCCACCGAGAGTGGAGGCGTATCCCGTCTTGACCGATCAGCAAACCTTTTGTAATCGGCCTTGGCCTTCTCTAACTGACGTCGCACCAATCGATGGATCGCCTGTAACTCTGCCATGAAGTCGTTCGCTGCCGGCTCCGGTGAGTCCACGGGAGAAAGGGGGAAAAACCGGGGGTGATAACCCACATTGGCCAAGAACGGTGTCATCTGTGTGGAGGTGTGCTGCGAATTGTTAAATGCAAACTCAGCTATGGCCAGATAGTCCACCCAATTGTTTTGCTGCAGATTGACGTAGCAGCGCAGATATTGTTCCAGGATAACGATGACCTTCTCGGTTCCCCTGTCAGTTTGAGGATGATGCGCGGACGAGAGACAAATCTTGATATCCAACGCATGCATCAACTCCTGCCAGAAGCGGGCTGTAAACTGGGCCCCCCTATCAGAGACGACTCTATCAGGGAGGCCATGCAGCCGAAACACCTGCTGAATGAACATACTAGTGGCGCGGGCTGACGGTAAGCCGCGACAGGGGATGAAGTGCGCCATCTTGGTCAGCATGTCCACCACCACATACACTGTCGTAAAACCAGAGGATGGGGGTAAATCCGTCAGAAAGTCCATGGACACAGCCCCCCAGGGTCTTTTGGGTGTTGGCAAGGGCTGCAGTAATCCAGGCGGGGCCCCTGTCGCTGACTTGGCCTGCCTGCATGGGATGCAGGAGGTGACATAGGACTGGACGTCGTGTCGGACTCGGGGCCACCAGAAGGTACGGGAGACCAGGTTCAGGGTCTTGAACAGGCCAAAATGCCCCGCTGCCGGGTTATCGTGACACTGGCTGAGGATGAGTCCCCTGAGTGGCCCTCCCGGAACATAGAGCCGGTCATGATAATACAAGAGTCCATCCGTGACCGTCCAAGGAGAATCTGGCCCCACCTCCTCCTTCCGCTGAGCCACCCACACCTCCTGCTGCTGTGCCTCCCGGATCCGAGCCCGTATATCAACCGGCTCCCGTACCGCAGCAAAAGACTCGACGGGGATCACTGTCCTGGGCAGAAGCTTGTCTTCCACTCGGGAATATTCGGGCTTCCTGGACAGAGCATCCGCTCTTTGATTGTGCCCGCTAGGTATGTACCGAACCCAGACGTCAAACCTCGCAAAGAAAAGAGACCACTGGATCTGGCGTTGGTTCAAATTCCGAGCGGTCTGCAGGCTTTCCAGATTCTTATGGTCCGTCCGGACCTCGATTTGATGCCGCGCTCCCTCCAGATGATGTCTCCAGGCCTCGAACGCTGCTTTGATGGCCAGCAGCTCCTTCTCCCAGATTGTATAATTGCGCTCCGAAGGGTTCAGTTTTCGTGAATGATACGCGCAAGGGAAGAGGGTACCGCTGGGCGTCGTTGCCTGGAGTAACACCGCCCCAATGGCAATGTCGGAGGCGTCTGCCTCCACGACAAACGGCCGTTGCGGGTCAGGATGCTTCAAGATGGGCTCCTTCATGAAGGCTTCCTTCAAAGTCTGGAAAGCCTGTTGTTCTGGTGCGTTCCACTGGAACCGAGTCTTCTTCTGCAGGAGCCGGGTGAGGGGGGCTGTCAAGGCAGCAAACCCAGGGATGAAAGTTTGGTAATAGTTGGCAAATCCAAGAAGTCGCTGAACATCCTTCACGCGACGCGGGGGTTGCCAACTCTGCAAAGACTCAACCTTACTCGGCTCCATGGCAATGCCCTCAGGAGAAATGCGGTGACCCAGGAAATCGATGGTCACCCGGTAGAACTGGCACTTCTCCAACTTGGCAAACAGCCGATGTTCTCGGAGTCGCTGCAGGACCTGATGGAGATGCTGATGGTGCACCTCACGCGACGGGGAGTAGATCAGGATGTCGTCCAAGTAGATCACGACGAACTGATCCAACAAATCCCGGAAAATGTCATTCATGAAATGCTGAAACACAGCGGGGGCGTTGGTCAGGCCAAACGGCATCACCGTGTACTCAAAATGTCCATAGCGAGTACCAAACGCCGTCTTCCACTCATCACCCGGCCGAACCCTGACGAGGTTGTAAGCTCCACGCAGGTCCAGTTTCGTGAAGATCTTAGCCTCCCGGAGTCGGTCCAAGAGTTCGGGGATGAGGGGCAGCGGGTAACGGTTGCGCACCGTGATGGCGTTGAGTTTTCTGTAATCGCAGCAAAGCCGTAATTCGCCCGACTTCTTTTTGACGAAGAGCACGGGTGCAGACACTGGCGAGGACGAGGGCCGGATGAAACCACGAGCCAAATTCTTCTCCAGAAAGTCCCGCAATGCAGCCAACTCGGGGTCCGACATGGAGTACAAACGCCCCACTGGGAGAGGCGCATCAGGGACTAAATCAATGGGGCAGTCATAGGGCCTGTGCGGGGGTAATTGATCCGCCTCTGTCTCGCTGAACACATCAGCAAAGTCGGACAGTTCGGGAGGCAAGGAAACCCCTGGGAAACCCTCCACCTGGCCGGCACAAATATGGCGGGAGTGGTCCACGCACTGCAAGCTTGGGAAGGTGACCAAGTTCTGTGACCAATAGATCTGTGGGTCATGCGCCCGGAGCCACGCCAGTCCCAAGACCACGGGGAAATGCAGGTCTGAGGTGATATAGAACTGGATGGCCTCCACATGGGAACTGATGGCCATACATAATGGTTGCGTGGCGGCCATAATAGGCCCAGACAGGAGCACTCGACCATCGATAGTCTCCACTAACATGGGCGGATCCACCGGGCACTGGGGAACAGCCCATTTGGCCACAAATGCTGAGTCCATAAAATTTGTGGTGGCCCCAGAGTCAATTAAGGCATGGACTAGAATCCCCTCTGGCTTGCCAGGAAGGATCAGACGTGCCTCCAATATCAGATGCCATGGAGGTCCACAGGCAGCATCGGAAAGACGTCGCTCAGTGTTGTTGTTGTGGGACGCCCGATCTATCACACCGTCTAGATTGGGCTCGAGGCGTTTCCCGACAGAAAAGTAGGGGACTTTCTCGGGGCAGACTCGATCACTGATGCCCGCTGTCGCTTCTTTGGGCAAAAAGCAGCCAAATGTCCAGGGTCCCCACAGTAAAAACACAACCCCCCCGATCATCGTCTGTTCATTTCAGTCACCGATAGACGAGACCTGGCGGCACCCAGCTCCATTGGCTCCTCCCTTTGAACTGGGGGCTCTCGCACAACAGGGGCGGCAGGGGTCTGTGGGGTGGCACGGCGACTCCTTCGCTGCTGCAACCGAGCATCGATCCGCAGGCAGAGATGGATCAGCCCATTCAGGTCTGAGGGAATATCCACACGGGCCAGCTCATCCAACATCTCCTCCGACAATCCATCCTGGAAGGCATCCACGAGCGCAGCCTCATTCCAGGCGGAATCCTGGCTAAGCAGCCGGAAATCGCTGATATAGCCCTGTAGGGGGCGTTGACCCTGCCTCAGAGCTTTCAGACGTCGAGTAGCAGTCTGCGTCTTAATAGGGTCCTCATACATCAGACGCATATGATCACAAAACCCCACAAAGTTGTCCAACAATGGGCTAGGTTGAGCCAGCAGAGGCGTGCCCCAACGAGCTGCATCACCCGAAAGAAGGCTTAACACAAACCCCACCTTATCCCGGTCAGTGGGGAAATCAGCTGCTCTCACGCTGATAAAGACCTGGCATTGTCCCAGGAAAGCAGGAAACAGTTCTGGAGTGCCTGTAAATTTATCCGGCATTGCAACTTGGCATTTTCTCCTGGGTGGGGGTGATGGTGGGGGTGCAGCATGAACCTGAGCTTGCAGTTGAGCCACCTGAGCTGCCAGCAAAGTGAGTTGCTGGGTGAGCTGGGCATTCTCCGCACGTAGCTGCTCCATAATATTAGTAAGGGGTGGGAGGCTGAAAGCAAACTGTTCTGTACCAGCCTGCTACCGGCCTTGCAGAAAAGGCAACCCCTTTACAGACGGCAAAAGGCTGGAATACGTCTGCCAAATTTATTACACAAACAAAACATGAAACAAGATACCGGAGCTTTGAAACACTATCGGAGCGGTTGCTTTCAGCAAACCAGCCCTCCCCCAAACATTCCCTTTATAAAGAGTTCAGGGCGTGGCCTCTCTTTGCCTCCTTCCGAGAAGTCCCACAGCCTTCCTCTGCTTGCTCCTACTTGACTGCCTCCTGCGTCGGGCGTCCTTGAACAGGGCCAGCTGTGGGTCATCTTCATCCACACTGTCAGGCTCACACAGCTGGGTCTGGGTCTCCACCAGGTAGGAGGGGCCTGGCTGGGGGCTCTGCGGAGCCTCAAAGCCATCATCAGCAAGTTCTTCAACACCCCCCTCCTCCCCCTCATCTGAGTCATCCGACCCAACTGCCGAACCCACAGGCTGACCCTGAATCACAACAGCCTACTTGTATTAAAGAAGCTCCAAGCCAACTGATTCATTTTGGTGATGTTCATTTGTTCTGGGGCCAAGATGGTCTCTGTTGTCAAATGCGATTCCAGAGCCTGATGCAGAATGTAGAGAGGTTTCGGAAGATGCCATAGTTGCTCCTGTCTCATCTCTTTATTAGAGTATCAGAATGACATGATAAGAATCATTCAAGTCTTAAGCATCCCTTGGATAGCATCTCTTGGATAGCACTGTAAAGTGCAGAAAGGCATACAGATGTCCTTCCAGCCACAGTGCCACCAAGCATAATCCTCTGTGTTCTGTTGGAATCTGAAGAAGTGTTTCATCTTCTTGCTGTCCCATTCTCAGAAACAGATCAAAAGGAGGGCATCAACTTATTAAAAACTTACTAAAAATCTCCAGGTGCACATGTCATTCTTCCTATATAAAGTGTTAGCAATTTAGCCTATCCCCCACGGTGACTTTCTATATAGAGGACATTGTGCCAAGTAGATCATGTAGGTAGGATAAAACATGACTTTTCGCCCTCTGGGCTCTTAAATGGTCCACGAGCCCATCTTTGCCTTAGAATGTCAGGTGGAAAGGGGATAATCTGAATTGAAGCCAAATTCTCTTGAATATAAACCAGAAGAACCTGCATGGGGTTCTGATTAAGATAAAACAGCCTCTGACAAATCCATCCAACCTCGGAAGTTATCTACTTTAGTTTCTTCATTCTAAAGGTTCATCTGCTGAATTTACTCCATTCTGATATTCAGAATGGTTTTCTAATCTCGAATTTTCTTTGACATAGACCACATTCTGTCAAGCTTTAATCCTATCTTCTTTATCATGTTCTTCATAATTATCTGGTAGAACACTTGTCATAAAAGGTAAGAAATCACAGTGGTCTAATTCAGCTTTCCAACTACTGAATTTCATTTCTCCAATATTTAACACGATTGGTGATATAATATAAAACTGGAATACAGTACTTCCAAACTTCAGGAATGTATTATGATTATTTAAGAATAGCAAAACAATAAATAATCTTTTTTTTACCTTAGATTCTGTATCCAGAAATAATTTAGCCACTGGACCAAACAATACCAAATCTAATTTTCGAGGTTCAATATCATCTGGTAGAAGGAAATACTCCATATGATAAAAACGATGCATTTTTGGAATAAATCCTTCTTTTCCTTTAGATCCAGATCTTTGCAACTCTGATTTAGAGGACTGCCAAGGTTTATTTGCTGAAAATAAATAAAAATAGAAAACAATGAAAGTGAGAGTGTTGCTGTTAGAATTGCTCTGTTTCATTAAGAATCTCCAAGATTGGCATTTTACCTACAAAAGTATAATCTTAACATATTTAACATATTTACATAATTAATCTGCATAGGTTGTATTCAAAAGCCACAAATATTGTAAAGAAAACACAATAATATTTAGTTATCTCATAGTTTGATTAAATATTTGTAAATTTATCCATACCTACCAGATAAAATTACCAAAAGATGCTCAAATAAACATCCACCCTCATTCATCCTTCCCAACAGCAATCCGTACCAATATTAGATGCTGAATAGGCAGCACCAAAACCATTTCACTTTTCCCAGAAATAGTTATAGGATCCCTAGGATGTGCTGCATTAGGTATAGGTATAGATATAGCTAGACACTTATTTCCACACCCAAACAAATATTTAATATACCAGGCCTCAGAAATTGTGAAAAGGCCAATGCAGTGTGTGACATTTATCCATATCTATTGTACCACTCCCATCTGTATCAGTGCTTTGCAGAAGTTAAATTGTGCTGAGACAGAATCGATACACTTTCCACATCTTTATATTCCAAAGATCAGCAATGGATCGGATTTATAACATTAATCTGGTGTAGTATAAAGGTAAAGGTAAAGGTTCCCCCGCACATGCGTGCTAGTCGTTTCCGACTCTAGGGGCCGGTGCTCATCTCCGTTTCAAAGCCGAAGAGCCAGCGCTTGTCCGAGGACGTCTCCGTGGTCATGTGGCTGGCATGACTAGACGCCAAAGGCGCACAGAACGCTGTTACCTTCCCACCGTAGTGGTCCCTATTTTTCTACTTGCATTTTTACCTGCTTTCGAACTGCTAGGTTGGCAGAAGCTGGGACGAGTAACAGGCGCTCACTCTGTTACGCGGCACTCGGGATTCAACCCGCCAAACTGCCGACCTTCTGATCAACAAGCTCAGCGTCCTAACCCACTGAGCCACCACGTCCCTTGGTGTAGTATAGACTTATTTAAATATTATAACAAACATGTAAGGGCCTTTCTATGTTCAGTCTCCTATGTAAAACCTGCATGACATTCTCAAAAGAACTCACAATGCCATTTACCTACTTGGAAGAGTAAGCGGAACAGCCAATGAAACCGAGAATGTGCAGGTAACCAGATGCTGAAAATCAAGTTCTTGGCTTTTCATGGAGTGAACGGATGCTTGGTTTTCATCCTCAGGAGTAGGATGACCGCCGCCGCCGCCACCACCACTGTACATTTCTGGGCTTTCAGATACATAGCTGCTGTCCGAATATTGTGCATGGAGATCTGCCTCAGATCCCTCTTCCTTTTCATTTTCTCCCTCAGGATCTAGTTGTTTACTTGCCATCCTGGGACAGAAATCCAACTATTAATAATTCTAATTTCTTCTGATCTCTGCTTTTCTTTCTAAAATTAATTATTTTTAAAATGCAGTAAGCCATCCTATGCTCTACTAAAACTCTCCCCAGAGAGAAGTTGGAAGAAATTTATTTGTATGTTCTTTTCAACAAACATACAGGCCATAGAAACATAACCAGAATGTGAACAGTTGTTTTATTCTGGGCCTGAATCATCCTTGAAAAAAGATGATATTGTTCCCGCATATCGAATACAGACATAATTTTAAAATAGCAAAGTGGTTTTTTTTCTTTTGGTTGCGAAGCACTCATTTTTGGTTTGGTTTGTACGTCACACAAATCAGGTTAAAAAAATTAATCATTTTTTGTAAGTTCCTTCTCAGGCTTATTGCCAAGTTCACCAGAAGACATTCAGCCACTGAGAAACAGCCTTACCTACAGACACTCTAAGATTAAGCCTGGTCCTCAAAATGCTGCTCTTACCACAGAAGGTTGGAAGGAGAGCAGATCCATTCAAGATTAAGTCTGCAAAGTTGCAGGTCCTTCATACCTGGCATAAGAGAACATCATGAAGCAACCATGATGAGCTACAGTAAAGAGACAGCCCGGGTTAGTGATTGGCTTAATCTAACTAACAAGAGAATACTTCAACTTGAGGGATGGGATTTGGTATATGGATGGCATGCATACTTGCTTTATGATAAGAAGGTAGACAGGGCTTTTAAATCTCATATTCTTAGAAGTGCTTTATTGCGTGTCTGGAAAAAGTATTATTATAAGTTAAATTATAAAATACCGATTTGGGGAATTCCTGGACACGCGATAGAGGGCGTATCTATGGGAGTGAGTATGGATATGGTTTCTTATAAGGAACTACTTAGATTGCAAGGGAATGATTGGCAACTTAAACCAGTAGAGGAGTTAAGACAAGAAAACATAAGTTACTCTTGGTTTCAATATACCCAATTGAAAGCTAAGTGGAAGTCAGATCAAAAGGTTGGCATCACAACTACAGATCAAAATTTAGTAAAGCAAATTAGAGATTCAAATTGTGCACATATAAAGAGGATATATAATGCTTTAATTGAATTGGATTCGGAAACGGAACTGGTTAAAGACTGCATGATAAAGTGGGCACAAAATATTCAGGAACCAATTTCATTGGACACCTGGGAGATAATTTGGGTCAGAAATGTTAAATTTACCCAGGCTCAAAATTTAAGAGAAAATTTTTATAAAATGTTTTATAGATGGCATCTGGATCCCAAGAAGCTGTCCAACATGTATCCTAATCTACAGTTTAAATGTTGGAGGTGTGGTAGTTTAGAAGCTACCTATTTTCACATGTGGTGGACTTGTAGAAATATAAAAGCTTTTTGGATTAAAATTTGGTGGAACATTCAAAAGATTTTTTTTTTATTGAAAAGTTTTATCATACATTTTATCTTTGACAGTCCCCCCTACCCCTCCCCTGTCCCTCCCTCCTTACCCCTCCCCCCCTCCCCCCCACCCCCCCGACTTCCCAGAGCTAAGTACAAGGTATAAAAAACAAAGAAAGAATCATAAACAACCATATGCTAACAACCATAGACTCTAAAATCTATCACTCTCTAGCTCACATAGGATAACTACAAACACTATTAATATAGAATATATTAAAAAAAACAGAAAAAAAAGAAAGGAAGACTTATTCAAATACTACATGAAACTTCTTAGTCCCATATTTGTTCTGGATATACTCAATCCATTCCTCTTAACAGTTTAATAGCCTCCTTAGACTTCACAACCTCTAAATTCAAAATCAAAGCCTTTTCTTTTTCCTTTATTTCATTCTCCAATTCTTCCCTCCTAGCTTCCACAGCACATCTATGTTTATTGTTCATATATATCAACACCCCTCTCAAATAGGCCTTGCTAGCATCCCAAACCATATCCATAGAGGTGCCCTTATTCATATAAATTTCAAAAAAAAAACCCTTCATCCGCTGTTTACATTCTTCCACATTTCTCTGGTTTCTAAACAAATTCTCATTTACGCGCCACGAGCGCCTATCTCTATTCTCCTTATAAATCTCTAGCCAAACTGGGCTATGATCAGAAATAGTTCTTGCACATATCTTCACCTTCTTAATCCTTAAAAAAAAAGTCATTAGTCAACAAAATAAGATCGATCCTGAAAAAAGATTGATGTCTGTCAGAAAAACAAAGTATAATCCTTTTCATGCGAATGTCTTTCACGCCAAATATCTCGCAGTTCCAAGTCATCCTTCATTTCAAAATAGGATTTAGACAGTCTAGCATGACTTGGGCCGCGCTTAAAAGCTCCAGCCTTGTCCATCTGTACATCCAAAACACCATTCCAATCCCCCATAAAAATAAAAATTTTATAATCCAACTAGGTAAACTTTGTATGAAATAAACTAAAAAAGTCAACTTGTTGTTGATTAGGAGCATATAATCCAACTAAAAGCATCTTTTGCTTAAATAGGACTATCTTTTTTTAGGCCGTGCTCCTCCCACTACTTGGCTGTAAATACATTTTAGAAATTCCATAGACTTCTGCTGATCTTATTCTTTTATTTTTTTTTGATCGTTTTAAAGCAGCACGCGTCTCCCTCTGCTCTCTAGAATCATCCAAAGAAGTTGTAGCTTGATCTCCTCCAGCACCATTCTCCTCTGTCTGTCCATCTTCAGCCTCTTGGTGTTCTCCTTCTCCAGATCCCTTTGCAGCTTCCAAAAGTGATAGTGGGGTTGCTTTTAAAACGTTATTGTAAAAATCACGCGCCTGCATCACAGTAGCCAAACGGTACCTTTTACCTTCATGCATCACCATCAACCCAACTGGAATCTCCCATCTGAACCTTATATCTCGTTGCTTGAGCTCTTGCACAACAAATGTAAAATCCTTCCTTCTCCTTAAAATCTTTGGAGGAATTTCTTTTAGAACCAAAACTTCTTGATCAGCAATCACGACTTTAGTACCATAAGCAGCTTGAATAACTTCGTCTCTAATTTCCCTCTTTGCAAAATAAACCACCACATCTCTAGGTAGCTTTCTCTGTCTGGCAATCCATGAATTCACACGAAACACTTTATCCATGCCTCCCTTTATTTCAGATGCTGGCTGCCTCAATACTACTTCCAAAGCCTCAGAAATCAGCTGCTTTAGATCTTCCTTAATATTCTCTTTTAAACCTCTGATTCTAACAGCGTACTGCATCTGGTAATATTGAGCAAGACTCAATTCTTTGTCCATTTTGTCTCTTAAATCTTCATTTTCCAGTACTTTTGCTTCTAATATGGCATTTTTTTGAGTCAAGTCTTCCACTTTTTCATCCAAATCTTCCACACATTCAGCCACTCTATACACTGAAGACAAAATGTCTACCTTCATCACTCTGAACTTCTCTTCCATCCTCTCTTCTATTCTCTCCTCCAATTTCTCCAACTTCTCCTCCATCTTTGCAAATTTATCACCCATTGCTTCCAGAATTACCTGGGCAAATTTTCCAAGAGCATCTTGTAAATCCTTCGGTGTCAATACATCAGGAAGAAGCAACGCTTGCAATGATGACTGCTGCACCGGAGAAGTTCCAGCACTCCAAAGAGCTTTTGGGAGAGATTTAGCCGCCATCTTTACTTTCACTTACTACGCACTTTCACTTTTAAATTTATAAAATCCATTAAGCTAGAAAGCAGCAATGAAAATCCTCTTCACCTTTCCCTCCTGTACCGCTCTGCCTGCTCCTTTTATTCCATGGTCTTTCCTTCTGGCAGGGGTGGTCGCAAACGCCTGGCTCCGCTCCAGAAATCACGGAGCAGAGACGCTGACCAGCTGGGAGCAGCCCAGGCTACGGGGGAGTTCGATCCTTCAGCCGCCCAAGCTTTAAGCTCAGGCGGCCCCGGAGAACTCAACCCCTACCTGGGGGCTCACCCCCTCCTCTTCTCCCGAGGAGGGGGCTTCAAATCCACCCGAACAGCTGATCGGCGCTGTTTCGGGTGGAAATAACACAGCTGAGCCGCGGGCAGCCCGAAAGGGCTGTCTCCGGCGCCGCGCCGCCACCGGAAGTCTCGAACATTCAAAAGATTTTTAAGAGAAAGATAAAGTTTTCCCCGCAATTGTTTTTATTGGGCATTGTTGTAGATTGTGATGTTAAAGAAACTAACTTGATGTTGAACATGATAACGGCAGCACGGTTACTGGTGGGACAATATTGGAAGAAGGATAGTTTGCCCACTGTAGAAGAATGGGTGTTTAAAGTTTCGAATCTTGCAGAAATGTCTAAGATTTCTGCTTATCTGAAGGATCATTCACAGGAAAGATATATTTCAGTTTGGAGGAGATGGATAAATTATATTCAAAACAAATATGGGACTAAAAAGTATCATTTAGCTTATGAGTAGATTTTAGTGGGATATTGTTATTGGTACTTTGTATGTAGTTATGTTAAAGGGGAGTTAAAGCACATTATGAATTTGGTTAATTGTATATTATGCATAATTTTTATTTAGAATATGATTATTATAACTATAATCCTGTATTTAGCTCTGGGAAGTGGGGGGGGGAGTGGGTGGGTTTGGGGTGGGAGGGAGTTGGGGATATATTGTAAAAATTTTTGTAAAACACTTTAATAAAAAAAAAAGAGACAGCCCGAAAACCACTTTGAGACAGAGGCTAAGGCTGAAAAGTATATGTAATGCATATACCGTATTTACACTTAGTTGGCAATCCTGATTAACTATAAGCTATTCTTTTTTAATACCACATGAAGGTGTGCCACTCTTGACATATATTTTGCATGACAAGTTTTCTATCAATACAAAGCAAGGTAACCAAAAGGCCCAAAGACAAGAGAAGACAACCACAAACGATGAACTGACATCTATAATCAAGCAGTCCAAACCAACAATGGCAACGCACATAAACAAGCAAGTTTTCATTCAAGCATTCCTGATGTATCAAGAACCACAGAGACAGAAAGCTGCTATATGCTGTTACATTCAGTATTCAAGCCTTATGACTAGATAGATTAAAAATACAGCTTTAACCAGATAAATTCTACCCAGGGATTAGGAAATGAAACTTTTCATTTAAAATAATTTCTTAAGGCAAGAACAAGCAGACACACGTATGTCTCCTTGTTACAAATACAAGCTTGGATTTCAACTGTGTGTTTGAGAAAGAAAAGCATATTTTAATATAATAAAAAGCAGAGCTGTCATTATCTAAACTGCACCCCAATGAATCAAACTAGAAAGCTAAGAGAACAATGGATAAAATGCAGAGAGACAAATGAGATTAACTTTGAAATCAATGACCCATTAGTAGTCTCATTAAATGAGCAGCAGCACGTTTTCTTTCCCCGACTGATATATAGCTACATACAAACTTTCCCATCATTCTCTATATTCTCTGTAGAATATGCTATCCCGTTGCATAGAGAAATGAATACGGTATTGCAAAAATCTGTACCATATTATCAGTTAGGAGATATTTTTGAACTGCTGTTTTATTATGCTTGTAAATATGATTTTAAGCTGCAGTTCAGTATTATGCTGGTTTAGCCCACAGAAAAGTTCCTCTTCCTACTTAAAAACAAACAAATCAATTTGTAAATAGTCATTTTGGGATCAGTAGCCACTTTACTAACATGGTATTATAATTTATTATGAATATTTTTGCCAGGATACTGCCAACTGTTTATCTTATTATCTAAGACTGATATTTATAAAGATTAGACAACATAAAGACCAATTGTTTCTTTGCTTAGACTGAGGAAAGTCTTCTAAGATTGCAAAAGGACATAAAATCAGGTATGAAACTCTTCCTAGATGAAACAAAATAGTTGCCTTGGGTAATCTTGGTAAGTATAAATCATACATAAACAAGGTAAATTGGATTTAATTAGCCTTTAGAATATTACAGTAATTTAAAAACATGTCTTTCTAATCAGCTGGATTAGAAAGTTTAATTAGATTTCACCTTCTCAACCTACACACTTGCTAGTTTCTCAAACTAGCTATGCTGTCAACTCTAAAACGAAATTAGTTGAAGCCATTTTCCCTTCGTTTTTGGTTGCCACAGAATTGGGAGGGGGGATGAGTGTTTATCTTAAACATAATAAATTGTTCTGTGGGAACCAAGGTCATTGCTAACTGCACTTTGCTGGGAGAAAACCTCTGCAAGTAGTTAATTGGGGAATGTGATTTATGACATACTACTGGGGTGTGAAGTTTAACTTTGTAAACTTTTGGGGTGGGGGTTCAGTCTTGGGTTCAGTTTTCAACTCCAGATATTATATAGCCAAATAAATATGTTCTTTAAGGAAACTTTTTTTGCCCTGGAGTTCTTTTTGCTGGTCTCATCTATCGGAAGCATATTATGCATTGTGCAGTCTACAAGAGACTTCCCAATGTTGGTTATTTTTAACTAGAAGTAGAATCCAGAAATAAAAATGAATTAATCCTGGAACAGATTTAATTACATCATTTTACTAAAAAAATGTCAGACCAAAAGACATTTCTACATTAATTAAACAGATTTGTTTCTATCTTCTTCAGCTCGCCCAGATGGTGTAGCATCATGAGGTTTCCAGCAATGAAATGTCTTCCCTATTTGAATGGCAGAGATTAATACTATTATTTGTTCCTTGTTGCTTTTAATGTGTATGTTTCAATTGTTTTAACACTGTTTTTAATTAGGTTTTTAAATATTTTAAGCTGCTTCAAAATATTATTTGAAATGTTTTTCATAAAATAATATTAAAGGATTTTCATTCTCTCATTTGATACAGCAGCTAATAATTGCAATATTAAGATCTGTAGTTTCTAGTATATGCAGCAAAAAGTTACCAGAAAGAAGAAAAATGATGGGAATTACCAACCAAGCAAAGGTGTTTTTTTTAAAAAATTATATAAAAACAAAACAAAAAAATTGTTTGGCTAGAATCATGGAATTTAAATATAAATCAGGAAGTTGTACAGCATTTGTTACATAAGGCATATGCCAGCATGGATATGGTTACCTCTGGAGACCTTGAATCAGTCATTTTCAAAAATGAGAATGTGACAACTAGCTATCAACTGTTTAAATTAAGAAGCCTGCACCTATTCAGGCTGCAATTCTTATGCAGGCTTGGAAGGCAGTTTAAAGAAAATAAGCTGAGCATATGAACAGAACACCCCTCAGCACTGTTCCAGGCCTGGAACCACTGGAAGCTTGCCTGCTTCCAGAAAGTCCCACCAACTGGGCAGACTGGGCAGAATGAGATGGTATAGGGTCTCCTGCTTGAGCAGGGGGTTAGCCTAGAAGACCTCCAAGGTCCCTTCCAACTCCATTATTCTATGTTCTGGGCACATCAAGCACAAAACCCTCCATCCAAATAGGAAGGGTTGACTTCCAGCTTGACTTCCAGGGACTACATGGACAATTAACCAGTGGAACAACCTGCCTCCAGAGGTGGTGAATGCTCCAACACTGGAGGTTTTTTTAAGAAGAGACTGGACAGCCATTTGCCTGAAATGGTATAGGGTTTCCTGCCTGAGCAGGGGGTTGGACTAGATGACCTCCAAGGTCCCTTCCAACTTTATATTATTATTATTATTATTATTATTATTATTATTATTATTATTATTATTATTATTATTATTATTATTATTATTATTATTATTATTATTATTATTATTATTAAAGCACCGTCTTGGCAAAGGAGCAAAGGTCGTTTGCCATTGCCTTCCGCCCTTCTAGATAGCAACGAGTCCTGCTCCTCTGTCATCAAAGGACGCACCCGAGTTCATCTCGCTTAGCTTCCGAACCGAGACGAAATCGCTCCGCGTTACTACTACCTGTTGTGTCGGGCAAGCAGAGAGAGAGAGAGAGAGGAGCAGCCGGTTCAAAAGAACGGGAGTCTCGAATGCAATCCTGCGGCAAGCCAACCGAGTTACACGGCCTAACTAACTGATCAACGCCGCAAGTTCAAGAAGTAAGCCAGCAACTCCTCCACCGCAACAAAACAAAAAAGCAAAAAAACTCAAGGGCCGCACACAGGATTGAGTTGGCCCGGAGGAGGGAGCCCGTGCCAACCGAACAAAAACCTCGTCGGGAAACTCACTCAGCCAGCAAGCACAGCGCCTGGCAACAGAAACAAAAGTGTCCGGGCTCCGAGCTTTTTCCGCCTCGCCAAATAATCCCCGCTCGGCCCCTTTCGGTCCTAGAAGTCGCCCTCCCTCGCAACCGGTTCGTTGCGCTTGGCGCTGGGACGTCGAGGGAACGGAATTTGCCGGGCCAGCCGCTCTGCTAGGGCCAGGGGTAGGCAACCTCGGCTCTTTTATGACTCATGGACTTCAACTCCCAGAATTCCTGAGCCAGCCAAGCTGGCTCAGGAATTCTGGGAGTTGAAGTCCATGAGTCATAAAAGAGCCGAGGTTGCCTACCCCTGTGCTAGGGGCTCTTCAAACAACCCGCCCGGCAGCGAGGAGAGAGCAGAAGTTACGACGGCTCTTTTCCCCACCCCGCGAGTACGCCCGCTCTGATAACCGGCCAGGGATCCAAGAGACTACGAAACAAGGCTGGCAACGAGGCCGGAGTGGTCGCTAAGAAGACCACCGTCCCCACCTGTAGACGCTCCTAATAACAGAGAGAGCCTCCGGGGCCTCGCTTTGTGAAAGGGCCCGCCTGACGGCCCAAGCGCAACGGACGCGTTTCCAACGCCGCTAAGCAAAAAAAAAAAAAAGGGAACTCGGGTAAAGCCTTCCAACGTACAGTATGTAGTTTTATGACGTGGGCTGGGATTCCGGGATTCGTCTTCTGGGATTTTTCCTCTGTCATTATTGCAGGATTCTCAAGCCTTCGGCGGCGTAGGGCTCCTTTTGGAGTTACTAACGGTTGTACGGTGCCATCCGTTGGAGCAAGCAGGATTCACAAAATAACTGTTTGAAAGGTCGAGGCTGGACCCAAAACATCCATTTTGCACATAACTAATCTCGGCATTTGAAGATCAAGTCTTATAACCTGTCCCGTAAATCAGAAGAATTAAGTCCCAAGAGGGAAGGGCTCTCTAGAATCCTTTTTTTCCTCTTACACCAAAACAAACATTGAACTAAAAGTAAGGATTTTTTTTTAAAATCTGCCAATCACTTCATCCCACTCTTTCGCCTAGCCCAGGGGTAGGCAACCTCGGCTCTTTTATGACTCATGGACTTCAACTCCCAGAATTCCTGAGCCAGCTTGGCTGGCTCAGGAATTCTGGGGGTTGAAGTCCATGAGTCATAAAAGAGCCGAGGTTGCCTACCCCTGGCCTAGCCCACAAATAAACTTCAACCAGCTTCCAATCCATATCTAGTTTCTAGGCAACTACTAGGGGAAACACACAAAGTAGCTTTAAGATCATATGCAGCCTTCAGACCTCAACTTATTCCAGGGCACTGATCCACATTTCCTTAACCATAGCTTATTGAATGAACCACTCAATTCACACAAGCAAAGTCATAAACTATGATTTACAAGGCTGGGTTCATTGTGTATGCAAAAACAAAGCTAGACAAAAGTTATTTACTTACTGAGCCAATTTTACTGACCCAATAAAAAATTAAAACCCAGATAATAAAGTAGATGCTATTAGTTAAGATATAAAATATATTAAATATACCATCCCAGTGGAGAGGAAGCACTGAAAATCAAACTGTGACTGAAGATAATCAAGATGAGGATCTGGCACAGATCCCTGAGAGGCCACCCCAAAAGTGCACATAATTAAGAAACACTTTCCTTTATAATCTTATTCACTGCAGTAACCAGAGATTGCTAGAATATTTGTAAGGGATAGCAGACTTTTTAAGAAGTTGTACATATATACCTAGAACTGCTGGGCAAAAATATTGGTGTTGGCCACAGTCAACCAGATGTTTAGACTGGATTTGACACCTATTTTGTCCACCTTTTAAGTCCTTCCCCAGGACTTAGGATGGGCAGATATTGTGGTTTTTCAATATTAAAGTTATTGTTACAGGATATATATTATGATGGCTGGTCTCCTAGGTAGATGATTAGACTGAACCTGTCATTTTTATCCACTGATCAAGTCCTTCCCAAGGAAATTATTATGATTATATTAAAACAAAGAAAAAAAATATCGAAGTATAAAATATATTATAGATCTATTCTATTTGGACTTTCTGAAGCTTTTGAACCACCATCAAAGGTAACTCTTTTCAGCATATTTCAGCAATCCAACAGAAAAATTATCAAGAATCTTTAATTACACATCCACCTGAACCCATTACCTGATCCATTTTTGGCTAACCATTGCTGATATTTTTCTTTAAATTGCTAAAAAGAAAACCTGTTTAAATACTGAGTTTTCCTATGCCTTTAGTGACAATTACGTATCTAGGACTGCTGAATGCAACCTTGTCTAGGACAGACTGATTAGATGATTAGATCTATTGAATGGAATGTTTAAAGTTTAAATAGATTAAATATATTTTCAGCTATGGTTAAAAAGAATAAGTAATTGAGGGAATAAATATATATTAAGTTAGGAGGGTTACATATTTTAAGTAGTATGTTATTTGTTGGATTTCATTGCTTTTGTCTTTTTTTCTTCTTTTCCTCCTCTTGTCTGCTTTTCTTTTTTCTTTCTACTCTTTTATCTATTGCTTAAGAAATATAAAAGTGTGAGAGGGCTTATATGGAAAAAATAGAATTAAATCCACCCATGTAAATATAATCAATTGTTGAGAAAACTCTCACCAGTAAGAATATTTAGAACTTGGGGGGGGGAGAAATAAACTGAAATAAGTACAGTAACAGGATTTATGGTAAGGCAACTAAAATGAGTAATAAGAAAAGAAATATTATATCAATATGATTATTAATTTTTTAAAGAATATTGGAAAAACTATATACTTAACTTATTTATCAAAATAATGAGCATTGTATTAATCTAATGTTTGCAAAGAAGGATACTTTGGGGGAAGAGGAAATCAACTGAAATTAACATATGGAATATAGATTATAGAAATGAATTGTTAAAGATTGTTTTACAAATGTTACCCAGACAACACACTGTTTATTAATTATTGAGTGATTTATGTTGTGTTAAAAAAAACCAATAAAATATATACTAAAAAACAAAACAAAAACTCTTGGGCTGCTTATCTGTCGGGCAGAGACGATAAACTATTTTGAAACTGGCCTGCCTGGATTACGAATAGAAATACTGACTTTTAGACCTGTGTTGTGGAGCTATGTCCCTATAGAAGAAACATGCATTACTGATTTAGATGATGGAATACTTTGGATTATAAACCCTTGATTGATGAACAACTTTTAATTGCTTTTTTCTCTCTGGACAGAAAGGATACATTTTTCATTGGACAGAAAAATTTGAATTTTGCTTATATTTGTTTAGGGGAGGCTTAAGGATGGACTCATAGGCTGGTTCAGTAAGTTGGAGTTCAAATGACAACCGACTGAAACTTTTTAAATCCCTAAATAGATTGGACTATAAACACCACATACAAAATCAAAATGGATGTTCCATACTTAGCCTTAAGTGGTAAAACTTCCCTAACACTTGTCTTCAAAGCCCCAGCTTGACATACCAACAAAAAAATGTTGATGAATCTCAGAAAGAAATTCTTTCTATGTTGAAATCAATACAAGAGACAATTGCCTTAGCTCATGATGAGACTAAAAATAATGCAAAAAAGATAAAAGAACAATTTTCTAATCTAAACCTACAAATTCAGAAAATGATCCCAAAGAAGGAACTAGTAACCCAGAAAATAAAAGGAAAATTAGAGGAAGCGGATCCAAAGGTGGAGGACCTAAGGAAGGAAGCAACAGACAGACTCAGACAAACAAAGAATTAGAAGATGTAGTGATAATACCAGAAAAGGAAAAGATATCTTACTTGTCAAGATCTCAGAACACATTTGAGGATAAGGAAGAAGAGTGGATCGAACGAAAGATAAACCTGTTAGGAGAATTGTGGAAAATTGAAGGAGGGAGATTGTTTAATGAATATAAATGGGCTGAGCATTCTTCCAAAAATACTTTAATTAAATTGTCTTTCTTATTCCAAACAATATACACAAAAATAGAGGAAGAATTACTTGATGATTCAAATGCATTGACTTGGAAAGTTAGTTGACAAAGGAAGAAAGCTAAAGTAAAACTGAAGAAAATAGAGATTTTGACCCATTAGATGGGATATTATATTATTAAATAGATAGTCTGAACATGGCTAATAGAATAGATAATTGTTAGAAATAAAAGTATTATAACTAGAATTTTAGGATCTGCAACTAGAATACTATATTTTGGTATGAGAAGGGAGATATGAAAATGCTAAGAGGGTCTGAATAAGGGAAGCATTTGGTTACCCAAATATAATTTATTATGAGAAAACTATAAGTGATAGAGACACTTTTAACATTGATGGGAAATCAAAATTTTAAAAAAGTGGGAAAAACAGGATATTAATTGAACAAATGGATTTTAAGTGCAAATGCAACTGAGATATGTTTTGGTTAGAAAAGACAGGGCTTTTTTTCTCATAGAACACTCAGAACGGAGTTCCGGCGCCTTTTTTGGATGGAACCTTGTAGGGTAGGCAAGGCAGGTTGTATGACATGTATGAGTTCTGACACCTTTTTCTTTTTACAAAAAAAGCACTGAGAAAAGATATTTTAAACTGACACTATTGATATTATGTATAATATTAGAAAAATGTGATAAGAAAGTTGATACTCAATTGTATATGTATTAACAACAAAAAGAATTGCATTTGCCTAGTGTGGAAAAATGTATACCACTGGAAGAAGGGAGGAAGCACTGGATGGCGTAGTATTGGATCTAGATTGAGGAAGTTAATAGGTACCACTGAATTACTAATGGACCCAGAAAACAAGTTGTTAAGTACTTATGATTGCAAAACTAGAAAATTAATAAAATATTTATACAAAAATATGTACAATTCTTCTTAAGAGGATTATGAGACTGGAGAAGAACCACAGCTGGTAATACATGAATTCTAAATTTTCTTATACCTACAAATAGAAAAGAGATATGCAGTGAGATAGTGTTACATTATACCAGGCATGTCAAGCTCGCGACATCATGTGATGTCGCACAACGTATCATGACTTTTTCCCCATTGCCAGCAATGAGGTGGGCGCGGTTTCAGTATGATGCATCCGGCCCATGGGCCAGCAGTTTGACATGCCTGCATTATACAATAGATGAACTGCTGGTTTATTTTGAATTACTTAAAACCAGTGAGGTTTTGATTTGGCACAAATTTTATTTCTATTTCAACTGTGTACACATTTTATTAAAATATATATGAAATATTCCAAGATTGTGGTAACATAATTGAGCATATATTGAGTGTTTATGCATTATCTCTGTTCCATTGGCTATGTCTACAATATTCCCCTACAAATTAAAGTTTAGAGGCTGTTTTTCTTGCAAATTAGGGGCCATCACAGATTGTCCTGAAGAGCAGTGTGAGGGGCTAGTAGTAAAGATGCTTGCATCCTATTCAGAAGGCTAAGAGTTCTATCCTGGGGTAGTGGCAGATGTTTCTCTCCTAGGGCGTAAAGAAAAAAAATGTTGCAAACTCCATGTAGGCATCAGGAAGGGCATCCAGCCAGTAAATGCTCAGCTCCATTCATTCCCCCCAACTCTACACCAAATAGTGACTTCAGGGTCATAAAAAGGAAGGGATTGTCCCAAAGTCTCAGGAATTCTGGATTCCAGGTTGAACTGCCCCCCCCCCATCTTATGAATAAATATGTGAACTTCTCAGTGTGTGAACTCTCCTGATTTGTATTAGCATATAATTAGGAAAGGAATTTATTCATATTTTGAACTGATGCACTTAACTTTCTGAAAACATAGAAGTCTTTATTAGCCTCTTTCTACATAGCATCTTTGGTTGGGTTGAAGTAAAATGAGATGTTAACAAAATAAGGTGCAGTTAAGGGAGGGAAATTCTGTATGATATGATGTGTTAATAATAACCACCCCATTGGTCTTAAATGGGTGCGCAACTGGGGAGCCCTTACAGAGTGCAGCTAGTGCTTAGATAGAAGCTGATAGATGATAGACAGACAGACAGACAGACAGATAGATAGAATAACTTTATTGTCACTTTAAATGTACACTAAACGGCAAACATTAAAATGTCATGACCTTTCATGGGGATCCTGAGAAGCTGACTTTCTTAAAACGGTTGTGGGCTCATTTAGATCGCTATGCTTATGCCTACCTGGATGGGGCTATGATGGTGAATGCTGTGGCGGCAAATTTAGAGGGGGAAGCAGCCGACAGGGTGACCAACCTGTACGTTCATGAATTCAGGAGAGTTGCTAGTTGGCTGGGACAGTGGCCAGAACAGTCACTGATCAACTACTTCAAGCAGGGATTAGATCACGACTTGCTTCAAGCCTGCATTCAAGGTTTTCCTAACCTATTGCATGAGTGGTACCGCATGGTGATGGTGCTAGACATCATGAACTATTGCTTGACTCTTGAGAGTCCCTTGGACTGCAAGGAGATCAAATCAGTCAATCCTAAAGGAAATAAACCCTGACTGTTCTTGGAAGGACAGATACTGAAGCTTTGGCCACCTAATGAGAAGATACTCAAATGCTTTGGCCACCTAATGAGAACAGAGGACTCACTGGAAAAGACCCTGATGTTGAGCAAGATGGAAGGCAAAAGGAGAAGGGGACGGAAGAGCATGAGATGGTGTCATCAATGCAATGAACATAAATTTAGGCAAACTCTGGGAGACAGTGGAGGACAGGGGGCTTGGTATGTTGTAGTTCATGGGGTCACGAAGAGTCAGACACAACTTGGAAGCTGAACAACAACTGCTTGAAGAGCAAGTGGCAGCTATGACCAGGAAGGCCTTTGTACAAGCTCTGTATCTTGTGCACCAGTTGTACCCTCTCTTCAATCAGGAGATCTTCCAGATAGTTACTCATGCCCTGATCCTTTCAAGATGGGATTATTGCAATGCACTCTACATGTAGCTGTCCTTGAAGATCCCCCAGAAGTAATTTCAACTAACAATAGTATTCATTTATAGTCAGACGTTTACACTATCAACTTTATTTTCAGTTTTTATTACTATATACTAGTAACATCATACTGTCAGGGTGCAATAATCTTTAATGTTGAAGAAAACAGCATTCTGATTAGCAACATATTAAACATACTACTCAAAGATATGTTTAGTCAAAGATATGTTTAGACAGTAGAAATATCTCACCCCTGAGATAACTTTGTCAGGAATAAAATAGATGCAATAAACAGTAGGCTGAAAGTGAGTTAACCTAGCAAATAGTGCTGATAAGCTTCCTGTTTCTAATGACTAGAACAGGGCTTTTCAACCAGTGGTATGGGTACCACCTGTGGTACATTGTTACCTAGCAGGTGGTATGCAATCATCCTAGAAAAGTGGTAGCAGGGGAGGGGAATGAGCTGAACCGGTGGCAGCAACACACAAGCCTGAGCAAAAGATGGCTGGAGCTGCAGGACTGTCAGGGCTCAGCGGAAGCGCCAGGATCAGCACCAGGCTCCAGCTGGAGCTTGGCGCTGAGCCCAAAAGAAGCGCCAATCAGCTGGAATGTTACAGCATCTCCAGGGTCTTGTGATTTACATTCAGAGGCTTGGCAACTGATTCATATTTATGATGGTCAGTCTCCCAGGGTCATGTGAAGTGAGCAAAACCTGCTGCAACCACCCAGCAAATGGGGGGAATAAAAACCAAACACCCCCCCCACCCCACCCCCGCTGCCAATCTTCAACAGAAAGGCTCACAACAATGAGAACCTCGGACAGGAGGAAGGAGCTGGGACAGGAGGAAGAGCTGGGCGGGCAGGCAGGTGTCTTGCTTGGCTGTGGCTTGGGGGGGCACTTTTTTCAGTGCCATTGTAACTTTGAACAGTCACTAAGCAAACTGTTGTAAGTCGAGGACCACCTGTACTTCATTACTTTTTCCCCTTTTTTGGTCATCAAGTTTTTTGACACCTTGCAGGGGCGACTGGTGGTACTCGGATGTTGCCATATCCTAAAAGTGGTACAATGGGTGAAAATGTTGAAAAGCCCTGGGCTGGAATATTGTCTGAGGTCTTAAGAATTCTTGATAATATAAATAATGGGTATTATATATTTATGTGATCATGTGATTATACATCTATTAGTGAAGCTTTTGTTTAGAATAAGCAGTGAGCTGAGTAAAATATTTAGGGTGACTTGCAATGAATTCTTTCAGTTGGAGAAGAACTTCAATCTGGAACACAATTGTGGTATTTTCTAGTTAAAGGGGAAAAGAGAGTGTTGGTGCCACAAACCCACAGCATCGGTATATTTAATTATTTCAATGTATGTGAACTTGAATTGCTTTTGTGTTGATGTGTATTTTCTTTTTTTTTAACACCCTGATAGTTAAATCAAAGACTCATCTCTCAAAATATTCAACCTCTATTCTCTAAATCAGAAGAAGAGCAGCTGGGCAGTTAACAGTTTGACAAAGGCTCGGTTTCCTTCAATAATACTTTAGTCTTTTTATTCCAGTGAAAGAAGTGGGTGAGAAACTCAATCACCACTCATGTGGAAACTGCAGGTGCTGTGGTAAAATATAAGGTGACATTTTAATAGTCTGGTAAAGATTTTGTTAGACTTCAAATCAATTATCTAAAATAGTTGGGACAAGACCATTGATAATTGTTTAACATCTGCTGTAGGATCTTTTTGCTTTACTACTTCTTGGTGAAGGTTCATTTGACTTGATATATGCAGATTAAATAGCAGATGCAACTTAGCATAATAATTTGCAGAAAGTTCAGAATAGATTATTATACCCATTTTCCTTTACTTTAATATTCAAAGATAATATTCACTTTATTTAGAGATCCACAGAATTTAAGAACTTAAATTCATTAAATAATTGCTGCTTAGGGTGTTTTGAGAACTATGATGTTTATAGGCACAACTGACTTCCACTTACTTTATGATTGCTACAGAATATAACTACTATATCAAAATTAATTATTTCAGAACTTTGAATAAAGTATTAGGATTTTATTTTACATTTGCAAACTATGTCATCAATTAAGAAATGACATATACGCACATAATAGAAACATGAATCAATTGGAATGCTCTACTTTTATAGGCATTTGTTTGGGAAATCTGATCCAGATGTTCCACTATAGGACTCTTAAATTTGTGCAATCTGACAGTAAAAGAAAAAGTCACAACTAAAGGGGAAATAAAGATTATGTATTAAAAGCTTCTACTCCTTCAATGTGACTGGCAACACTATTGTCAGCCACAAAATTCCACTGGAAGAGACATTTACAGTATATAAGGTACAATGAGAGGATGATTGTGGCATAATATCCCTGTGATATTATTCATATACACTTTCAACACAAAACAAGCAGAAAACAACACAGTGTGTTACTTTGGTGGAATAGCATGGCCATCAGAATTTAGAGAATGCATCGTTTATAAATTCCAGAAAAAACGGTTTTATCTCTTAGGAAACTCCTCATTTTTCCTTCCTTCCTTCCTTCCTTCCTTCCTTCCTTCCTTCCTTCCTTCCTTCCTTCCTTCCTTCCTTCCTTCCTTCTTTCCTTCTTTCCTTCCTTCCTTCCTTCTCTTACCCTTCAATAAAACTAAGTGCCACTAATGAGGAAACCCCATAGTAACATTGTCTATGTAACCACGTAAGCAAATAAGAAATCTGTATGCTGTAGCAATTCAAGCAACTCAGCAGCAGTCTTCATGTCAGAAACCACTTTTCATGGAAGTATTATAAATCATCACTCCATTTATCCAGGTCCATAGGTTTGTGTTTGGTTAGATTAAAATTCAAGTTACTTCAAAATTCAAAACAAATATGGGACTAAAAAGTACCATTTAGCTTATGAATAGATTTTAGTGGGATATTGTTATTGGTACGTTGTTTGTAGTTATGTTAAAAGAGAGTTAAAGCGCATTATGAATTTGGTTAATTGTATATTATGCATAATTTTTATTTAGAATATGATTATTGTAACTATAATCCTGTATTTAGCTCTGGGAAGTGGGGGGGGGAAGTGGGTGGGTTTGGGGTGGGAGGGATTTGGGGATAAATTGTAAAATTTTGTTTTTGTAAAACTCTTTAATAAAAAAAAGAAACCACTTTTCCTGGAAGTATTATAAATCATCACTCCATTTATCCAGGTCCATAGGTTTGTGTTTGGTTAGATTAGGTCTACATGGAAAAACCAACATTCTCAAATATGTATGGCCCAGACCCAGAGCATGTGTTTTATTATAATGGGAACAATAATTTCACACAAACTTATATTGTTGTTTGAGAAAGAACATGGTTTACAAAGGACAAATCAAGGAATCCAATATAGAGACAAAAGGAAGTTCAAAAAAAGAGCAATAAGAATAAGCTGATACTGTAGTAAAATGTTGAAATGAAAACAACATGCATTTGAATACATGTTGGCGACCTCTGTAAGGAAAGGCAGAAACAGTATTTAATGCAAAAAATAGAAATCAACTATTCCCATTTACCCATAGCATAACAAAGAAGACAGACTCACGTCAAAGTCTAGCTTACAAGGCTACCAACCATATAGCTCACAAGTTAAACATACATATTATTGGAGCACCATATAATCAACTATATAACCTCAAATTAAAGATTCAGCATACAAGGCTGGAGCCTGGTGGTACAGCACAGACTTAACATCCAGGGGCTTCAGGTTTCAACCTCTGGCTATAATATCAGAGGAAAATCAGTACATTTGGCCTGGAACTTGGCTTTAACACACCAAAGAGAATATTTGTCCATTGACCAACAGGAACAATAAATAAAATGAAGCAATGGTTGTACTCTCCTTTACTTTCTATTAGGTATAGGAAATGGACTTTGCCGACTATGAATTCTGGATTTTAAAAAATGGAAACAGGGATCAGGAAACACAGCTTTGGTTATGCAGTTGCCTGCCACAAACAAACAATGTGAAAGATGGACAGCATGAATAGATGTATTCCATGAATAGCCCTTGAAATGATTTGCCACATCACTTCCATCTTCTTTCACACAACAGAGCCTATTTCAACAACCATGTGATGGCTTCTCCCTGATACCCAAGATGGCAGAAAAGCACTTTGCTTTCAAAATTGTTGCCCCCTCAACAATCCCTTACCACATCCTTCCTGCAAGACTAGTAAAGCTATTGCCCATACACATTACTTTCTATGCAGTGACAAAGAAGGAAACTTTAGGTAGAGTATTATTTTTTTCTAGCCCAAAAGCAGCAGAGGGAGAGCTTAAAAATACAGTTTCCTTAAGGTAAATTAACTTGACTGAGGATGGTGTGGAGGGAATACAACTGCAGCAGAACATATTATTTGTGACTTATCAGACTTGTTAGCCATGTTTTACTTCTTTCTCTAGTATTCTCACACTGAATTAAACTGAGATTGTTCAGAGCCAAAATAAATAAATAAATGGAAAGGATATTCTTGGTTTTAGGCAAGTGTGCATGTTAAAAGAATCCTCTCTGGTTTATCTTTCCTGCAGCAATGTTTTTGTGTGTATAAATCAGTGTTTCTCAACCTCAGGAACATTAAGATGTGTGGACTTCAAATGCCAATTTCCCCCAGCCTTTTCTTAATATAGTCCTTCAAGCCATCTTCCTCTTCCTCCGCAGTTTGTTTCACCTATAAGAGTCCTCTGCCCCCTTTCGATTTTGGCAAATGTAGCTGATCATTTTGGAGTGCAAAGCATGTATTGCCATTAGTTTTCTTGTTTTTCCATCCAAAATACCAAGTTTTATCTGGGTCCAGTCAACTATTCTTGCTGTACATGGTATAATGGGTACTGCCTAAATATTGATTGCTTTAATGATACTTCCACCACTTAGCTTTGACTTCAGATTTTTCAAACTCTTTTCTATTTTTATGGTTCATTGCATAGTCAGCCAGATGTTTAAACTGGATTTGGCATTTTTATCCACCTACTGATGACTTCTGAAGGATCTGGGATAGGCAGATATGGTTGTTCGATGGTTTTAAAGATATTGTTGCAGAATGTAAGCTGTTCCAAGTAAAGTTGTCTTTTGCAACTGATGGTGATTTTGTCAATGCTGATTGTGTTCAAGTGGTGCTACACCCAAGGCTCTTATTATGATTGATACTATCTTTGTTTCTTTTGTCATAGTCGTTATCATAGAGAATTATACCTGCATACCATTGGCATAAATAACTAAATAAATGACTTGAAATGGACACCTAACACTAGAACTGTCATTAAAAAGACACAACAAACAATGCTCTTCCTGCATCAACTCAGGAAGTTCAGACTGCCCCAAAAGCTGTTCATCCAGCTTTACAGAGGAATTTTTGAGTTTTTCATTTGTACTTCTATAACTGTCTGGTTTGGTACAGGAACCAAACAGAACAGGTACAGACTGCAATCTGCAGACCCCTCACATTCTGGACATAAACTGTTTCAGTTCCTCCCCTCGGGATGGCACTATAGGGCATTGCAGACCAAAGGAAGCACGGGGGGGGGGTACTTTTTCCCCTCAGGCCATCACTCTGTCGAACACCTAATTCTCACAGTGTTGTCTGATGTCTATGAATATTTACCCTACTAGTATGACTGTAGCATTATTATTATTGTTATTATCCTTCTTACTCCATCCTCCTATTGGTACTAGGATGATGATTATCATTGTTCTGTTGTTTTGCATGTACACTGACAGCTTCTGCACCGAGGACAAATTCCTTGTGTATGTAATCAAACTTGGCCAAATAAATATATTCTATTCTCAGGGCTTTTTTTCCTCATAGAACGCTCAGAACGGAGTTCCGGCACATTTTTTGGATGGAACCTTGTAGAGTAGGCAAGGTGGTTTGTCTGACATGTGTGAGTTCCGGCACCTTTTTCTTTTACAAAAAAAGCACTGTCTATTCTATTCTATTCTATTCTATTCTATTCTATTCTATTCTATTCTATTCTATTCTATTCTATTCTATTCTATTCTATTCTATTCTATTCTATTCTATTCTATTCTATTCTACACTATACTACACTACTCTAATCCTAATTCTGAAACTGAAAAGACAAAATTGAAAATCCAAGGGTCAGAGTACAAAGAATGAAGAAAAAGGGAAACAAAACTGAACCCAGAGAAACACCAACAGATAATAAGAAAAGAAAAAGAAAACCCACAAGAAACTAGACCATTTCAGCTAATGGAAAATATGTGATCCAAAAGTTAAAATTGAAACTAGCCCTGTGCCGATGACCCTGATAGTAAACTAGTGCTAATTCAAATGGGTTAACAACATAGGTCATCCAAGGATTCAAGAGGCAAAGTATCTGACCTTCAGTTGTTCAGTTTAAGAGGAACATGCTATCATAAAGTATGGGTTCATACTTCATTATAAAACAGGACAGGAAAAAGATCACAGAGTCTTCTTCTAGAATTCTTTCCAAACCCCCAAAACAATTCCATGACTGGGAGAGAGGAGAGGGGGGGGCTTAAAAATGGAAGTGGCCAGTAGCATTAAGAGCAACTGCCTCTCCTGGGGAAAACATTTTTGAACTCAATCTTTCTTTTGTCAACTTCTCCTGCTACATCAAATTTGAGCCCATTCTGTTCAGTTTTCAGAAAACTCTTCTGCTAATGGACCAGCAGGCAGAATCCTAATTTCCTTCACATAATTCCTTGATAGCATTCTGTTAGACTGGGGAACAAATCAGGAAAAACTGAGCAACTGTTTATCAGCTCAATTGCTTATTCAAGGTGAACAATTTTGTAAAACACTGGCTTACTGTGATGTGGGAAAGCAAGCAGAAATTTCTTTGTGCACTTATCTAAGAATAGGTCCCATGACAGTGCCTGAATTCTTGAACCATAACCTTTTGCATGCAATGCTGTATGATTTCATTCTCCTTAGTCAACCAACTGTGCTTAAGTAAAATGAAATGTGTGAATCTAATCATCATGGCCAAGCCAGGAAAGAAAGAGCATAATGGTTCATAGCAATAGTCTTTTTTTTTGGGGGGGGGATCAGTGCTGCAAGTTCTCAACTCTTATGGCTTCCTTTTGGAAATATGCAGTCACTGAGCATGCAAATAAAACTGCTGTGCTCAATCCTTTTGTGAGGGATTTACTGTACTTCAGAGCCAATGTGTATGGCTTTGTTCTCCTAAAAAGATGTAACATTTGCGTTGCTTTTTGATTTAGCAAAACTAAATAATGTAGCATTTTCAGTTAAATTGTCTTTTTGGAATCTATTCTCCCACTGAAATATTATTTTGCCCTGGGAAAAAAATTATGTATTTATTTAGCGCATGGCATGTCATACGTGAACGAGCCATATATAGTAACATTTTGCCTAGAAATAGTAAAAAGATAATAAAATGTAAATGCTTCTTATATTGAAAAAGATATTTTCATTTCTAGCAACAGCTTTCCTTCTTGTAATGCTAGACATGAACACAGAACTGCAAGAAAGCAGGACTTCTTTTTTAACCAACTCCAGCCATGAACACTGGAATCGTCCACTTTGATCCTTCATGCAAAACAGCGATGAATTTTATTGTGGTTTTGAGTGGTGCTGCTATTAAGATGTCTGCAAGCACTTTGCTTTTAAATGCTTGCTTTGATACATCTGCCCCACTAAACATTTGAATGCAGTTGCCAATAACTAAGAATGTTTATATTTTCAGAAGTAAAAGGGTTTTTTAAAGGTCCAGTCAAGGAGGCTAATATGCAATTTCTTAAAAGTAATGTAAATATTTCTCTCACAAGCACATAATTAAAGAATAATGTTATAGAAAGAAATATACATTTTTATCTGAGATACTGGAAAGTTCCTGTCAGCAATGCACAATAATTATAATGGACAAACTATCTTTTATAGGAAGCAACTTCCAAGAGATTCTAGAGACAAGATAAATAATGTTCGTTACAACCTAAAAGGTAATTTGCTTTTCATCATCATTCTTTTCTATATGTTGTAGAGTGGCCTGTATATACTGAAGGACAACTTCCCAATTCTCACAAAGAGGTACCTAAAATATGATGATGTGCATACCAGATTATACAACATGCTATGCCACTGCTTTTCTTAACAGGCAAGTCAAGGTGGAAAGAATTTTCTTAAAACGTTGAGTTGGAAGCTCTGTTAGCTTCCAACTCAGCATAGTTTCCATCTTTGTATAGTTTCCTCCATGCAATAAATACCCTATCATTAATTTATTGGACAAGAACTGCAAAATTTGTTCATTCATGTGATGATCCCATATTTTCTAAGCATTCAATATAAAACTTTCACAAGCAGTAGATTCCTTGTTATATTTTGATTACTAGGTGGTATCTTAGTTTGGAAATCTAGATGCTATTACCATTGATGCAAAAAGGAAGCAAATGACTCCTTTTTTGCTTTCTTGACAACAGCAAACTAATTAGAAACCGAGTTCCAGATGTTATATGCTGGCATACAGAGAAATTGCTCTAGCCTCTTTCTTATATTGTGATTCTACTGCATGCAATTTTGTTTCAGAGAAGCCAAACCGGGTGGCTATAATTTTATGTAGTGCAATATATTATAATCACTTGCTGTTTCTAAAAACCTTACCTTAGTGATTACGTTTTGTTTGTATTTTATTCTGGGGGAAGAGAGGCTTGTTGGAAAAGTCTGGCAGAACCATTTGGAACAAAAGGCTTGATTGCTATTGTCAATACATCCCGGGGAATAATGAAATGAAAGGGAAAAGAATACTTTCCTCCACTGATTAAATTGATTAGCAAAATTCCATTGAGAGAGTCTGCTAATGAACTGCCTGTAAGATTTAGAGAAGTCACACTGCCAGCAATAGGAAAGAATTGATTGAGCCAATCCAGGGCATGATGAGAAAAATAAGGCGTTTTGAAGTACATAATGGATACAAAGATCATAGTGATATTTGAGCAACAGAAGAATTCAAGAAGTCCTGTTATCAGCAGCAACTTCCCTTTTGGCTATAGGCCACATGATCAGGAAGATTTTAATGTGTTTGAGCAACATGGTGGAACTAAGGTAACATACGACATACGACCGACAATCTTTGCTGGCCTGGCGAGTTTCTAGTTGTTTTGGAACTGTTGGTGAGACCGTTAAAAGTCGTTGGCGCTGTTTGAATTTGTTCTACCAGCAGCAAGATCTGACTGCTGGCCCAGTGATGGATTGTATTGCAAATCAGGGCTGTTTCCAGAGGAGGCAGAGGAGGAGAGGACCTGGAGCTTATGGAGCGAAGGAACTGTATGAGGCTGTCGGCAGGCCCAGAGGAAGAGAGAGAGGCTTTTGGAGGAGTTGGTGGCAGCGGCGGCAGCAGCGTGCTCCAGGGGCGAAAAGAAGCAAGGCCTCTTAAAGGAAAAGGTGGAAGAGTCAGGATCAGAAAAAGGAAAGAAGGCGAGGTTGTTAGAATACAAGCTAACTTGAGGGCTAATCCACATGGAGCCCCATTTCCATCTGTCCTGTTTGCCATCGTTCACTCCCTAGAGACTAAAATGGACAATGTGAAATTTGAGTGGGCCACAAACAAGGAGTATATATTGGAGGTGGTGACCCTTTGAGAGCTGTATGCAATGAAATTTCATTTTGATGTATGCCGATTGGTGTACATTCAGTGACAATAAAGTTATCATTATCATTATCATTGAGAAACAGGCAGGTGGACATCCATCTGCATTTTTTTCTCTTTAGACCTATCTTGAGTGCAGCCAGGAATCACATTAATCACATTTTTAAATATCACTCCCCCAAACATACTTGCAGGCCTACTGCTTTCCCTCATTTAGTTGGCTGAGCAGTGGCTGAGTTTCATTTCATTTCCATTTCTTTTTTCTATGACCTGCTTTGATTCCTTGGTTTGCTTAAGAATATTTTTTCCTATTAAAAAAGCTACTGAGCTGCCCAGCATGATTCCACATTTAGAATGGTATAGCTAGAAATCTTTTTTGAACTCTCACTGTTTAGCAGCAAAAATTGTGCCAGTTTCTCATCAAGACCAGTTCTGCAGTTTTTAATGGCCAATTAAGGAACTCACAACTCTCTCTCTCTCTCTCTCTCTCTCTCTCTGTGTGTGTGTGTGTGTGTGTGTGTGTGTGTGAGAGAGAGAGAGAGAGAGAGAGAGAGAGAGAGAGAGAGAGAGAGAGAGAGAGAGAGAGAGAGAGAGAGAGAGAGAGAGAGAGAGAGAGAGAGAGATCTTATTTAACACTCAGGCTAAGTGTTGTCTCTACAGGCTCTTTTCAAATTATTTGACCACTGCCCTCTGTAATAACAGCTTTGGCATTCCTTCAATCTCCCCACCAGCATAGCTAGATTCATTCCTGGGAAACCATTTTCTTTGCTAATCCTGAGTAGCAGCATTCTGGATTGTACCCATAAATCAGAGGGCATTGCTTCATGTTCTTAACAGCCTTGATTTTTTTTAATTCTGAACTTAAGATTCTAAGATAGTTGCCTGTATAAAATGTCTATATAAGTCCTTTATACCAGTAATTATACCAGTAATTTATGAGTAATCCAGAAATGAAGTACTCTTGCTTTATTTTTCCCCTTTTTCTAAATATAGCAGGTTTATTTATTTGCATTCATATTCACCTTTTTCTTTAGAAAAGTGTGGTGCAAAACATGTGGGAGACCCAGCAATTTTATTGACAAGCCAACAATCCTGTGTTGTCCGTTGGCTGAGAAAAAACAATGCAAAGCTACTCAGGGAAACTTGTGGCCACATGGGAATGTGAAACTGGATATTTGATCTTCATTAGATTTCCTTAGTCATCCAATACACTGATATATTTATCCAGTATCTTTATTTTTCATACTGTTTTCTGCTGAATTTTTTTCCTATTGTTAGATTAGGAATTTTAAAATTAGTGCCAATCTTTATGCTTTCCTCTTTTAAAATTAATTATTGCTTGTCCTGTTCATTTGTCTATGTAAATTGGTGGATCTCTGTGAAAAGTAAAAGCGGCCATATCTGCAAGGAACTATAAAAGCGGGGATCCAGATATTATTACTGTTAAATGTATTATTTATCAGGACCAAGAAAAATGTCACAAAATAGTGTGTTATCTTTTAATTAGGATAGATATTACAAAATATCACTCTTGTCAGAATGTAATTTTCACTATGTGTTAACATAAGCGCATGTTGTTTTTCAATAATTTTTGAAATTTGTGAATTCTGAAAGGAAGTTTGACTGTTATTATTGTTGCTCTTTAAAAAAAAACTATTTCCTAAATATCACAGACATTTGCTGTGGACATGATATGCTCAGATCAAATAACAACTAGATGAACTTCAAGTTCTTGCATAATTGGGACGTGTGATTCAAAAACTCCGGTATCAGTCAGTAATTTCAAATGGCTGAGCAGATCTTGGAGAGCAGACAAAATCAAAAAGGTTAAAAAGATGTTTCTTTTGCAATGATATATATTTAAAAATTAGTTCCTGCCCTTTGACAAAGAAGACAGCATATTAAAAAGCAGAGGCATCACCTTGCCGACAAAGGTCTGTATAGTCAAAAACTTTGTTTTTTCCAATAGTAATGTATGACTATGAGCGTTGTACCATAAGAAGGCTGTGTACTGAAATGATGCTTTCAAATTCTGGTGCTGAAAAGACTCTTGAGAGTCCCTCGGACGACAAGGACATCAAATCAGTCAATCCTAAAGGAAATCCCTAAAGAAAATCTTGACTGTTCTTTGGAAGGCCAGATGCTGAAGCTGAAGCTGGCTAATGTGCAAAGAGGATGTTGGGAAAGATTGGAAGCAAAAAGAAGAGGATGGCAGAGAGTGAGATGGTTACTGTCATCAACATGATGGACATGAATTTGGCAAACTCAGGGAGACTGTGGTGGGGGTGGGGCTGGCATGCTATGGTCCATGGAGTCGCGGAAGGACGGCATGACTTAGCAACTGAACAACTTTGACAAAGAAAGCATGCCTACAGAATAAAATTGCAGGAACTGCGCCAAATGTATTGAAAAATAAAAACTATTCTAAGCATCTTTTGTTTCTTCATCTGAATACCAAATACCTTTCTTGCTTGAAAATTGTGTGTGTGTGGTGTGAAAATTGCCTCATTTTTGAAAAAAATTTCTTTTAGTTTTGGAAAAAGAAAATAAAAAGGGAAACTTCTCTTAAAACCTTGAGAAAAGCAGCTTTCATCTCTTTATGCAATACTGCAACTACAAACTTTTGTACAGGTAGTTATGCAGAAAAATACACCTGCAGGGGCCTACGCACAAATTACAGCAATGCAGACTGGTTGGCTATACACGGAAGCTCTTGTATTCTAATGTGATGCTTCTGATGTTTGCCCAGCACTTCTTTGTAATATTGTCATTCGTATTGACTTTCTTAATTTGATTTATGTTGGTGGCTGCTACTGTTATGATCGGGCTACTTTTTGGAAATGCTTCTATAAATGGAGACAAAAAATAAGGCAAAGACTTATGTCAGTTCAGCTGCACACCTAGAGATGGCCTCGACACGGTCAATGCCTTTACTTGAATTCCTCCCCCCCCAAAAAAAAAAATTCCTACTCTACCTTATGGCTTTCTGCCATTAGAGTGGCAGAAAGTGAAGAAGAACTAAAGAGCCTCTTGTTGCGGGTGAAGAAGGAGAGTGCAAAAGTTGGGTTGAAACTAAACATTAAGAAAACCAAGATCATGGCATCTGGCCCTCTCAATTCCTGGCAAATAGATGGGGAAGAAATGGAGGTAGTGACAGATTTTATTTTCCTGGGCTCCAAGATCACCGCAGATGGGGACTGTAGCCAAGAAATTAAAAGACGCTTGCTCCTCGGGAGGAAAGCCATGGCAAATCTAGACAGCACACTAAAAAGCAGAGACATCACCCTGTCAACAAAAGTGCGTATAATCAAGGCTATGGTCTTCTCAGTTGCAATGTATGGCAGTGAAAGCTGGACCATAAGAAAGGCTGAGCGCCAAAGAATTGAAGCCTTTGAACTATGGTGCTGGAGAAGACTCCTGCGAGTCCCTTGGACTGCAAGGCGATCAAACCTGTCAGTCCTAGAGGAGATCAACCCTGACTGCTCTTTAGAAGGCCAGATCCTGAAGCTAAAACTCAAATACTTTGGCCACCTAATGAGAAGGAAGGACTCACTGGAGAAGAGCCTAATGCTGGGAAAGATTGAGGGCAATAGAAGAAAGGGACGACAGAGAATGAGGTGGCTGGATGGAGTCACTGAAGCAGTAGGCGTGAGCTTAGATGGACTCCAGAAGATGGTAGAGGACAGGAAGGCCTGGAGGAACATTGTCCATAGGGTCGCGATGGGTCGGACACGACTTCGCAGCTAACAACAACAACACCTTATGGCTCGTTCCGTTGAAAAAGTTTGCTCATCTTCCAAGAGAAGCTCCTTCCTTAAACTCCTTTACACACGAGGAAACGCGACGCATGCTCACTCGCGCCTCCAGAGCCTTAGAAGAGGCGCCCGCCTTACCGTAGTAGCCCCCTCCGCTCTCGGGGACCGGAGGCGGGGCGATGATGGCGGGGAGGAACACGAGAAGGGGGCGTGGCTGGCTCAGGGAGCGCCGCCCACCCAGACCCGGGGAACTCGATTCAGGCAGGGAAGAATGGTTGAAGGGGAGCGCGAGCCGAGGTGCGAGGGGGCGGCGGCGGCGGCAGCGCCCGAGGATGGATCCGCCTGAGGTGTGGGACCCTTATAGCCGGCCGGCCCGCCGAACCCAGTGGCTGGTGAGCGCCTTGGCTTACCACTACGGGCTGGACCGGGGAGTAGAGAACGAGATCATCGTGCTGGCCACGGGCTTGGATCAGTACTTGCAAGAGATCTTCCACCACTTGGACTGCGAAGGCGAAGGCAAGATCCCCGGCGAGGACTTCCAGAGCCTCTGCCTGGTGCTGGGGCTGCAAGACGACGACGACGAGGCGGCCGCCGACCCGGAGGAATGCGCCGGCCTCTGCGAGAACCTCTCGCCCGAGCTGACTTTCCGACAGTTCCACGCCAAGCTGTGCGGCTACTTCAGCACTAAGGCCGGCTGCAAGGCGCCGGACCAGGGCGTCCCGGGGGTGAGTAGGCTACCACTGGGCAAGGAGAGCGAGCACATCGAGACCCAGATTCGCCTCCGCAGTCCGCTTCGCCGCCGGCGGGAGCAAGCTACGGCGGGGCGCAGGGCGGTAAGCAGAGGTTGCCCGGCGCGGAGCAGCAGCGCTCGGTCGTGCTCCTCCTCGCCGCCCGGCTCGTGCTCCCGGGAATGCTACGAAGAGATCGTGGCGCTGGAGCAAGCGGAGGATCGCATCGTCAAGCTGGAGGACGAAAATGCCAGCCTGCGCGAACTGGTGGAGGACATGAGGGCGGCTTTGCAGAGCAGCGATGCCCGGTGCTTGGCGCTCCAGGTGAGCGGGCGGGGAAGTCCTGCTGCGCCGCGGAGCCCGAAGGGATCGGAAAAAGTGCGCCTTGGAGCTGTTGAGCCTTCCTTGCCGGACCCCGGTTACACTGCCTGGGTGGGCGTGAAGGCCCCAAGCTGAGCCCCCAACCATTCCCGAATGTTCTTAATTAAACGCTTTTCAGACGAGATTGCAGTGGGGTGTGATAAATCCTGAATGACGTAGATGCTCACCCAAAAGTTGCCCACCGGTCTCCCTTGGGAAAGGGCGCCTGAAGAGAGGAAGAAGGGGAAGGGTACTGGAGAATGTCCTAAATGCCTTCCTGAGGCCTATCTGCCCTTCGGGATAGAGGGGTGGCTGCCTCAGGCAGCACATTTTGGATGTGGTGAAGTTCAGCAAACTAATAATTTATCTTATTAGTTAGCAATCTCATTTGCAGCCAAGATGGGAAAGATGTTGCAGCCAATTTAAACGTTCAGAATGGGGGTGGACCCAATGGTATTTCTATTTTCTTTCAGGAGAATGGTGAAATGTTGGGAATCAGCCCTCCCCTGGCAAACAAGTGGAGAAATATGCTGTGGGATGGTCTGTTGTGTATAAAGCATGCACTTTGACTTAGGTGGGTTTTCGTGAACTGCCAAAGTCAACCCTTATCATTATTACATAATAGGGAGTGAGTTTTATTGCCATAGTGGGATATTATAAGAGAAGGGGAAAGAGTAAATTGTGACAAAGAAGCAGCCCTGTTTTTTTCTAACAAGTCATATGGAGAGTGCAGCTCCTTTATTGAGCTTTATAGGGGTATATTGTTTGGTGTTGACATATTTTGAGAATGCAAATTCTAATTGACTAAGAAAACAGCAGTGATAACTTCAAAAGTCCTGATTTCTATCCATCCTCCAGGGTTAGCAAACATTCTTGTGATGGGAATCATTCTAAAAAGTTTGTAACTTTTTAATTTCCATTCAAACCTGGTTTTCTTTATATTGTATTGAATTGAAAAGATTACGCAACAAATATTGCTTAAAATTGCTGACAGTTATTGGCTTTGGGGCTGATGCACAAATATTTTGCTTAGCTTTTGTCTTCTCTGAAGTCTTGTTAGTCAGTGGCAAAAGGACAACATGGCACATAAACACTGTGGCCTTCATATATGATATAAATGAACATTGCGTTGACAGCACTCTACTAGAAATTCAGAGAAGCATGTTTCAGATGCTGTGTACCTACTTCAGCACTAAGTTGCCTGCAAGCTGCTGGACCAGGACGTCCCGAGACCAGGCTACCTCTGGGCAAGGATATCGAGACCCAGATTTGCGGTCAGCGGGAGCAAACTGTGGCGGGGTGCAAAAATCGGTTTAGAATAATCTCAATTGACTGCCGTTATGTTTGCAAGTTTTGCAACAAAATAATATTAATATTTATCTTTGACTGTCCAGTCAAAGATAAGCACTTCTGAAGTTTCATTCTGAAGCACTCTTCCACGGCTTTACTGACTTTGATATATTTCTGAATAAATGTAATTTTGGTTGCACTGGAAAATTCATTGACTTCAGTGGGAAAATCCTACCTATGACTCGACTGAACATATAATAATAAAGTAGAGTTCCCCAACCTTTTCTGCTTTGTGGATTGGGAAGGGGGAGGGCATGGTTCTGTGCGAGCAGCAGGCCAGCACGCTCGCCCACTGTTCACACAAATGGGGATGTGTGCGCATGTGCTCACCCACCACTTCCATGGCCCAGTTCTGAATGGCTCAAGGCTTTGAGATGGGCTGTGGCCCAGAGATTGGGGACCCCTGAAAGAAAGTATGGAGGGCAAAGATGAAGAAAGAACCTGCATTTTCCTATTGAAAGGATATACTAGGGAAGGTCAGATAATATTAATATTTGAAGACTTGCATTCATTTTCATTCCTGCACATCTTTTCAATAACAAGGAGATTGACACTTTTTAATATAAAAAAGGTTGGGTCCTGATAGCATAGCTTACAATGATAAATAATTTCATGATTTTAATATAACTTCAATGCAGAATTAAATATGCTGGCTTCAGTAGATTTAACAATTCAATTAAATTTACATGCCCATTAAAATTTAATTGCCATTAAGGTCAGTAGTCTTTGTTCACAGATAGGTAGGTAACATAAGCAGAAATCTGTTTGAAGCAGCTGTCTAATACAGATCTATTTCACAGAAAGTCTACTGAATTCAGTAGACTACTTTGAAGCATTTTCTTTGATATGCTTATATTTTGGAATAACTCTGTGACTTAGTAAATAAGTAGATACATCTTTTCCAGTAAATTACTTTATCCACTTCTATTTTAATTGCTCTCCATGTGCATCTGGAGATGCATATATTCCTACCAAGAGCCAAAGATTTATGATATATGCAAATTTTACATTTTCACTGTTTTTGATGGATCTACTCATCAGGGAAATTCCATCTTGTATCCTGCCTTTTCCTCTGGCTCTCCTATTCATTTTGTCTCTACCACTTGTAGTAGCATGACTTCTTTACTCCATATTCCCCCCCCATCTCTTCTTTCTTTAAGCTGTTCCTAGAATTCTCCCGGGCCATCCAAGAGTTCCAAATAGTACACCTACCATGTTTTTGTTATGGGATCCCCCTGTCAGGCAAAACAGGAAATTATCTTTATTACATCCTGTCAGCTTTGTAATACTGGCCAGATCTTGCTGCTGTACAGAACACAGGGAACTAACTTTAAATAGGCAGTTAGAATAGAATAGAATAGAATCCTTAAAAACCCCATGAGTTTTAACATTTTAACAAAAAAAGGAGAACAGCAGTATACATATAGCCAACCCATCAACAACCCAAATGCTAGCTAATAAATCATTTTCATTATTGGCTTGTTTTTGTGAAGCACTATATTACTTTTTTAATGTAATGCTTTATTTTATTTTAATGTGCTGTTGCAGCATGAATCTAGATTTAGCAACAGTTTTGATGCATAAATAAATGAATAAGTCCAACTATACCTTAATGCTTCAGCTGAATGATATACTCTATTTTGATGTCACAATTTTATCTCCCTTTGTTTGACTTATGGGGTAACTGTTGATAGCTCTTGGTAACCAGAACAAATTTCTGGTCCTCTTTTCATCCAACACCCACTGATGACCCACTATCCCAGGGGTGTCAAACTCGCAACATCACTCGACGTGTCATGATGTATCACAACTTTTTTTCCCATTGCCAGCAATGGGATGGGCACATTTTCACCATGACACATCCGGCCCACGGGCCGGCAGTTTTGACACCCCTGCACTATCCTAAGAGCCAACTTTCTTTCTTTGGCTTCTTCCTGTCAAGGAAAGAGAGTACTCCTCCTCACTGAATTCATTGCAGTGAATGCAATGGTGTGGAAAGGAATGGGATTATTTCTGCTTTTCTTTCTCTACTCTACTATTTGTGGGAACACCTGCATGTATATTACCTGGGTATGCATGGGCGACTTCTGCTGATGCCTGTGCCTGCACAGGTTATAAGCTGCCCAGAGTGATATTAGTGAAATAGGCAGCATAGAAATCCAATACATAAATAATACAGGTTACTTACATTCACTTACAGTAGAGCCGATATCAGTAGGTGAAAAAGCAAAACTTAGAACATGCATGAAAAACACAGAATTATACATTCCCTTTCATAAATTAAACCATGCACATGTGGGAACAAGGACAGTGAGAGAAATCCTTTTCCTCCTCTGCCCCCTAACCATAATACTATAAGGAGTCCTTTGTCCCCTACAATACTCCCTTCCCCAAAAGAACCATTGACCATTCACTCTTGGATACCCATCTAGTATCTTCGCTTGCTTTCAGTTCTGTACGGTTTTAAAGAGCTTTTGGAATGTGTTGAAGAACTTCTGGATACCCTTATGAAAAAAAATCAGTAGGTGAAAAAGCAAAACTTAGAACATGCATGAAAAACACAGAATTATACATTCCCTTTCATAAATTAAACCATGCACATGTGGGAACAAGGACAGTGAGAGAAATCCTTTTCCTCCTCTGCCCCCTAACCATAATACTATAAGGAGTCCTTTGTCCCCTACAATACTCCCTTCCCCAAAAGAACCATTGACCATTCACTCTTGGATACCCATCTAGTATCTTCGCTTGCTTTCAGTTCTGTACGGTTTTAAAGAGCTTTTGGAATGTGTTGAAGAAGTTCTGGATACCCTTATGAAAAAAATGCTGAGTTTGAGTAATACTGATGTTGGATTGAGTACTATGCTTTTCATGATTTGTTGATGCCTTCAACACCCCTTACTGGAAATACAATAAGGCACAGTTTTTCAAATACATTACCTTAATGAAGACAATATTGGTATAAGCAAGATATTGTTTTTTATACTATATACTCTTAGCTATGTATTCTACTTGACTATACTTTAATAACTTCTAGAGCAGTCTTCTCTGGCTTGGTGATCTTCAGATGCATTAGATATCAGCTCCCATAATTCACAGTCAGCAATGTGGTACACTTCAAGTGCAGCATTAAATAGGATTAGAATGAAAACTACTCAACCTTTCACAATGTCCTATTTTACCAAGAAATTAAGAGCCACTTAAGACTACAGTTTCTCTTGGTAAGCATTCATAGTTATATTGACATATATTTTATAATGCAATTTTATGTGTCTTGACTCAGAACCAAATGCACCTTTCGTTGAAGTAACTGGATTCATGATTACAATCTTAATGCATGTTGTTGCCATTCAAGCTTGTTTGTTTAATCTGGAACACGTTCCTAAATTTTCATTGGAACGCAGAGTCGCGTAATCTAGGTAACGAAAATGGTGGTAAATTCTACTTAAGAATATGCACACAAAAATTCTCGTGTGAAATAATGCATATAGAAGGCATGATGGGCACTTGCGTGTTTGCTTCAGCCATTGGATGATGATCATTTTTCAGCTACTGGTACATTTGTTGAAGACTAATATATTAATTGCGATGAGAAAAAATGTCTTTGTTTAAAACCTTGACTGCTCCTAATCAGTGTTTTTTTTCATTTTGCTCCTGATGATTGTAGGTGGGATTGTGGAAGAGCCATGCACAGCATAAGGAAAATGGGACTTGCTTTATAGGCAGCCGGAGACAACAGGTTAACAATAGATTTCAGACTTCCAAGTGCCTTCAGAGTGTTCTAAAGGAAGTTGAATTAATCCGAACTTCTAGAGATGGACAAATTGAAGAAGCAATTAGGTTTAACCAAGAACTGGAAAAAGAACTAAGGAGCTCTCATGAAGCCCTCATAGCCCTGGAAGGTTGCAACCACAGCTTAAAGAGAGAGCAGGCAGAAATGAGGAAGAAAGTTGAAGAAGCAAGATGTGTTATCCTTAACAGCCTTGGAAAAGTAAAGGAGCTAGAAACTAAAGCCCATAAAGTGTCCCAACTACAGACCTATATCCAGCAGCTAGAATCTCAGCTACAGTATTATAGGTAAGGCTGAAAGTTTAAAACTAAATAAATATAACAGACTGAATGCAAATGTGGTTTTGGAGCCCTAGCCTGAAATGTGGGTAGAGAATTAGCTGCTACAGTACTTAGTTATTTTCTTAGTAGGGACTCATTGCAAAGCTTTACTTATCTTCTCTCTAGTTAATGTAGCAGCAAACATGATTTCCTAGTAACAGCAGAGACCACCAAAGGAAATCCCAAAATGCCGTCGACAAAAGTTAGCAGATGTCAACAGTCTAATTTACCAGGCATTATTAACAGTATTGAGGCAATTGATGTTTAGAAAGGGTAACTTGTAATCTAATGGGAGAGGCCTTTGGAAAAAAAACACACACAGCTGGTAAGCATTAAGGGCATTGGTTATCCACAATGCAACTTGATTATTCAGAGCTTCAAATTAATATTAGTTCAACACTGCACTTTGAGATTTCTCTTGCTTTGGTACTGCATAACTTTTCTTTAAACCATTCAAAACGTATTTCAAGTAATATGTCAAGTATTTTGTCCAAGATACAGTGGTTGTTATGCTTGTTTATAAGCAAATGCCTTGTAAAATAATTTTCAAAATTAAACAACATTCATAGCCTTGTCAGCTTTGCCATCTGCCACATGCACAATAATAATTATTGGGACTTCATATATGTTCAACTTTATGACATAAATTAATCATCTGATTTGATATGTAGATTTGAGTAATAATTTCTCCATCCATAGTCAAGATGAAAAAAAACCCAAACCAAAAGTGATACTGAGAAATAGGGTCACAATACTACCTTGATAGGTATATTGTATATTAGTGCTGCCCAGTATTGCTTTCAGCTTTGCCTGCTGCCCTTGGTAAAGAAAGCTAATGCAAAAGGCTGCAACAGGGGTCAAAAAGGGTCATACTGAGGAAAGGAATGATGTGATGTTGTAACACAAGCCTTCCCTTTTTTCTGAGTGCAGCACAACATCTCACGCCTATCTAAAGGGGCAGAACTTCCACTGCAACACCACAATGCTGCTTTTGTCCTTTTCATGAAAGCAGCAAGATCCTGTGGACATTGCTAACCAAAAGCTGCTTCTTCACCTGTAACTGAAAAGTAAAGGCATCTCTATAGCAGCATTTCTTCGCCTTAGCAGCCTTAAGATGCTAGCTGGAGAATTCTGGAACTTAAGGTCTACACATCTTAACGTTGCCAAGTTTGAGAAAAGTTGCTTTATAGTAAATAATGCATGCATGATTAAAACAGGTTACTAAGATTGGGCTGTAAAATAGAACAATCAGTAGTCGGTGTCCTTCCATGCATGATCTTACCTTTTTAATGAATAGATCTAGTAATGTATTTTCATTGCTTCCTTTGGGTGAAATCCATTAAAATAGACATGGATTTCATGGACATCTCCGTGTGAATATACAGCCAATATACTATGTTTGAAAGAGGCATTTTGTTATGTATTCTATCTATTTATGTGTTATAGGTATGACCAGGTGCTAGATGTCTAAAACTAAATTTGATGATTCATGTGTTACTTTCATTATCATTGGCATTGAATTCTAGCCTCTTAGTTTACCTTAAAGCAGAAGTCTTCAAACTTGGCCCTTTTATGACTTGTGGACTTCAACTCCTAGAATTCCTCAGCCAGCTTGCCTGGGAGTTGAAGTCCACAAGTCATAAAAGGGCCAAGTTTGAAGACCCCTGCCTTAAAGCAACAGTGAGGGTTAATTATAAGAAGTCCACGCCACATAATCACTCCATAAAGTTTTGTTCAAGATATAGAATATTAGAAAACAAAGCCAGGAATATGATTAAGCAGTCAAATAGTTGGCTTTTTTAATGCTGAATCTAACAAGGTATTCACTTTACAGTTTTTTTTCTAACCACGAGAACAATACTTACATTTATGCTGTAAAGAATATATTAGAGCAACATGTAACAATATTCTAAGCAAGCACCAATATTGAAATTTCATTCAGTCCTACTGAAGCCTGGAAGGGTTATTGCTGCAATAAACCATAATAGGCTATAATCTATGGCAGGGATCCCCAACCTCCAGTCTGGGTACCAGCACTGGGCCACAGCATGCCAGAAACCGGTCTGTGCAAACAAGCAAAGCCCCATACGTGGGATGGAGGAAGCACACGAAACCGCACCCCACTCCAGTCCACGGAAAAACCTCTCTCCACAGAACTGGTCCCTGGTGCCCAAAAGGTTGGGGCCCACTGATCTATGTGAACTGATCCAAATACCATTGACATGTTATATGAATATTCTGTTTTATTTTTCCATCTCTCTGTGATGCTCAAAAGTAACTATAAATACTTTTGGTAGCTTAAAATAGCCATTTCCTTTGTTATTCTGTTAGTTCCTTTCCAGTCATTTTATAGGGTTTCAGAATGAGTTATTTGCATTGTCAAGGTATTGTGTCTGAAGTTGGAGATTGGTTTAAAACTAATAAGTCATGGTCATTTTTATTGCTATCATAAGTGTGTTTTTTTAAAAACATATTTGGTGAAATATAGATTAAAAAAAAACCTACCCTAAATGTTACTTTTTTCCTGCCATGCATTGTCATTTGTCATTGACATGTTGCTTCTCCTAGCTTACATTATTGATAAATTCCATTGCTGTTACTAGAACTTGATTCATATTATAATTTCAAATGGGGATTAAGAACTACCTTTACACCATGAGGAAGGGAAGATTTATAAACAAGTGTATAGCCCTCTTGGTATTTAGGAATCAGATTTAGTCTTGGATTCTGGCCTTCTAGTGTGCTTTTCCAACTTTTAAATGTGCATGAAGTTCATCCTTTTGGGAGGGGAGATGGGCTAATTTAATAAATAAATATGGACCCAGGCTTGTTCAGGAAGAACTTTTCACAACTGGGATTGTCACATGTATAAAACTTATGATTAAAAGCAATTCCTTGCAATGAGACATCACTGTGTGTTCAGTCTTCTTTTGGAAGGCATTTTAATGGACTGAACTGTAAAATGCAGAATATGACTCCAGTAATTTAATCCTGTTTTTAACTATCCTGTAAGATACTATAAGTGCTTTTTAAGTAGAAAAGGAAAAATAAATTTATTGATGTAAATCAGATACAGTGTTTAATTTAATAAAAGAAAGTAAGAAGAAGATGGGGGGAAATTTTCCTTCATAAAATGTAGGATTGTGGAAGAAAGTTATAGGAAATAGAGACTGTTTCTTCCTCTATATCACATGTCTTTGTTTATTTTATTTCTATTCTGTCCAGAAGCCAAAATTAGTCTAGGGCAAGTGGGGCCCACATATTTATTTTTTTCTCATTGTGGAAATATGCTTCCCCCTCTGTTCTGAAGTAATTTCAACCTTCACTATTGGAGGATGAGGAGAGAGAAAATAGGATCTACAAATAATTTACACTTCCTATCTTTTGTGCTGCTTTAGTGTGATGCAATTTTGTTCCAAGAGAAGCATTCTAGTTACTCTTACATTTTTCTTTATACATTTATTTCTGATGCAAAGATTATAGTTTCAGATATCACAAATGAAGCAGAGCAGAACATTCAAATGGTCTAAACTCATTTCCCAAAGTTCTAACTCTTAACAATAGCCCAGTCTGAGGTTGTTTTTGTTTGTTTGTTTGTTTGTTTGTTTGTTTGTTTGTTTGTTTTGCAGTAGATCCATGTGTGTGAGGTTCATTTCTGGCTCAAGATTTGTGTATCTTTTTTGTTGTTGTTTAAATTGTTGTGAGGTAGTGTTTGCAGTTAATCTTTTGTTCTTTAATTTGTCCATAGAGCTTAAATTTGCCTAAGCGTCACAGGGATAAGATGAAATCGAGGGATTGCTTCATCCATCTTCTAGGTCTACATTGGATAGAAGGTTAGAGAATAAGGTTAGGAGAAGATATTCAGGTTATTTCAATACCATCTTTGGGTACAATTTAGAATAGAATAGAGCTGGAAGGGACCTTGGAGTTCTTCTAGTCTAGCCCTTTGCTCAAGTAGGAGGACCTATACCATCTCAGACAAGTGACTGTCCAGTCTTTTCTTAAAAATCTTCAGTGATGGAGTGCTCACGATTTCTGCAGGCAAGCTGTTCCACTGGTTAATTGTCCTCACTGTCAGGAAGTTTCTCCTTAATTCCAGGTTGCTTCTCTGTTTGATCAGTTTCCAACCATTGTTTCTTATCCTGTCCTCTGGTCCTTTGGTGAATAATGTGACCCCCTCTTCTTTGTGGCAGCCCCTCAACTACTGGAATACTGGTATCATGTCTCCCCTATTTCTTCTTTCCTTAATGTTGAGCAGTTATTACTTTCTCTAAGGAATTACATTCCATAATGTTTGTAATGAGGGATTCAGAGCAAGTTGTTTCTATTCTTGCTGTGGAGATTTTTCATTCTATGATCCTTGCTCTCGAGATTTTTTGTGCTCCTTTAGAAATTGTGTCTTATAAGCAGCTGTAATAGGATGAAATAGTACCAATATATGACCTATCAGAAAATTGGCTTGATAGCTTAATATCAGCCACAGGATTAAAGATTATTTCATGACATATTCATTCAGGATGCAAATAAATGATTTAAAGAATAGCATTGTCCCTGAGGATCTCAGCTTGGCCAAGTGTACCCTTAAAAGCTTGATTTCATATAGCCTGGTAAAGACCTTCAAGGAAATGGCTGAGAATTCAGAACTATCAAAATTAAAAACTGATTGTTTCCAGTGGCTTGCAAGCTTCTTTCTGTCATTTTATTTCTTTGCAATTAAATCATCCCAAGTACACCTGATTACCCAACCAGGACTCACACACTATAATATAGGTAAATTAGCATTCATAAAGTAGGTACATTAGCATTCATTAGCATCCATATGGCCTGGACGTAAGAAAAGTATATAACTGCTTTTTGTACTTGAATCTTTGTCAGCTGCCCTACCTACCTTGCTTGTTAAAGTATAAAAGAAGACCACCACCACAAGAAGGAAAAACTACCTCTTCCATAACACTGCAAAGAAAATTGCATTCATCCAGATAAATGAATGCTCTCTCATCTTCAGAAAGACGTCTTCTGAATTTCTTAATGTGCAGTTATAATGGCAAAAGTATTTCCTATCAGCAGACTTCACACCAGTCACAGCAATAAATATCAACTGTCCAAAAACTTAAGTTCCATATTCAATAATAGCACAAACTTCAGAGGCTTATTATAGCTAGATAAGTTGCTTTACTGCAGACAATAAATAGTAGATATTTATCACATTTGCATGCTGTTTACTGCTCATTGTAGAAGTGCTGTATATTGAAGAATTAGGAATCAAATATTTGTCAGCCACAGGTTTAAATCGTGGGACAACTTCTGTGCTTTTAAGTTACCGTATATACTTGAGTATAAGCCGACTCGAGTATAAGCCGAGACCCCCAATTTCACCCCCAAAAACTGGAAAAAGTTGGTGACTTGAGTATAAGCCGATCCGCCGTTCTGCAAGCCTCCGCCGCCGGCTGCTTCGTTCCGCAGCGGAAAGAAGCAGGCAGGCTGCTTCGTTCCGCAGTGGAAAGAAGCAGCCTGCTTCGTTCAGGCTGCTTCGTTCCACAGCGGAAAGAAGCAGGCAGGCAGGGGGCGGAGGAACGGAGACCCGGCGACGTTTGGGGAGGTTTGGGCGCCTCTCCAAATATCCCCAAACATCGCCGGGTCTCCGTTCCTCTGTGCCCTGCCTGCCTGCTTCTTTCCACAGCGGAAAGAAGCAGGCAGGCAGGGGGCGGAGGAACGGAGACCCGGCGACGTTTGGGGAGGTTTGGGCGCCTCTCCAAATATCCCCAAACGTCGCCGGGTCTCCGTTCCTCTGTGCCCTGCCTGCCTGCTTCTTTCCACAGCGGAAAGAAGCAGGCAGGCAGGGGGCGGAGGAACGGAGACCCGGCGACGTTTGGGGAGGTTTGGGCGCCTCTCCAAATATCCCCAAACGTCGCCGGGTCTCCGTTCCTCTGTGCCCTGCCTGCCTGCTTCTTTCCACAGCGGAAAGAAGCAGGCAGGCAGGGGGCGGAGGAACGGAGACCCGGCGACGTTTGGGGAGGTTTGGGCGCCTCTCCAAATATCCCCAAACGTCGCCGGGTCTCCGTTCCTCTGTGCCCTGCCTGCCTGCTTCTTTCCACAGCGGAAAGAAGCAGGCAGGCAGGGGGCGGAGGAACGGAGACCCGGCGACGTTTGGGGAGGTTTGGGCGCCTCTCCAAATATCCCCAAACGTCGCCGGGTCTCCGTTCCTCTGTGCCCTGCCTGCCTGCTTCTTTCCACAGCGGAAAGAAGCAGGCAGGCAGGGGGCGGAGGAACGGAGACCCGGCGACGTTTGGGGAGGTTTGGGCGCCTCTCCAAATATCCCCAAACGTCGCCGGGTCTCCGTTCCTCTGTGCCCTGCCTGCCTGCTTCTTTCCACAGCGGAAAGAAGCAGGCAGGCAGGGGGCGGAGGAACGGAGACCCGGCGACGTTTGGGGAGGTTTGGGCGCCTCTCCAAATATCCCCAAACATCGCCGGGTCTCCGTTCCTCTGTGCCCTGCCTGCCTGCTTCTTTCCACAGCGGAAAGAAGCAGGCAGGCAGGGGGCGGAGGAACGGAGACCCGGCGACGTTTGGGGAGGTTTGGGCGCCTCTCCAAATATCCCCAAACGTCGCCGGGTCTCCGTTCCTCTGTGCCCTGCCTGCCTGCTTCTTTCCACAGCGGAAAGAAGCAGGCAGGCAGGGGGCGGAGGAACGGAGACCCGGCGACGTTTGGGGAGGTTTGGGCGCCTCTCCAAATATCCCCAAACGTCGCCGGGTCTCCGTTCCTCTGTGCCCTGCCTGCCTGCTTCTTTCCACAGCGGAAAGAAGCAGGCAGGCAGGGGGCGGAGGAACGGAGACCCGGCGACGTTTGGGGAGGTTTGGGCGCCTCTCCAAATATCCCCAAACGTCGCCGGGTCTCCGTTCCTCTGTGCCCTGCCTGCCTGCTTCTTTCCACAGCGGAAAGAAGCAGGCAGGCAGGGGGCGGAGGAACGGAGACCCGGCGACGTTTGGGGAGGTTTGGGCGCCTCTCCAAATATCCCCAAACGTCGCCGGGTCTCCGTTCCTCTGTGCCCTGCCTGCCTGCTTCTTTCCACAGCGGAAAGAAGCAGGCAGGCAGGGGGCGGAGGAACGGAGACCCGGCGACGTTTGGGGAGGTTTGGGCGCCTCTCCAAATATCCCCAAACGTCGCCGGGTCTCCGTTCCTCTGTGCCCTGCCTGCCTGCTTCTTTCCACAGCGGAAAGAAGCAGGCAGGCAGGGGGCGGAGGAACGGAGACCCGGCGACGTTTGGGGAGGTTTGGGCGCCTCTCCAAATATCCCCAAACGTCGCCGGGTCTCCGTTCCTCTGTGCCCTGCCTGCCTGCTTCTTTCCACAGCGGAAAGAAGCAGGCAGGCAGGGGGCGGAGGAACGGAGACCCGGCGACGTTTGGGGAGGTTTGGGCGCCTCTCCAAATATCCCCAAACGTCGCCGGGTCTCCGTTCCTCCGCCCCCTGCCTGCCTGCTTCTTTCCGCTGTGGAAAGAAGCAGGCAGGCAGGGCACAGAGGAACGGAGACCCGGCGACGTTTGGGGATATTTGGAGAGGCGCCCAAACCTCCCCAAACGTCGCCGGGTCTCCGTTCCTCCGCCCCCTGCCTGCCTGCTTCTTTCTGCTGTGGAAAGAAGCAGGCAGGCAGGGCGCAGAGGAACGGAGACCCGGCTTCGTTTGGGGAGGTTTGGGGAGGTGCGCGCGCACCTCCCCAAACCTCCCCAAACTTCGGCAGGTCTCCGGACGGCGGTGGCTTGGGAGAGGTGAGCGCGATCCCGGAAGCTCCAAAGCCTCGGCCGCGCACAAGTCCTCGGTAAGTTTTTTTGTTGACTGGAGTATAAGCCGAAGTGGAATTTTTCAGCCCAAAAAGTGGGCTGAAAAATTCGGCTTATACTCAAGTATATACGGTAAGAGATTTTGGGTTGTTTTTTCCCCCCACACTCTTGAAAATCAGAAAAATCTCTTCCAAGTTTATAAAATGCTTCTTTGTGGTCTGAGAATCAATGGCTTCTCTCTTGCCAGTTTCAACCGTAATCAATAATAAGGCCCTAAGCCTATAGTACTTTCAGGTTAATATCAGTCATTTAAATCTTGTCTGATGAACAGATGGCAAACTGTACTTTAGACCAGATGGCAACCTAGCTGCCGTATTTTGCATAAATTGCAATTTCCAGGCACTTTTCAAGAGTATGCTGTGGTAGTTAATTAGGGAATGTAACAGGGTGTGGATAACTATAGCGAAATCCCACCGACTCAGAGCAATCAGAAGTGGCATACTATTTATAATGTACCAATGCATTTCCAAAAAATATACCCAGTCTATTATCAAATTTCAACCATGTTCAACAATACCAAGTGGTTCTGTGGATTAGTTGTAAGTAGTGATAGAGCCAGAAACTGGATAGAGGTATTATCACTATCAACATCCCATTGACTCCCTCCTTTTGCTCCATTTCTACAAGGAATTACTACCGGTAAGAGAGATCACAGTGATCTCGCCGCTATCCAGCTTCTGGCATAAGTCATTCATCAAAGTGACCAAAACAGTTTAAGTGACATAACCAATTATTTAAGTGAATGGATATTCTTAAAAAGAATATAATGTGCTAGACTATCATGTTTTCAACTGGCAGAGAATATTCACTGTTAGTCTTATATGTTTAATGTAAAGAAGTAAAAAACTTTTGTACAATGCCTTTCAGTTTTAAATTTATGAAAATTATGATTAGTGGAGTAGTATCTTTTTGGAAAAAAGACTGCCAAACTTCTTGCTATACTCCTTTTTTCTCCTTTGTTTCTTTTTTCACAACATATTGTGGGATGACATATTGCTTAACATTCTGTGAATTGGGGCAATTCCATGGAAACACAATATAGTATCACCCACAATTCTCAGTGTTCATTGAAGCAGACCTACATTTGCACAGTCTGAGAGATTCCAGAAGCCTGTGTGGGAGCTGTTTGTCGTGCATATTGTAATTGTCACTTAGCAACCAACATTGTGATGCACAATTTATGTAGGCTGAGATACCAAGGTCTGTGAGCTGTGGAGTGGAAACGAGGGGTAAAATCCCCCACAATATGAAAACCAAAGGTAGTCTATCACAGTATGAGTGGTAGATTTTTTTTACCTAACAAAGAATCTACTAGAATTTTTTTTAATGTTATAATAATATACCATATGTAATTTGTTGTGTACCATATGTATAATCTCTTGGAAATGAAAGCCATTTTTTCTTAGAAATATATGGGTGTTTTTTGTTTAATTTAATATTTAGACAACTTAAAGCTAATTTTGAAATTCCATCCTACACTCTGACATGTATTTATTTATTTTATTTATTTTAATCCCATTTATATCCCGCCCTTCTCGGAAGACTCAGGGCGGCTTACAATCTAAGCACAAATCAAATGTGCTTAGCAATAAGGATCATGAACATTTTTCAGTTCAGTGTGTGGCTTGCCAGGTTTTTTGGCAAAAGGTCTTTTTTTCCCTTTGCATTTGAAGTATTTTGTTCTCTCTACCATAAAAACTAAGAAATACTACTACAACTACAACTACAACTACTACTACTACTACTACTACTACTACTACTACTAATAATAATAATAATAATAATAATAATAATAATAATAATAATAGTTGAGACCTTGGAGATCTAGTCCAACCCCCTGCTCAGACAGGAAACCCTATACCATTTCAGACAAATGGTTGTCCAGTCTCTCCTTAAAAACTAAGAACTAAAGTATTGTCCATTCTGGTTTTAACATTCTTTACTAAGCAGCATTTAGTAGCTCTATCTTGTTTTGACCAGGTGATAATAATGCAGTTCTAAATGCTAAAAAGATTTAGTTCTAGAATACATTTCTGATATGTTCAGTGTGGGGAGTAGAAGTTAAACAGTTAATCACTTAAATATGAGCCAGCAGTGTGCTGCAGCTGCCAAAAAAGCCAACACAGTGCTAGGCTGCATTAACAGAGGGATAGAATCAAGATCACGTGAAGTACTAATACCATTTTACAATGCCTTGGTAAGGCCACACCTGGAATACTGCATCCAGTTTTGGTCACCATGATGTAAAAAAGATGTTGAGACTCTAGAAAGAGTACAGAGAAGAGCAATGAAGATGATTAGGGGACTGGAGGCTAAAACATATAAAGAACAGATGCTGGAATTGGGTATGTCTAATTTAATGAAGAGAAGGAGAAGGGGTAACATGATAGCAGTGTTCCAATATCTCAGGGGTTGCCACAAAGAGGGAATCAAGCTATTCTCCAAAGCACCTGAAAGCAGGACAAGAAGCAACGGATGGAAACTAGTCAAGGAGAGAAGCAACCTGGAACTAAGGAGAAACTTCCTGACAGTTAGAACAATTAACCAGTGGAACAACCTGCCTCCAGAAGTGGTGAATGCTCCAACACTGGAGGTTTTTAAGAAGAGACTGGACAGCCATTTGTCTGAAATGGTATAGGGTTTCCTGCCTGAGCAGGGGTTGGACTAGATGACCTTCAAGGTCCCTTCTAACTTCTTCTTCTTATTATTATTATAGTAACACAAACACAATGCATTTTTCAACCTTAGAATATTTTCATGTGTCTGCCTTTGTGCTCTATGCAAGGAACAAAAATACACTTCACATGTCAACATCCTGCAAATGGTGTGTGTGTGTGTGTGTGTGTGTGTGCACACGCGCGAACGTGCATGCACAACTGCAGTCCTGTAATCCATGTGATCCATTTGGCATTCCTGTCAAGAATGGATGGGCTATCTCCTTGGTAATTAAATATACCAAGCATGAAATCTATTCAGTTCTCCAAAGTGATTGATTATCAGCCTTTGTTGCAGAGTGCTGCAAATACAAAGTGCTTAATAGAATATAATAAAGCTTGTATATCTTTTCTGACATTTATAGAATTCATTGGAAATTTTCAGTAATCATGCATGAAGATTGACATTCACTAAAATTTGATGAATGAATGTTTAATGTTCCAGTGCATCAGATGGTGAGAAAAACTAATTAGCTCCTGTTTCAATGTGCCACCTATGTCAGTTTGCTAAATGTCTCCTTTGGTGATAAAGTGCTGGACTTTTTGCTGAATGCTGCAGAATGGTTCCTAGGATTGTGTTTTATGATTGTACTCTACAAAACTCTATACAGTTTTGTGTAGAATAACAATATTTCAACTAAGAGTTGTCTCTTCAAAACTGTCTTGGAAATGAAGTGTCGCTGAGTACTATTTTGTAATTCCCCACATCTGCCGTTCAGCCACAAACTAGCATGACTATTAATGTTAAATAATGGAGATAGATACCCTTAGAGTGATGGATGCCACTGGAAAAGCTCCCAAAGATAAAGTTTCACTACATGTACATGCACATAGACAGAAATTAAGTGTCAGTGCTAAGTGTTTTATCTTAACAAAACCTGTTGTCATAATGCAGTATTTTGGGGGAATTCTTGAAGTATACGTAATGCTGAGAATCTGGCATATAAGGATGGATATCTGCTTGCTTCTTATTCTCTATACTCAACTTTATGCTGATGCCATAACAATATTCTAATTGTTAGTAGTTCACCCAACAACAACAACAATATAAGAAAGACCAAATGAAGAAGAGGCATGGCAAGACAGCATACTACATGGCCAGTATATAAAAAAATATCAGGCAAAGCAGATAACAAGAAGATATGGTAAATGGTAAGAGCAGGAAAATTGAAGGAGAATGAGATAAAGGGGCTAATTCAGGCTGCACGAGGCCACGTCTTAAGAACAAACGCATACAAAATCAGAATTGAGAAGACAGCAGCAGACAGCAAGTGCCACCTCTGCAAAGCAGCTGAAAAAACAGTGGACAGCCTAGTTAACTGCTGCAAGAAGATTGCATAGACTGAGTACAAACAATGGCATGAAAAATAATGGTGCATTGGCATATTTGCAAGAAATAACTTTTGACTGCTAGCAAGAACTGGTGAGATCACAAAATAGAAAATGAAGACACTAAAATGCTCTGGGACTTTAGAATCCAATCAGAAAAGCATCTGCCACATAACATCCCAGACTTAACCATTTTTGGTAAGAAAAACCAAAAAAAATCTGGATAGTGGACCTAGCAGTACCTGGAGACAGCAAAAGACCAAAGAAAGTACTGAAGAAAATCACAAAACACAGAGACCTGCATTTAGAAATAGTACAGCTGTGGTAAAAGAAAGTAAAGATAGTACCAATAGTAAATAGGTGCCTTGGGTGCAACCCCAAAACATCTGGAGCACTACGTGAACACTATTGGAATTGACAAAATCAACATCAGTCAATTGTAAAAAGAAGCTTTACTCAGAACAGCTTACATCCTATGATCATTCCTTTAATACCATCAAACAACATCAATCTGTCCTTGGCAAGGTTTCTTTACCTTTGGCCAATCCAGGATTTAGCAAATGTTTCTTATTTTAACTTTCAGAAGGCTTCATGCCCTTGCTTGCTTAATCTTCCCTAACCCTTCTTGGTTAATTCTACATGACCATTGCTTATCCAGCTATCTCAAATTCTAGCTCTGATTGAATAAGTCAGTCTTGTATACCTTCTTTGAGTTTTTATGAAACTTATTTTTAACCCCTTCAAAGAGAGTCCCAGAGCTAGGGTTTTGTTTTATTCTGTTTTTTTAAGCTAAATAACTTTCAAAACATTAACAGATTCCTTTTGTATATCCAATAAGTAAAGTTTGTTTTTCTTTTGTTTGTCACTTCCACTACAGTCCTTTAAGATCTTAACGGAGCTCTTTTGTATATCCAGTAAGAAAGAGTTATCTAAATCTGTTTCCTGTTTCAATAGTTGTACATCTCCATTAGTGAATAAATCATCCATCAGTTGCATTTGTGTGTCCATATCTTTCTCTATATCCTTCTCATTGCTTATCACATTTAAAATAGTTTAAAAATTATCCATTGCAACTTGTTCTGTAACTCATTATGACAAGCTGTTAAATTCTTTAAGTTCTTAAGCTTGTAATTATTTTTATTTTTTATCTTTTTTGAAGTTAAACTCACTTGATAAAGACTTTTCAAAGTTGTTGTTCTAAAGGTCTCCAACACTTTTAGTTTTAAGGTGATTAATAGGCAATTTCCAAGAGTGATTAGAATGTGAGCCTTGCAAACTTAAGTGTCCTTTAAAAGGCTCCACTTTAGTTGCAAGGGAGATGGCTAATTCCTTCATTTCCTGGTGCTCAAACCCGCAGAAGACTTCCGTCCTTTGGTGATATCCTGACAAGGAGCAGCCATCTGGAGCACATGTATGATCTCCATCCTCTCCTCAGCTGAACAACCAGACTACCCACTGGTTCTTTGGCTTTTGCCACAACCATCTGCTTCACTTTCACACCATGCCTCCCTCAGAAGTCAGTCTTTCTCTCTTTCCAACTCTTCCCTGAGTCAAGGAACAAAGACTGAAATAAAAGAAAATGAAGATTGAAACTGTCCTATCTGTATCAGACAAAGAGATGACAATGGGCCTGGATGTGGGCAGCATCTGGCGGATGTGCAGAACATTCCTATTTGTTTCTTTTATTCCACTTGGGGAAAGACTCTAATACATGAAAGGGTTTTTCATGTGTCACTGAAAAACAACAACCCAAGAGGTCTTGTAAACTTCCTCCATCTTTGAAGTATAATTCCTGGTTTTATAATAAGGTAAAAAGCAGTAGAAATACTGTATAAAATATTTTGTTTACGTGTGTGTGTGTGTGTGTGTGTGTGTGTGTGTAAGAGAATACTATGGGTTTATGCAAGATCAATTACTTCATAAAGTTTCTTGGAACATATGTAGCAATTAAATGCATGTGCTATGGAGCTATTTACAAGCATATATATTGTTTGATAATCATTACTAAGAGGTAAATTCATTCATTCCAAATACATTAATGTGCTCCAAACAGTTTGCATAACCTTTAAGGAGGGAGGTACTAATACCATAAACCCATTTTTATTAATATATGCTTTATTTTTTTCTCAAAATGTTACTAAGTGTAACTAAGAATCAGATTTATGAGGTGAAAACTTGTAAATCCTGCCCTACATAACTCTACCATTTAGCCTCTCTTACAGTTTAATATTAACAAGTACAGATATGACTTGTTCATCTCTGAGTGTAATTTTAATTGTTTTATGTTGAGCTTTCCAGCATGTTTGTACAGTTAGCTAAGGGCATCCACACAAAGCTGAGATTTTGTAAAATGGTGAAAGATTAATACTTATAACAGGAAGAACGAGCTAATAAGGGGATGAAAAAGCAAACAAGTGATGTATTCTCTTACTCATGTCACAAGAAAATTAAAGCTTGTACCAAATCTTGCTCAAACATTTCCATACTTTTTTTTCCTGAATGCAGAATGGGAATTCCTTTTCTAAAATATAATGGCTTTTTCAGTGTCAATTTTAATAGTGATCGTTTTTCTTGCTGGCGATGCATTGCAATATTGAGTCTATAATTGGGAGGAAGAAGAAATGTATCATGCAACAGTATGTAACTCTTCCCTAAAGGTTAACCTATATGTTAAATGGATTGTACACATCAAGATATTATTTTTAGATCACTGGAGACCTGTAAAAGCTCAGTCCTGACTAAGAGTTGATCTATCTATAGGAAAGATTTTTTCCTTAGTCACTTGATTTGCAAGTACTTCTCCCTCACAAGTTGACTGACCCCAAGTTTTTCTTCTTTAAAACTTCCACAGGGGAGACGAGAAATTGGCAAGCCAAATGTGCAT